>NC_139895.1:555000-1117500 GCF_905171665.1 Trachurus trachurus | reverse complement strand
CAGGGGGCGCAGTGAGCTGCAGGGACAGGGCTGCAGTAGCGGAGCTCCGCCGCAGGGGGCGCAGTGAGCTGCAGGGACGGGGCTGCAGTAGCGGAGCTCCGCCACAGGGGGCGCAGTGAGCTGGGAGGGAGGCAGCAGCGGCGCCATGGGACCTCAACTCTGAAAAACTCGCCATACAAATGAACGGGACTGAAAGTTTTATTTCGTGATCCGTTTGAATTGCGCCATGAGAAAAAAATCTGTCCTCTACCTGTTTAAAACATCACGTTTCATGCCGAGAAATCAGCAGTTTATCATAAAACGGCAACAGAAGAATGTATTTTGTGTAAAGACCGCTCCACGAACTACAGATCTGTGTCCCACAAAAAATACGTCACCAACTGACACGGGAAAGGGCGGCATGTGGTCGCCATGGTGACGTCACCTACACGACTTGTAGTCTTTCTGGTTACAGATTCTTCCGAATTTTATTTTACAATAGTTTTACAACAAACTGCTGATTTCTCAGGATGAAACGTGATGTTTTAAACAGGTGGAGGACATATTTTTTTCTCATGGCACAATTCAAACGGATCACGAAATAAAACTTTCAGTCCCGTTCATTTGAATGGCGAGTTTTTCAGAGTTGAGTTCCCATGGTGACCGTTACTTCCTGCTTCCGCTTCGGCTCTCTATAACAAGATTGAGGCAAATAAACAAAAATGAGGAACGCTTCACAAATTCGTGAAGTGTTCCTCATTTTTTTTTATTTTATGAGGAACGCTTCACAAATTTGAAATTCGTGAAGCGTTCCTCATCCTGTCGATGACACGCAAATTCATAAAGCGTTCCTCATTTTTGTTCATCTGCGTGAGTTTTATTGTTAATGTACAGTTATGTACAGTTTAAATTTTTTTTTTTTTTTTTTTTTGAAGTATCATCAAATTACAAACATTTTTTTGTAAACTTTGAGCTCATTCTTCCATCCATTGATGTGGGGCTTCACCCTGAGGTATTTGCATCCAGTTGTGTAGAGTTAGAGGCAAAATATTTTCACATTTTCACAACATGTTATTGTGGAAAAACACATTTACTGACATTGGAACAATACAGAGAAGATTGTGGCGGTGCCCAGGATGATGAGGCACCAGCACGATCTTCTCTGTATTGTTCCAATTTTAGTAAATGTGTTTTTCCACAATAACATGTTATTTTTTTGCCTCTAACTCTACACAACTGGATGCTAATACCTCAGAGTGAAGCCCCACATCAACGGATGGAAGAATGAGCTCAAAGTATACAAAACAATTTTCGTAATTTGATGATACTTCAAAAAAAAATTTTTTTTTTTTTTTTAAACTGTACATAACTGTAAATTAACAACACAACTCACGCAGATAAACGAAAATGAGGAACGCTTCACGAATTTGCGTGTCATCCTTGCGCAGGGGCCATGCTAATCTTCTCTGTATCGTTCCAATTTTAGTATATGTGTTACCGAAGTAACACGAAAGTTCTATAATCCTGCGTGGCTTTTATGTCCCCACGGAGCCGCGACCCCTCACTGACGGTTCAACAGCATCTGGCCCCATTCTGACACATTGGTGTGTGTGTGTGTGTGTGTATGTCCCCACTTTAACACATTGGTGTGTATGTGTTTGTGTCTTCCACCTGACGCCGCCACCAGCTGCAGACGTGGCCCGGTTCGACCGAACCAACCCACGTCGGGCTGAACGGAGCCGCCGCAAGGGCTGATGGGTAATATCAGCCGCAAGGGCTGATGGGTAATATCAGCCGCAAGGGCTGATGGGTAATAAGTGTGAAGCGGCTGTGACTGCGGAAGCGGGACTTGGCCCCTCCCCCTGCATTCCCCTCACAGAGGAATGTCCTCCCGGATGGTAAAGTCACATTAAATGCTTCGTTTTCAACAGGTTGAGAGTCTTTGCAGCTTTGTTGTAGTTGTTCACCAGTTCGAGTTCGGTGCCAGACGGGTTTGTGATTCACAGAGTCTAAAACTAGAGCTATAAAAGCTGCTCCTCGTCTTCCTCTTCCGGGTGTTGTGGACCTGCTGCTGCTGCTGCGTTCAGGGCGACTCGGAACTCTGAGTCTCTCAGTTAAAAACTCACTCTGTCTTCACACTACACGGTTCATGTGGCCCAGTTCGGACTTTTCCTTCTTCCTCTTCCCTTGTTTGTTTCGCCCCTCATCCAAGAGGCTTCAGTTTAACCCAGAGGAGGGGGTCCTATGTTTGGTTTCGGGTGAAACCAAAGTCACATGACCACACCCCCGAAACTGGAGGGGGGTCATGTGAGTAGGAGTCACGTGCCTCCGGGTGTGTATGGGGTTAAACTTCCTGGGGAGAACTCCCAAGACTCCAACCATCTGTCCTCCATGTCCAAAACTAGGACATTGGAGTCAGTCCTCATGTTTCCACATATATGACGGGGCCCTGAACGCAGCAGCAGCAGGTCTGCGGCTGATCCGCGGTCTGACGGCGCCACCTGGCGGAGAGACGCCGCTGCTACACCCGGAAAGGGAAGACCAGGAGCAGCTTTTATAGCTCTAGTTTTAGACTCTGTGAATCACAAACCCGTCTGGCACCGAACTCGAACTGGTGAACAACTACAACAAAGCTGCAAAGACTCTCAACCTGTTGAAAACGAAGCATTTAATGTGACTTTACCATCCGGGAGGACATTCCTCTGTGAGGGGAATGCAGGGGGAGGGGCCAAGTCCCGCTTCCGCAGTCACAGCCGCTTCAAACTTATTACCCATCAGCCCTTGCGGCTGATATATTACCCATCAGCCCTTGCGGCGGCTCCGTTCAGCCCGACGTGGGTTGGTTCGGTCGAACCGGGCCACGTCTGCAGCTGGTGGCGGCGTCAGGTGGAAGACACAAACACATACACACCAATGTGTTAAAATGGGGACATACACACACACACATACACACCAATGTGTCAGAATGGGGCCAAATGTGGTAGAACCGTCAGTGAGGGGTCGCGGCTTCGTGGGGACATAAAAGCCACGCAGGATTATAGGACTTTCGTGTTACTTCGGTAACACATATACTAAAATTGGAACGATACAGAGAAGATTAGCATGGCCCCTGCGCAAGGATGACACGCAAATTCGTGAAGCGTTCCTCATTTTCGTTTATCTGCGTGAGTTGTATTGTTAATGTACAGTTTAAAAAAAAAAAAAAAAAAAATTTTTTTTAAGTATCATCAAATTATGAACAATTTTTTGTATACTTTGATCTCATTCTTCCATCCGTTGATGTGGGGCTTCACCCTGAGGTATTTGCATCCAGTTGTGTAGAGTTAGAGGCAAAAAAATAACATGTTATTGTGGAAAAACACATTTACTAAAATTGGAACAATACAGAGAAGATCGTGCTGGTGCCTCATCATCCTGGGCACCACCACAATCTTCTCTGTATTGTTCCAATGTCAGTAAATGTGTTTTTCCACAATAACATGTTGTGAAAATGTGAAAATGTTTTGCCTCTAACTCTACACAACTGGATGCAAATACCTCAGGGTGAAGCCCCACATCAACGGATGGAAGAATGAGCTCAAAGTTTACAAAAAAATGTTCGTAATTTGATGATACTTCAAAAAAAAAAAAAAAAAAAATTTAAACTGTACATAACTGTACATTAACAATAAAACTCACGCAGATGAACAAAAATGAGGAACGCTTCACGAATTTGCGTGTCATCGTCAGGATGAGGAACGCTTCACGAATTTCAAATTTGTGAAGCGTTCCTCATAAAATAAACAAAAATGAGGAACACTTCACGAATTTGTGAAGCGTTCCTCATTTTTGTTTATTTGCCTCAATCTTGTTATAGAGAGCCTAAGCGGAAGCAGGAGGTAACGTCACCATGGGACCTCAACTCTGAAAAACTCGCCATTCAAATGAACGGGACTGAAAGTTTTATTTCGTGATCCGTTTGAATTGTGCCATGAGAAAAAAATATGTCCTCCACCTGTTTAAAACATCACGTTTCATCCCGAGAAATCAGCAGTTTGTTGTAAAACTATTGTAAAATAAAATTCAGAAGAATCTGTAACCAGAAAGACTACAAGTCGTGTAGGTGACGTCACCATGGCGACCACATGCCGCCCTTTCCCGTGTCAGTTGGTGACGTATTTTTTGTGGGACACAGATCTGTAGTTCGTGGAGCGGTCTTTACACAAAATACATTCTTCTGTTGCCGTTTTATGATAAACGGCTGATTTCTCGGCATGAAACGTGATGTTTTAAACAGGTAGAGGACAGATTTTTTTCTCATGGCGCAATTCAATCGGATCACGAAATAAAACTTTCAGTCTCATTCATTTGTATGGCGAATTTTTCAGAGTTGAGGTCCCATGGCGCCGCTGCTGCCTCCCTCCCAGCTCACTGCGCCCCCTGTGGCGGAGCTCCGCTACTGCAGCCCTCTCCCTGCAGCTCACTGCGCCCCCTATGGCGGAGCTCCGCTACTGCAGCCCTGTCCCTCCCAGCTCACTGCGCCCCCTGTGGCGGAGCTCCGCTACTGCAGCCCTGTCCCTGCAGCTCACTGCGCCCCCTGTGGCGGAGCTCCGCTACTGCAGCCCTGTCCCTGCAGCTCACTGCGCCCCCTGTGGCGGAGCTCCGCTACAGCCGCTTCACACATATTACCCATCAGCCCTTGCGGCGGCTCCGTTCAGCCCGACGTGGGTTGGTTCGGTCGAACCGGGCCACGTCTGCAGCTGGTGGCGGCGTCAGGTGGAAGACACAAACACATACACACCAATGTGTTACAGTTTTTCTCTATTGGTTTGGCTCATTTCTTGAAACAGAAATTACATTCTCAAAATAACATGGACAAATCTCCAAACCACCTTGCAAATGTTCACAACAGAATGGCATTTCTCATTGATTTCATCAAATTGCAAATGTCTTAGTACATGTCTCAAGTGTCTTAGTGCATCTTTGCAAATGGTTATGTACAAGTACCCTAGAGTTAGCACAATGAGCATACATTTAGCACATTTTCCAAATGAATAGATCTTGCTGATCTAAGCTGATTAGTTGATTCTCAGTCTAATGGTTGTTCTCTCCAAAACATGTCAGCATGATTTCACTGTGTAAATCATCATATGCACAATAGTCTGTTCAACTGTCAAAATTAGTCAACATACTGTAGGCTAATACCATGAAAACCATATGAATTTCTTGCAGCATTTCATAAATTCATGACAGTAATTGACAGTCAGGTGAAATTAGAACTTGACTAACGAAGGAGGAGTTCCTACATCTCAGATGACCAATCAATCAGCTGTTTAGCTACCTGACTGGTGCTGTCTATGATTGTGAATGCTGCCAAACGCGTATATATAGAGCTTGGCTAGGGCCTGTACCTTTTGCAGTAAAAACATGGAGGTACCTGGCCAAGAAAATTATCATGAGCAACTCCCTGCTCAAGGAAGAGGAAGAGGAGGAAGAAGAAGAAGAGGAGGAGGAGTGCGGATGCGCCGTGGTGGAATAGGCGGAAGAGGCCGAGGAGCAAGAAGACACAGAGTTGTGCCTGATGAAATTCGGGCCACAATTATAGACCATGTCATCAATCATGGCCTCACAATGGCAGAGGCAGGTCGCAGAGTGAATGATTACAATTTCCTTGGCAATATGAGTGCAGTGTGTGTGATGTCAAACTTTGGAGGCTGCTCTTACTGTAAAGTCCTTTTCTTAGGTTTTATACGTCTCTGCCATAGTGACAAAACATCTAAGCATTTTGACTTGCAGTGCTCACAGAATGCCACAGGGATGATGCATTCTGGGGGCACTGACTACTTACATGAGAAAGAAGTTTGGTTTTGACACATAAGTAAACTGTTTTGGGAGAGATATGAGGTTCTGCAGCTCATCCATGGTGTTATGCTGAACCATCCAGTTTATTTTTGGTAAAAGCACTAAGTGAATGCAAATGAGCCAAAAGCAATTGAGAAAGATCTTTGCCATTTTGATGGTACTGACACTTTACATGGTAAAGGAATCTAGTTTTGAAGCATGTGTGAACAGTTTTGGGGGAGATATGCGCTTTTGCTAGTGAGCTGTAATGTTGAGCAGAACTGTAAGACTGTTTGGCCAAATGGTCTTATAGTTTTAAGAATGTAATTTCTGTTTCAAGAAATGAGCCAAACCAACAGAGAAAAACTGTAAAGTGGGTTCAGACGCACACACACACATACATATGTATACCAATGTGTCAAAATGGGGACAAATGTTGTAGAACCGTTAGTGAGGGGTCGCGGCTCCGTGGGGACATTCTTCCATCCGTTGATGTGGGCATAGGCGCCGATCCCGTGGGTGCTCCGGTGCTCGAGCACCCACTGGCAACGCTGAGCACCCACTGGCCAATCCGGATGGCCGATCAAAAAAAATAAAATGAGTGAATAAATGAAACTTGTGGTGAAACTGTGTCTTTAAAATGAACTACATTTACTTAAATCGTATTATCCAATCAAAATCATTACAGCTCTGTGCGTGCACACGTTAGCGTAGTCACGTAACCAATCGGATGATCGGATTTGGCTGCGGAGCTTCTTCTCTGGAGGAGGGTCTGGCGAGCGAGACAAGCTACGGCTAAACAAGAGGCCGTCACGTACACACGCACACAGCAAAAATGTGAAGGTTGGCTGCGTATCGGCGGTTAAAAATGGACAAGTTTGTAATAAGAAAACTAAGTGGAACTGCGTCTACAACCACCAATGCTCCCAGCGGCAGCAGTAGCGGTGGCGGCGGCAGCAGCATTGACAGGGACAGGCCAGCAGCTATAAAAGCGCCGCTGTTTCACTATTTAACTCATTTTCAGCTGCGTCACCTTTACTTTGAAAGTCCAGTGGAGCTGGATCAGAACGGAGCGTTTGTACGGAGGGAGAGATCAGCTGATCCGCTGCTGTTTACTTTCTGAGCGTCTCCGCCGAGAGTTGTCTCCGCCTACAGATGTTCTCCTCACCCGTTGAGCTGAGCGTCAGGAGCTCATTATATTAATCTATATATTTTACTTTTATATACAGTCAGTGTCACACTCACACTGAAATAAGTTGTGCGCTTGCAGCAGTCAGATAATCAGATGGATAATCGGTAAAGTTAATAATTTCACTTAATGTGGCCATGAATAAATTCATTTCGATCAGTGTTGCCCAAATGCAAATCTTGTATAGGTCTACACTGTTTTCACATTTACAAAGGTCTTTGTTGTCTTTGTACAGAGACAATATGAGATTTGCTTGTAGCCACAGCACCTAAAAAAATCCACTGTTTTCATACGCACATCCAGCCTCGCTGTCTGTGTCGTATTTAGTTGTGGCTGGTGACTATGGCCCAATTCCGATTCTATTTTTCATCCCTACCCCTACCCCTAGCCCTACCCCTAGCCCTTACCCTTGCCCTTGAAACGGAGCTACAAGGAGTAGGGAACCCCTACGAATTGGGGGTTACATGCTGCCATTCCGACATGCTGCCACTCCGACATATCGCCATTCCGACATTCTACTATTCAGTAGTGCTGCACGATTAATCTAATCGCAATCGCAATCGCGATGTCACGCCGTGCGATTACGTAATCGCACGAAAGAGTGCGATTGGCGATTTAAAGTACATAAATGTGCGACCGCGTGAGCCTGTAAACGGGACTTTAACTCCTGCAGTGTGTGGAGCAGAGCCGCTAATGTGTGCAGCATAGCAGACTCCGTCAGTAGTCATGTGACCAGCAGGTCTGATCACGTGACCACCCAGCTGGCAGACAGCGCTCCGTGTGCTGCAGGACCGTCTCCCCGTGATTACAGCAGGTGTGGAGCTTTAGCGTCACGGAGCGAACTGTGTTTTCCTCCGCAACATGTGCAGTGCGTTTAAAAAACGAGGAGGTATATGCCTGTTGGGGCGAACGACCAGAAAGCTCCGGTGTTTGGTTTTCTTTTAACTGTCTTTTCTATTTTTTATTTTTTTTTATTTTACGGTAACAGCCACACTCATTTGCCGTCTCCTCTCGTCCGTTGTGTGTGTGCGTGTGTGTGTGTGCGCGTGCGTGCGTGCGTGTGTGTCTGTCTGTCTGTCTCTGTGTTACCTGTGTACTGTGAGAGGAGGGAGGGGGGAGAAAGGCATTGTAATAAATGATGGCATCGCAGTAGACTATGAAACTGCACAAAAAGTTACCTATCTTTATTTAATACAAAGATACTGTAAGGAAACACTTATTATTTGAGAAATACACTCCTAAAATATGGTTATTTCCTGTGCTGTGCTTGATAATCAAGCAAATAGACTCCTTACAGCATTAATTTACAATATCCTAATCGCAATCGCAAATCGCAATATTTTCCACCATAATCGCAATCGCACATTTTTATCAAATCGTGCAGCACTACTATTCAGACATGTCACCATTCAGACATGAAAACGTCCTGCCATTCCGACAGTTTCGTCCCGCCATTCCGACAAGGCTTTTTTTTTTTTTCATGTTTTAAGACATGTGTACGGATGCGATACAGTCGTGGAAGCTTAATAAATAAACACAAACACAAAGTCTCGCCATTTACAATCACACACTCCGATGTCAGTTTGTAACAATTTCCCTTACAATAAGGATATAAGAGGAACTGGCACAACGCAGTCCTGCTGGAGGCGGATCTAGGCTCGCGCTACTGGTGCGTCCAGGGAAGCAATAATCAAAGTCGCTACTTAGTCTGAGTCTCTGTATTTCACTGAACTCAAAACGCGTCCATCACAGGCGGCATATAATAAACTATTACACACAGATCAACAGAACCCGAAAGACCTCCCCCCTCCCACTGTCCATTAAGTCCGAGTGGGAATGAGTGTGTGTGTGGGTGCGCGAGCGCACTGTCCATGCCGGACATGTATGTGTGTGTGTGTGTGTGTGTGTGTGTGTGCGCGCGCGCGCGTGCGTGTGTGAGTTGACGCGTGGTGAGGGTGAGTGAGAGAGAGTTTGTTTGTCCTACTGTCCACACGGGAGAGACGCCGCGGCTCCTCCGAGGTGACCACCAGTCCTCTCCCTCGTCCCGCTTGGCTGAGAACGGGCCCGGCCGTGCGGTGTCCAAACGGGCCTTTATGATCCACAGGGTAATCCACCAGGAAAAATAATCCACTATGCCGCCTCTCCTCCCCTCTCACCACGTCACTTCTCCATTTAAACCCTCGGTCCCACTAATGCACTTTTACGCATTACGCACACAACTTACAGCAAAAAAGAAACATTCATTCATTCATTAAAGGTCCGCACGTCCCAGTGCGCAAACCACAAGGATAATTGATAATTTCCCTGGCCTAATAGACAATGAAAAAAACCTGGGGAGCAAACTTGTAAATCAACTACCCCAGCTGGCCTGGCAAAACCCAGTGGATCACTACAAGTTGTTGCAACTTTTGGGAATTTACTCATGGTAAAAAGGCTTACAAATATGGACCAGTACGGCTCCATAATGAGCACAAAAATCAAAAGGAAACGAAAGGTAACTTTAAAAAAAATAGCAACAGCACGAAGTAGTCAAAATATGTGTTTTACGCATGCCTCTGTGCGTCTGCAGATCAAATTGTCTATAATTAAACTTGGAGCCAGACCCGGCCAGGCTACAGGAGAGATCAAAAATATGCAGGGGTCCAGGACCCCCATGAGAACCACTGATTCTGTTGAACGTACTGTAACCACTGTGATACAATAAAAAACAACATCACTGATCTGATTCACCGGCGTAGCGGTCCCTCTCTCCATTAACTCTCTAGCTCTCTCGACCACAGCTGCAAATGAAGTAGCACAGCGCCAATAATAATAATAATAATAATGCATTTTATAATCGAGATGGGATGTGACAAGGGCGTTGACCAGAGTCAAAGTGCTGTTAGAGGAGAGAGATGGGCAGGCAGGGAGGCGGTGATCATTATTAACCTACACATTTAATGACCTTATGTCGGAATGGCGGGACGTTTCCAAAAAAGGAAAGTACCGCCATTCCGACAATGGAAACAAAAATTGTCGGAGCGGTGGGACGTTTTCAATTAATGGAAGTGCCGCCATTACGACAATTAGACGTCAATGTCGGAGTGGCGGTATGTCGGAATGACCCGCGGATACCCGAATTGGGACACCACTTCAACAATCACATGCGTCATCAGTCGTCTCTGCTGGCTTTCACATAAGCAGACGTGACGAGCTTTTGCCACAAATCCTCTATTCAGAACCACGTTAACTTAATAAAACAAAATAAAATGTAATGAAGAATGATCGGTTCATTGTAAAACATTTATTTATTGATGTAAATGTGGTGATTTCTGTATAGGCTACAGATCCCCCAGGCAGTGCTGCTTCTGTGTCCAAAACACATGAAGCTTCACTTTTAATTCAAACAAATTAATGCGACAATTGTTACATTTCATCAATGAGACGAGCATTTATCTTCTAAAAAGAATGTAACTACGCGGCGGTAAACCTTTAAAACCCTGCGGGTAAGTTAATTAGCGGTCGTCTTTTCTACCGGGACGAGGTCGGGAGGTTGGCCGGCTGACGAGCTCTCCGGACGGGGTGGTGTCTCCGTGACGAGCTGTTGATCTGCTCCACAGGTGGAGGCTCCACCGTGGAGCTTCACTTCTCCGAAAAACATCGGAGCAAACGTCTAAACAGCCTCATGTGGATAAACCGACCGCACATTAGGGATCTAAACAGCTACTTTCTCGCATGAAAAAATATTAAAACTTAACAAAATGACGTAATAACAGCGCTACAGTGAGAAATAACTCAGCTGCCGGTTGCCGCAATATGCATTCTGGGAAACTTGCCATAGCCCTCGGTCCGTAGTGTGCCCCTGAAAAATCTCCGTTTCGAGGGCGAGATAGCCCTACCCCTTCCCCCTAACCCTCGTCTGAACCAGAATTGGGACACCCCTACCACTTCACGTGAACGCGCAAAACGAAGGGTTAGGGCCAAGGGCTAGGGCTAAGGGGAAAATCGGAATTCGGCCTATATTTATGCAATAAGAGTCAGTTTGAGACCAACATTAGGCTACCTTGGTGGTATTCATTTAATTTGATTTTTGGTCAAAAAAAACTTTTCCGACACCCGCGAACATTAAAAATCTTTGAAAATCGGCTCTGGCCCGATTTTGACCAAACTTCTGCGTTGGACTCCCCTCGGCCCCCAGACGACATATCCAAATTTGGAGAAATTTGAAGAAATTTGATCTTTGGAGAAATTTGAAGAAATTTGGGGCCAAAAACAACTTTTCCTACACCAGCAAACGTTAAATATCTTAGAAAATCGGCTCTGGCCCGATCTCAGCCAAACTTCTGCGTTGGGCTGCAGTAGCTGAGCTCCGCCACAGGGGGTGCAGTAAGCTGCAGGGACAGGGCTGCAGTAGCGGAGCTCCGCCACAGGGGGCGCAGTGGGCTGGGAGGGAGGGAGCAGCCAGAGCTGCTCTGATGGAGTCTCAAACTGTACATCGCAACAAAATTGAGGCAGATAAACAAATATGAGGAACGCTTCACGAATTTGCGTGTCATCCTGAGGCACCAGCACCAGTGTTGTAGAGTACTTTAATTACTTTTTTCGTGTAACGTAACGCGTTAGTTTCGTGAGTTGAGCAATCAGTAACTTAGTTATTTTTAAAAAAAAGTAATCCGTTACTTTTCGCCGGATAAGGAAAAGAAAATCCCGACTGCAGCCTGCTTTTTGTCAGACAGACTACTGTGCAACCTGCGGATGTGTCAGGCGAGGTGCACTGCTGTGATGCGTCTGTGCCCTGCTGACCTACGTTACCTAGGCCTATGTGTGTGTGTGTGTGTGTGTGCGCGCGTGCGTTTCAATTCGCCGGCGAAAAGAACAAGAACATAACGGTGAAATGCACACTCTGCGTTGGTGATGAGCTTCTATTGACCACAAAAAAAATCCACATCCAATTTAAGGGTCCATTTACATGGACCAGCTGCACGGAGCTGCTTCTCCAGCAGCAACAAGCAGCCCGGGCCGGCTCTCAGTGCTGACCGCTTTCAGCAGCTCCCTCTCGGCGAGCGGCAGCTCAGTTCTCCCCCGGTCCAGCCCGGATCTCTACTCCATAGCTGCCGTAGCAGCAGTGTGATACGAGTACATTCAACCGCATTTTTTTTTTTTTTACTTTTATTACACACAAGGCAGGAAGTTCACGTGAGTCCTCCGTTCAAACTGACAGACAGATCGAGCAGTGAAGCCACTGAGCGGGATTCACGGCAATTCCTGAATTTTGATCAGTTCTGCGATCAAAAAAAAAAAAACCCGCTATGTGGCATATTTCTGACTGTTATCCTGTAGAGTTCATTTGGTTGGATGACTGATGTTATTCGTCAGGACGTGCATTTAAAAGAGGCTGTGTGTCTGTCAGTTAAGTTGCAGCATGTGCGAGGCGCGCTGCAAAAGACTTTTAATTTTTGGTAACGCATGAGTACTCTAACGCGTTACTTTTATTCATAGGTAACGCAGTAACGTAACTGATTACTTTTTATTGATGGTAACGTTGTAACTTAATTAACTACTTTCAAAAGTAACTATACCCAACACTGACCAGCACAATCTTCTCTGTATCGTTCCAATTTCATGAAATGTGTTTTTCCACAATAACATGTTGTGAAAATGTGAAAATGTTTGATTTTTGGTCAAAAAAAACTTTTCCGACACCCACGAACGTTAAAAATCTTTGAAGATCGGCTCTGGCCCGATTTCAGCCAAACTTCTGCGTTGGACTCCCCTCGGCCCCCCAAACGACTTATCCAAATTTGGAGAAATTTGAAGAAATGTGATTTTTGGAGAAATTTGAAGAAATTAGGGGCCAAAAAAAACTTTTCCGACACCCGCGAACGTTAAAAATCTTTGAAAATCGGCTCTGGCCCGATTTCGACCAAAGTTCTGCATTGGGCTGCAGTAGCGGAGCTCCGCCACAGGGGGCGCAGTGGGCTGGGAGGGAGGCAGCAGCCAGAGCTGCTCTGATGGAGTCTCAAACTGTACATAGCAACAAAATTTAGGCAAATACACAAAAATGAGGAACGCTTCACGAATTTGCGTGTCATCCTAGGCACCAGCACAATCTTCTCTGTATCGTTCCAATTTAATGAAATGTGTTTTTCCACAATAACATGTTGTGAAACTGTGAAAATGTTTGATTTTTGGTAAAAAAAAAAAACTTTTCCGACACCCGCGAACGTTAAAAATCTTTGAAGATCGGCTCTGGCCCGATTTTGACCAAACTTCTGCGTTGGACTCCCCTCGGCCCCCAGACGACATCAAATTTGGAGAAATTTGAAGAAATGTGATTTTTGGAGAAATTTGAGGCCAAAAACAACTTTTCCTACACCAGCAAACGTTAACTCATTGAGTGCCATTGACGTCTATGGACGTCAATCAAAATCCAACGCTTGAGTGCCATTGACGTCCATAGACGTCAAATGCACTTTTCTGCGGCTGGTAAATGGGGACGCTCTCGCGCACACTGTGAGTGATTTTGGGACTTCTGGGATGTGTAGAACGAAGAAGACTGTAGATCAGAGCAAGAATGGTGGTTGTCTATGTGCTCCACGCGCACCATACTTTCTGCGGCTCCGTGGTTGTTGCATAGTTGTATGTGTACACCATGTGTAATATATTCTGTGTATTATGCTCTGTGTGTATATGGACATATATGTGTACACCATGTGTAATTATGTTTTCTGTGTGTATGTGGATGTGTGCGTACACTATGTGTACATGTGAATGTGCAGGTGTATGTGTACCATGTGCTCGCTATGTGTGGTTTTAGATGCAGCTGTGTCAGCACTTGTGCCCAAGACAAGTTTCCTGTCAAGGACTAATAAAGTATATCTTAATCTTAAGAAGTGAAGAAGGAGGAGAAGACGAGCGCGATCGGTACAGAGATAAAAAAAGTCTGAAAAAGTTTCTATTTCTAGAGAAAAACGACGGGCAGAGCCTGGAAAAAGTGTAACGTGGAGCTGGAGGAAAGCTTAGCCACGGATGCTATTAGCATAGCTCCAGCATGAAGTGATCAGAGGAGGCAGGAAAGGTAAACTCATCTAGATGATCAGCACCAGAAAGCGGATCGCGGAGTCAGTTTCACCAGTTGCTGTCTAACCGACGTGACGACGAACCGAGAGATCAGCGCGGTGAGTCGCTGCCGCGGCCGCGTCCAGCAGAGAGGCTGAAGACGCCACGACGTCTCCCTCCTTCAGAGACGAGGGGAAGCAGCAGGAGGAGAAGTAGGAGAGGGGAGGGGAGGAGAGGGGAGGGGAGGGGGTGGAGGTGGAGGGGGAGGGGGGCGTAGGAGAGGCTGAGGGGGCAGCAACCGCTCGTACTTGTTGTATTTTAGTTGTTGTTGTTGTTTTGTTTTGTCTTTTTTTTTTGGGGGGGGGGGGGGGGGTCAATGAAAAAACATGTGAAATGAAATTTTCAGATGTCTTACATGTTTTTGAAGCCAAAATTAAAACGGATAAATCACTATTTTTCTTGAGAGACTCTCTTTCACAAAAATGCATTTTTCTCAGCTTTCTAGAAAAAAAGTGGTCTTTTTGGTGCAACCAGGCTCTATTCAACTTAAGATAAATCAAGAATGGAACAAGGTACAAACAAATGGTTTTTCCCTAGTTATATAGAGAGTCTCCTCTTTCCTTTGAGCTGTTTTGTGTTTTCAGAGTCATAGTACCAAATATTCTCTGGGTCTTGACATATTACTCAAAATGCCCCAAAACGCTGGCACATGGCACTGACCATTTTATAAAATGGTCTGGCACTCAATGAGTTAAATATCTTTGAAAATCGGTTCTGGCCCGATTTCAGCCAAACTTCTGCGTTGGGCTGCAGTAGCTGAGCTCCGCCACAGGGGGTGCAGTAAGCTGCAGGGACAGGGCTGCAGTAGCGGAGCTCGGCCACAGGGGGCGCAGTGAGCTGGGAGGGAGGCAGCAGCCAGAGCTGCTCTGATGGAGTCTCAAACTGTACATAGCAACAAAATTGAGGCAAATAAACAAATATGAGGAACGCTTCACGAATTTGCGTGTCATCCGAGGCACCAGCACAATCTTCTCTGTATCGTTCCAATTTCATGAAATGTGTTTTTCCACAATAACATGCTGTGAAAATGTGAAAATGTTTGAAAATGTTTTTACATAATAACAAGATTGACTTTTGTTTATTTTATGAGAAACACTTGACGAATTTGAAATTCGTAAAGCATTCCTCATCCTGAGGATGACAAGCAAAAAAAGACCTCCTCCGGGGAGACGGATCCTGATTGTCCTGTGGGGTTACTTTTGGCCACGTTCTGGTGAATTTGCTAAGCTTGTAAACAAGTCTGGGAGGGAGGCAGCAGCCAGAGCTGCTCTGATGGAGTCTCAAACTGTACATAGCAACAAAATTGAGGCAAATACACAAAAATGAGGAACGCTTCACGAATTTGCGTGTCATCTGAGGCACCAGCACAATCTTCTCTGTATCATTCCAATTTAATGAAATGTGTTTTTCAACAATAACATGTTGTGAAAATGTGAAAATGTTTGATTTTTGGTAAAAAAAAAAACTTTTCGACACCCGCGAACGTTAAAAATCTTTGAAGATCGGCTCTGGCCCGATTTCAGCCAAACTTCTGCGTTGGACTCCCCTCGGCCCCCAGACGACATATCCAAATTTGGAGAAATTTGAAGAAATGTGATTTTTGGAGAAATCTGAAGAAATTTGGGGCCAAAAAAACTTTTCCTACACCAGCAAACGTTAAATATCTTAGAAAATCGGCTCTGGCCCGATTTCAGCCAAACTTCTGCGTTGGGCTGCAGTAGCGGAGCTCCGCCACAGGGGGCGCAGTGGGCTGGGAGGGAGGGAGCAGCCAGAGCTGCTCTGATGGAGTCTCAAACTGTACATAGCAACAAAATTGAGGCAAATACACAAAAATGAGGAACGCTTCACGAATTTGCGTGTCATCCGAGGCACCATCACAATCTTCTCTGTATCGTTCTGTAGCAAGTGCTAAGTTGAATAGAGTAGGTAATAGGCTAATCAGAAGATAAGGCGGGAGGATTAAATTGCTCTGATGTACAGAATGTGAATGAAAACCAAAGACAAAGGAAGTTGCTTGAAGTAAAGTGTATTGTACACAGGTGAGAGTTATATACAAAATATACAGTTGGCCAAAAGCTTGATAGTAATAACTAAATTATCAATAGACTAAGTCTCGTTCAGTATACTTCGATTCAACAGGCAATGATCAGTCACACACACAAATAGTAAATCACACCAGTATCAAACCCATGCAGCAAGTTGCTGCCAGCCCCAAGAGTCTTTTCTCGTCCACCCCAAAAGAGAGGGAGAGAGAGAGAGAAAGTCTGTATGAGGTAGGTGGTTGTGTATTGTCCGGGAAGGGGGGAGAAAAGGGGATTGGGCTGGTGGTTGTGTGGGTGAGGGTGTGTGTGAGGGGATGCCTGGAGTAGAGCACAAAGTGCTATCGTTGGTGTCTTGCTGCTCAAGCAGACACATGGGTCTGGTTCCTTCCCGTCCTAGCTCGCCATCAGTGTCTCAGGGTAACCTGGCCTGCATAGACACAAGGCCCAATTTAAGCAATCAACAATAAATAAATCACAGCTGTGTCACTTTCAGATATCATAAACTCAATAGTAAATAAAGTGAAATAAATGTTAAATCCACTTATTACAACCACTGATGTAAGACATCACTTCCGGTTAGCATTACCATTTCCGCCTGCTAGCGTTAGCATTAGCGGCTAAGCTAACGGACCATGCTAACGGCTAAGCGCTAACGCCAACTGTCCGTTGCAGCACACATTAAAGGTGTACAGAAATGGCCGTTTGTCCTGTTTGTCGCGCCGAGTTGTCACGAGCTGCAACACGAGTTTACCCGAGTGAGGAAAACGAATTTGATTGGTCGTTATCCAGCGGGCGGGATATTCAAAGCTTGGGGCGAGCCCGAGCTCCGTGTGTGTGTGCGTGTCTCAGACGTTTGAATGACGGATGATGGATCCAATATCAGTGGCTGGTGAATCGTGTACAGGCTGACGTATAATCCGTGCGCCTGCATTATCCAATGCGAAAAAAAAAATACACACTTTCATCCCGGATTTACTCAAAAATAGAATTTTGCACAAAGTTTGGCCTACAACGTCTGAAAGATGAGTTATCACATTAATTTTATGACCCAAAGTGGGCTCAAATTCAATTTTCTTTTCTGTACACCTTTAAAGACATTTAACATTGAACACATTACCCATACACATTTATACATTCATCCGTAAACACATCCCATTCACAGAAACTGTACTGTACCAACATTACTGGAGCAACAATCAGAGCAGGCACGTAGCACTTAGCATGTAGCAGCTTAACAGGTAGCAGCAGCAGGTAACACACAAAACAGCACTCACCAATTCCGCTGTTCATTCAAGCACACAGTCAAAGACTCGACCCAGATCGGCGGCCGTGGATGCATCTAAAACAATTAACTCATTGAGTGCCGCGCTCCTTTCCAAAGTTTTAGTCAAGTGTACCGGCAATTTAGACCATTTTTGACTTTTTATGTAGAGCCACAGTGTATTCTATATTATTGCCACCAACACATTGCCACCAACACATACTGTGGCTCAATTGAAAGGTTTACCTTAATGCTTCAAGTGGCCACAAACCGTTTGTTTCTACGTGCCTCTGTTCCTGAGAAAAGTCAAGCTAAACATGGCTGGGTTTCACCAAAATCCCTCCTTTTTTTCTAGAAAAGGAGATACAGCGTCTTTTATGAAAGGTGCGCTGTTTGTGTCTGTCGCTCTTCTCACACTCGCATTTCTGGATCAAAGGGCTCGTATAAGATAAATATATACAACAGTTGTTGTTCTATTCACAAAACCACCATCGGGGGCGGGGGGGGCGCCACTAAACAACAATAACACAGACGCACCGTGCCGTGTCACAGCTTCTCCCCGCGGAGCGTGAGGGTCAGTCGGCCACCGCGGCTCGGGAATACCGGTCCCGCCGGTGGTCGCGGTCCTTCTGTGGTACGGGTCGGTGATGCCGGTCTGCTTTGGCCCAGAGACCATCAGATTTTACCGCGGGAGGACTTTGGGGAGGACACGGTGTTGCTCCAGCTGAAGACCGGGCGGACTGTCGGCTGAGAGCTTCCTGGTTCAGCTCCGAGCAGCTGGAGCAGCTGGAGCAGCAGCGCGGGTGAGAACAGAGCAGCAGCGGAGCAGCTGCGCTGCATCTGCATGCAGAACTCGTTTGCAGAAGCCGAGTTATGATAAAAACTTCCAGATCATGAGCTGTCATGTGACTTTGATCGTCATCTATTTCAGTTCTCCTCGTCGTAGAGTCCCCAAATTTACATATAATGTGTATTAAAGTGTCTATTTTCATAATTTAAAAAAAAAGCAAAAAACGTAAAATTACGTTTTCGGCACTCAACGCATGGGAACGAAAAACGAGAAATTACGTGGTTGGCACTCAATGAGTTAACACAACACTGTATACCTTGCATTCTGTTACTATAATGACGATAAAGATGAGAATAGTTAGTTAGAGTTACCAAGCGGTCGGCTTTCTGCCACAGACAACGCCGCTGCTCCCACGCTCAGTTCACTCTCTCTTTCAGTCTGACCTGCTGCTATCTCTACTGCCGTATAACGTGCCTAGCGGAAGCTCTGATTGGCTCAACCAACTCTCACGAGATGCACACAAATCTCGCGAGAAAACAAAACAATGATGACGTCACACAGGTATCTGAGACCTGGGTTACAGTTCCAATTTAATGAAATGTGTTTTTCCACAATAACATGTTGTGAAAATGTGAAAATGTTTGAAAATGTTTTTGGGTATTAAAAGGGGGCCATCACACATGAGTCACGGCCCCCTTTTAATACCCTGTCAGGAGGCCAAAAGTAACCCCACAGGACAATCAGGATCCGTCTCCCCGGAGGAGGTCTTTTTTTGCTTGTCATCCTCAGGATGAGGAATGCTTTACGAATTTCAAATTCGTCAAGTGTTTCTCATAAAATAAACAAAAGTCAATCTTGTTATTATGTAAAAACATTTTCAAACATTTTCACATTTTCACAGCATGTTATTGTGGAAAAACACATTTCATGAAATTGGAACGATACAGAGAAGATTGTGCTGGTGCCTCGGATGACACGCAAATTCGTGAAGCGTTCCTCATTTTTGTGTATTTGCCTCAATTTTGTTGCTATGTACAGTTTGAGACTCCATCAGAGCAGCTCTGGCTGCTGCCTCCCTCCCAGACTTGTTTACAAGCTTAGCAAATTCACCAGAACGTGGCCAAAAGTAACCCCACAGGACAATCAGGATCCGTCTCCCCGGAGGAGGTCTTTTTTTGCTTGTCATCCTCAGGATGAGGAATGCTTTACGAATTTCAAATTCGTCAAGTGTTTCTCATAAAATAAACAAAAGTCAATCTTGTTATTATGTAAAAACATTTTCAAACATTTTCACATTTTCACAGCATGTTATTGTGGAAAAACACATTTCATGAAATTGGAACGATACAGAGAAGATTGTGCTGGTGCCTCGGATGACACGCAAATTCGTGAAGCGTTCCTCATTTTTGTGTATTTGCCTCAATTTTGTTGCTATGTACAGTTTGAGACTCCATCAGAGCAGCTCTGGCTGCTGCCTCCCTCCCAGACTTGTTTACAAGCTTAGCAAATTCACCAGAACGTGGCCAAAAGTAACCCCACAGGACAATCAGGATCCGTCTCCCCGGAGGAGGTCTTTTTTTGCTTGTCATCCTCAGGATGAGGAATGCTTTACGAATTTCAAATTCGTCAAGTGTTTCTCATAAAATAAACAAAAGTCAATCTTGTTATTATGTAAAAACACTTTCAAACATTTTCACATTTTCACAACATGTTATTGTGGAAAAACACATTTCATGAAATTGGAACGATACAGAGAAGATTGTGCTGGTGCCTCGGATGACACGCAAATTCGTGAAGCGTTCCTCATTTTTGTGTATTTGCCTCAATTTTGTTGCTATGTACAGTTTGAGACTCCATCAGAGCAGCTCTGGCTGCTGCCTCCCTCCCAGACTTGTTTACAAGCTTAGCAAATTCACCAGAACGTGGCCAAAAGTAACCCCACAGGACAATCAGGATCCGTCTCCCCAGAGGAGGTCTTTTTTTGCTAGGCCCCACGAGCGAAGAAGCAAAGGCTGTGTGCTGCGCTGCTTTTGGACGGCAGTGAAGGTGCCCAAACCCACCTACTGTCTGAGGCAGGCACACGGGCAATGCGCCTGCCTGGACTATGCCTTGGCAAATCTACCGAGCAACACCAGTGATTCCAGACAAATGCAACAGGCACACAACCGCACCACAACAAGGCCGGCAGATCAAAATGTGGAAACGCTTCACGAATTTGCGTGTCATCCTTGCGCAGGGGCCATGCTAATCTTCTCTGTATCGATTCCAATTTATTATATGCACTTGCCGAAGCAAGCACAATGACTCATGTGTGATGGCCCCCTTTTAATACCCAGTCAGGAGGCCCGACCCCCTGCCACCGGTGCGGCCCCTAGCGCTCCTGGCCTGAAAAGACAGGCCTTTTGGCTACAAAAACGTGAGTTTCCATTTTTAATCTACACATACATTTACAGTGTTGATATTCTGGCAGTTTGACTTGTTTACAAGCTTAGCAAATTCACCAGAATGTGGCCAAAAGTAACCCCACAGGACAATCAGGATCCGTCTCCCCGGAGGAGGTCTTTTTTTGCTTGTCATCCTCAGGATGAGGAATGCTTTACGAATTTCAAATTCGTCAAGTGTTTCTCATAAAATAAACAAAAGTCAATCTTGTTATTATGTAAAAACATTTTCAAACATTTTCACATTTTCACAGCATGTTATTGTGGAAAAACACATTTCATGAAATTGGAACGATACAGAGAAGATTGTGCTGGTGCCTCGGATGACACGCAAATTCGTGAAGCGTTCCTCATTTTTGTGTATTTGCCTCAATTTTGTTGCTATGTACAGTTTGAGACTCCATCAGAGCAGCTCTGGCTGCTGCCTCCCTCCCAGACTTGTTTACAAGCTTAGCAAATTCACCAGAACGTGGCCAAAAGTAACCCCACAGGACAATCAGGATCCGTCTCCCCGGAGGAGGTCTTTTTTTGCTTGTCATCCTCAGGATGAGGAATGCTTTACGAATTTCAAATTCGTCAAGTGTTTCTCATAAAATAAACAAAAGTCAATCTTGTTATTATGTAAAAACATTTTCAAACATTTTCACATTTTCACAGCATGTTATTGTGGAAAAACACATTTCATGAAATTGGAACGATACAGAGAAGATTGTGCTGGTGCCTCGGATGACACGCAAATTCGTGAAGCGTTCCTCATTTTTGTGTATTTGCCTCAATTTTGTTGCTATGTACAGTTTGAGACTCCATCAGAGCAGCTCTGGCTGCTGCCTCCCTCCCAGACTTGTTTACAAGCTTAGCAAATTCACCAGAACGTGGCCAAAAGTAACCCCACAGGACAATCAGGATCCGTCTCCCCGGAGGAGGTCTTTTTTTGCTTGTCATCCTCAGGATGAGGAATGCTTTACGAATTTCAAATTCGTCAAGTGTTTCTCATAAAATAAACAAAAGTCAATCTTGTTATTATGTAAAAACACTTTCAAACATTTTCACATTTTCACAACATGTTATTGTGGAAAAACACATTTCATGAAATTGGAACGATACAGAGAAGATTGTGCTGGTGCCTCGGATGACACGCAAATTCGTGAAGCGTTCCTCATTTTTGTGTATTTGCCTCAATTTTGTTGCTATGTACAGTTTGAGACTCCATCAGAGCAGCTCTGGCTGCTGCCTCCCTCCCAGACTTGTTTACAAGCTTAGCAAATTCACCAGAACGTGGCCAAAAGTAACCCCACAGGACAATCAGGATCCGTCTCCCCGGAGGAGGTCTTTTTTTGCTTGTCATCCTCAGGATGAGGAATGCTTTACGAATTTCAAATTCGTCAAGTGTTTCTCATAAAATAAACAAAAGTCAACTTGTTATTATGTAAAAACACTTTCAAACATTTTCACATTTTCACAACATGTTATTGTGGAAAAACACATTTCATGAAATTGGAACGATACAGAGAAGATTGTGCTGGTGCCTCGGATGACACGCAAATTCGTGAAGCGTTCCTCATTTTTGTGTATTTGCCTCAATTTTGTTGCTATGTACAGTTTGAGACTCCATCAGAGCAGCTCTGGCTGCTGCCTCCCTCCCAGACTTGTTTACAAGCTTAGCAAATTCACCAGAACGTGGCCAAAAGTAACCCCACAGGACAATCAGGATCCGTCTCCCCAGAGGAGGTCTTTTTTTGCTAGGCCCCACGAGCGAAGAAGCAAAGGCTGTGTGCTGCGCTGCTTTTGGACGGCAGTGAAGGTGCCCAAACCCACCTACTGTCTGAGGCAGGCACACGGGCAATGCGCCTGCCTGGACTATGCCTTGGCAAATCTACCGAGCAACACCAGTGATTCCAGACAAATGCAACAGGCACACAACCGCACCACAACAAGGCCGGCAGATCAAAATGTGGAAACGCTTCACGAATTTGCGTGTCATCCTTGCGCAGGGGCCATGCTAATCTTCTCTGTATCGATTCCAATTTATTATATGCACTTGCCGAAGCAAGCACAATGACTCATGTGTGATGGCCCCCTTTTAATACCCAGTCAGGAGGCCCGACCCCCTGCCACCGGTGCGGCCCCTAGCGCTCCTGGCCTGAAAAGACAGGCCTTTTGGCTACAAAAACGTGAGTTTCCATTTTTAATCTACACATACATTTACAGTGTTGATATTCTGGCAGTTTGACTTGTTTACAAGCTTAGCAAATTCACCAGAATGTGGCCAAAAGTAACCCCACAGGACAATCAGGATCCGTCTCCCCGGAGGAGGTCTTTTTTTGCTTGTCATCCTCAGGATGAGGAATGCTTTACGAATTTCAAATTCGTCAAGTGTTTCTCATAAAATAAACAAAAGTCAATCTTGTTATTATGTAAAAACATTTTCAAACATTTTCACATTTTCACAGCATGTTATTGTGGAAAAACACATTTCATGAAATTGGAACGATACAGAGAAGATTGTGCTGGTGCCTCGGATGACACGCAAATTCGTGAAGCGTTCCTCATTTTTGTGTATTTGCCTCAATTTTGTTGCTATGTACAGTTTGAGACTCCATCAGAGCAGCTCTGGCTGCTGCCTCCCTCCCAGACTTGTTTACAAGCTTAGCAAATTCACCAGAACGTGGCCAAAAGTAACCCCACAGGACAATCAGGATCCGTCTCCCCGGAGGAGGTCTTTTTTTGCTTGTCATCCTCAGGATGAGGAATGCTTTACGAATTTCAAATTCGTCAAGTGTTTCTCATAAAATAAACAAAAGTCAATCTTGTTATTATGTAAAAACATTTTCAAACATTTTCACATTTTCACAGCATGTTATTGTGGAAAAACACATTTCATGAAATTGGAACGATACAGAGAAGATTGTGCTGGTGCCTCGGATGACACGCAAATTCGTGAAGCGTTCCTCATTTTTGTGTATTTGCCTCAATTTTGTTGCTATGTACAGTTTGAGACTCCATCAGAGCAGCTCTGGCTGCTGCCTCCCTCCCAGACTTGTTTACAAGCTTAGCAAATTCACCAGAACGTGGCCAAAAGTAACCCCACAGGACAATCAGGATCCGTCTCCCCGGAGGAGGTCTTTTTTTGCTTGTCATCCTCAGGATGAGGAATGCTTTACGAATTTCAAATTCGTCAAGTGTTTCTCATAAAATAAACAAAAGTCAATCTTGTTATTATGTAAAAACACTTTCAAACATTTTCACATTTTCACAACATGTTATTGTGGAAAAACACATTTCATGAAATTGGAACGATACAGAGAAGATTGTGCTGGTGCCTCGGATGACACGCAAATTCGTGAAGCGTTCCTCATTTTTGTGTATTTGCCTCAATTTTGTTGCTATGTACAGTTTGAGACTCCATCAGAGCAGCTCTGGCTGCTGCCTCCCTCCCAGACTTGTTTACAAGCTTAGCAAATTCACCAGAACGTGGCCAAAAGTAACCCCACAGGACAATCAGGATCCGTCTCCCCGGAGGAGGTCTTTTTTTGCTTGTCATCCTCAGGATGAGGAATGCTTTACGAATTTCAAATTCGTCAAGTGTTTCTCATAAAATAAACAAAAGTCAACTTGTTATTATGTAAAAACACTTTCAAACATTTTCACATTTTCACAACATGTTATTGTGGAAAAACACATTTCATGAAATTGGAACGATACAGAGAAGATTGTGCTGGTGCCTCGGATGACACGCAAATTCGTGAAGCGTTCCTCATTTTTGTGTATTTGCCTCAATTTTGTTGCTATGTACAGTTTGAGACTCCATCAGAGCAGCTCTGGCTGCTGCCTCCCTCCCAGACTTGTTTACAAGCTTAGCAAATTCACCAGAACGTGGCCAAAAGTAACCCCACAGGACAATCAGGATCCGTCTCCCCAGAGGAGGTCTTTTTTTGCTAGGCCCCACGAGCGAAGAAGCAAAGGCTGTGTGCTGCGCTGCTTTTGGACGGCAGTGAAGGTGCCCAAACCCACCTACTGTCTGAGGCAGGCACACGGGCAATGCGCCTGCCTGGACTATGCCTTGGCAAATCTACCGAGCAACACCAGTGATTCCAGACAAATGCAACAGGCACACAACCGCACCACAACAAGGCCGGCAGATCAAAATGTGGAAACGCTTCACGAATTTGCGTGTCATCCTTGCGCAGGGGCCATGCTAATCTTCTCTGTATCGATTCCAATTTATTATATGCACTTGCCGAAGCAAGCACAATGACTCATGTGTGATGGCCCCCTTTTAATACCCAGTCAGGAGGCCCGACCCCCTGCCACCGGTGCGGCCCCCAGCGCTCCTGGCCTGAAAAGACAGGCCTTTTGGCTACAAAAACGTGAGTTTCCATTTTTAATCTACACATACATTTACAGTGCTGATATTCTGGCAGTTTGACTTGTTTACAAGCTTAGCAAATTCACCAGAATGTGGCCAAAAGTAACCCCACAGGACAATCAGGATCCGTCTCCCCGGAGGAGGTCTTTTTTTGCTTGTCATCCTCAGGATGAGGAATGCTTTACGAATTTCAAATTCGTCAAGTGTTTCTCATAAAATAAACAAAAGTCAATCTTGTTATTATGTAAAAACATTTTCAAACATTTTCACATTTTCACAGCATGTTATTGTGGAAAAACACATTTCATGAAATTGGAACAATACAGAGAAGATTGTGCTGGTGCCTCGGATGACACTCAAATTCGTGAAGCATTCCTCATTTTTGTGTATTTGCCTCAATTTTGTTGCTATGTACAGTTTGAGACTCCATCAGAGCAGCTCTGGCTGCTGCCTCCCTCCCAGACTTGTTTACAAGCTTAGCAAATTCACCAGAACGTGGCCAAAAGTAACCCCACAGGACAATCAGGATCCGTCTCCCCAGAGGAGGTCTTTTTTTGCTAGGCCCCACGAGCGAAGAAGCAAAGGCTGTGTGCTGCGCTGCTTTTGGACGGCAGTGAAGGTGCCCAAACCCACCTACTGTCTGAGGCAGGCACACGGGCAATGCGCCTGCCTGGACTATGCCTTGGCAAATCTACTGAGCAACACCAGTGATTCCAGACAAATGCAACAGGCACACAACCGCACCACAACAAGGCCGGCAGATCAAAATGTGGAAACGCTTCACGAATTTGCGTGTCATCCTTGCGCAGGGGCCATGCTAATCTTCTCTGTATCGATTCCAATTTATTATATGCACTTGCCGAAGCAAGCACAATGACTCATGTGTGATGGCCCCCTTTTAATACCCAGTCAGGAGGCCCGACCCCCTGCCACCAGTGCGGCCCCTAGCGCTCCTGGCCTGAAAAGACAGGCCTTTTGGCTACAAAAACGTGAGTTTCCATTTTTAATCTACACATACATTTACAGTGTTGATATTCTGGCAGTTTGACTTGTTTACAAGCTTAGCAAATTCACCAGAATGTGGCCAAAAGTAACCCCACAGGACAATCAGGATCCGTCTCCCCGGAGGAGGTCTTTTTTTGCTTGTCATCCTCAGGATGAGGAATGCTTTACGAATTTCAAATTCGTCAAGTGTTTCTCATAAAATAAACAAAAGTCAATCTTGTTATTATGTAAAAACATTTTCAAACATTTTCACATTTTCACAGCATGTTATTGTGGAAAAACACATTTCATGAAATTGGAACGATACAGAGAAGATTGTGCTGGTGCCTCGGATGACACGCAAATTCGTGAAGCGTTCCTCATTTTTGTGTATTTGCCTCAATTTTGTTGCTATGTACAGTTTGAGACTCCATCAGAGCAGCTCTGGCTGCTGCCTCCCTCCCAGACTTGTTTACAAGCTTAGCAAATTCACCAGAACGTGGCCAAAAGTAACCCCACAGGACAATCAGGATCCGTCTCCCCGGAGGAGGTCTTTTTTTGCTTGTCATCCTCAGGATGAGGAATGCTTTACGAATTTCAAATTCGTCAAGTGTTTCTCATAAAATAAACAAAAGTCAATCTTGTTATTATGTAAAAACATTTTCAAACATTTTCACATTTTCACAGCATGTTATTGTGGAAAAACACATTTCATGAAATTGGAACGATACAGAGAAGATTGTGCTGGTGCCTCGGATGACACGCAAATTCGTGAAGCGTTCCTCATTTTTGTGTATTTGCCTCAATTTTGTTGCTATGTACAGTTTGAGACTCCATCAGAGCAGCTCTGGCTGCTGCCTCCCTCCCAGACTTGTTTACAAGCTTAGCAAATTCACCAGAACGTGGCCAAAAGTAACCCCACAGGACAATCAGGATCCGTCTCCCCGGAGGAGGTCTTTTTTTGCTTGTCATCCTCAGGATGAGGAATGCTTTACGAATTTCAAATTCGTCAAGTGTTTCTCATAAAATAAACAAAAGTCAATCTTGTTATTATGTAAAAACACTTTCAAACATTTTCACATTTTCACAACATGTTATTGTGGAAAAACACATTTCATGAAATTGGAACAATACAGAGAAGATTGTGCTGGTGCCTCGGATGACACTCAAATTCGTGAAGCGTTCCTCATTTTTGTGTATTTGCCTCAATTTTGTTGCTATGTACAGTTTGAGACTCCATCAGAGCAGCTCTGGCTGCTGCCTCCCTCCCAGACTTGTTTACAAGCTTAGCAAATTCACCAGAACGTGGCCAAAAGTAACCCCACAGGACAATCAGGATCCGTCTCCCCGGAGGAGGTCTTTTTTTGCTTGTCATCCTCAGGATGAGGAATGCTTTACGAATTTCAAATTCGTCAAGTGTTTCTCATAAAATAAACAAAAGTCAACTTGTTATTATGTAAAAACACTTTCAAACATTTTCACATTTTCACAACATGTTATTGTGGAAAAACACATTTCATGAAATTGGAACGATACAGAGAAGATTGTGCTGGTGCCTCGGATGACACGCAAATTCGTGAAGCGTTCCTCATTTTTGTGTATTTGCCTCAATTTTGTTGCTATGTACAGTTTGAGACTCCATCAGAGCAGCTCTGGCTGCTGCCTCCCTCCCAGACTTGTTTACAAGCTTAGCAAATTCACCAGAACGTGGCCAAAAGTAACCCCACAGGACAATCAGGATCCGTCTCCCCAGAGGAGGTCTTTTTTTGCTAGGCCCCACGAGCGAAGAAGCAAAGGCTGTGTGCTGCGCTGCTTTTGGACGGCAGTGAAGGTGCCCAAACCCACCTACTGTCTGAGGCAGGCACACGGGCAATGCGCCTGCCTGGACTATGCCTTGGCAAATCTACCGAGCAACACCAGTGATTCCAGACAAATGCAACAGGCACACAACCGCACCACAACAAGGCCGGCAGATCAAAATGTGGAAACGCTTCACGAATTTGCGTGTCATCCTTGCGCAGGGGCCATGCTAATCTTCTCTGTATCGATTCCAATTTATTATATGCACTTGCCGAAGCAAGCACAATGACTCATGTGTGATGGCCCCCTTTTAATACCCAGTCAGGAGGCCCGACCCCCTGCCACCGGTGCGGCCCCCAGCGCTCCTGGCCTGAAAAGACAGGCCTTTTGGCTACAAAAACGTGAGTTTCCATTTTTAATCTACACATACATTTACAGTGCTGATATTCTGGCAGTTTGACTTGTTTACAAGCTTAGCAAATTCACCAGAATGTGGCCAAAAGTAACCCCACAGGACAATCAGGATCCGTCTCCCCGGAGGAGGTCTTTTTTTGCTTGTCATCCTCAGGATGAGGAATGCTTTACGAATTTCAAATTCGTCAAGTGTTTCTCATAAAATAAACAAAAGTCAATCTTGTTATTATGTAAAAACATTTTCAAACATTTTCACATTTTCACAGCATGTTATTGTGGAAAAACACATTTCATGAAATTGGAACGATACAGAGAAGATTGTGCTGGTGCCTCGGATGACACTCAAATTCGTGAAGCGTTCCTCATTTTTGTGTATTTGCCTCAATTTTGTTGCTATGTACAGTTTGAGACTCCATCAGAGCAGCTCTGGCTGCTGCCTCCCTCCCAGACTTGTTTACAAGCTTAGCAAATTCACCAGAATGTGGCCAAAAGTAACCCCACAGGACAATCAGGATCCGTCTCCCCGGAGGAGGTCTTTTTTTGCTTGTCATCCTCAGGATGAGGAATGCTTTACGAATTTCAAATTCGTCAAGTGTTTCTCATAAAATAAACAAAAGTCAATCTTGTTATTATGTAAAAACACTTTCAAACATTTTCACATTTTCACAACATGTTATTGTGGAAAAACACATTTCATGAAATTGGAACGATACAGAGAAGATTGTGCTGGTGCCTCGGATGACACGCAAATTCGTGAAGCGTTCCTCATTTTTGTGTATTTGCCTCAATTTTGTTGCTATGTACAGTTTGAGACTCCATCAGAGCAGCTCTGGCTGCTGCCTCCCTCCCAGACTTGTTTACAAGCTTAGCAAATTCACCAGAACGTGGCCAAAAGTAACCCCACAGGACAATCAGGATCCGTCTCCCCAGAGGAGGTCTTTTTTTGCTAGGCCCCACGAGCGAAGAAGCAAAGGCTGTGTGCTGCGCTGCTTTTGGACGGCAGTGAAGGTGCCCAAACCCACCTACTGTCTGAGGCAGGCACACGGGCAATGCGCCTGCCTGGACTATGCCTTGGCAAATCTACCGAGCAACACCAGTGATTCCAGACAAATGCAACAGGCACACAACCGCACCACAACAAGGCCGGCAGATCAAAATGTGGAAACGCTTCACGAATTTGCGTGTCATCCTTGCGCAGGGGCCATGCTAATCTTCTCTGTATCGATTCCAATTTATTATATGCACTTGCCGAAGCAAGCACAATGACTCATGTGTGATGGCCCCCTTTTAATACCCAGTCAGGAGGCCCGACCCCCTGCCACCGGTGCGGCCCCCAGCGCTCCTGGCCTGAAAAGACAGGCCTTTTGGCTACAAAAACGTGAGTTTCCATTTTTAATCTACACATACATTTACAGTGCTGATATTCTGGCAGTTTGACTTGTTTACAAGCTTAGCAAATTCACCAGAATGTGGCCAAAAGTAACCCCACAGGACAATCAGGATCCGTCTCCCCGGAGGAGGTCTTTTTTTGCTTGTCATCCTCAGGATGAGGAATGCTTTACGAATTTCAAATTCGTCAAGTGTTTCTCATAAAATAAACAAAAGTCAATCTTGTTATTATGTAAAAACATTTTCAAACATTTTCACATTTTCACAGCATGTTATTGTGGAAAAACACATTTCATGAAATTGGAACGATACAGAGAAGATTGTGCTGGTGCCTCGGATGACACGCAAATTCGTGAAGCGTTCCTCATTTTTGTGTATTTGCCTCAATTTTGTTGCTATGTACAGTTTGAGACTCCATCAGAGCAGCTCTGGCTGCTGCCTCCCTCCCAGACTTGTTTACAAGCTTAGCAAATTCACCAGAACGTGGCCAAAAGTAACCCCACAGGACAATCAGGATCCGTCTCCCCAGAGGAGGTCTTTTTTTGCTTGTCATCCTCAGGATGAGGAATGCTTTACGAATTTCAAATTCGTCAAGTGTTTCTCATAAAATAAACAAAAGTCAATCTTGTTATTATGTAAAAACATTTTCAAACATTTTCACATTTTCACAGCATGTTATTGTGGAAAAACACATTTCATGAAATTGGAACGATACAGAGAAGATTGTGCTGGTGCCTCGGATGACACTCAAATTCGTGAAGCGTTCCTCATTTTTGTGTATTTGCCTCAATTTTGTTGCTATGTACAGTTTGAGACTCCATCAGAGCAGCTCTGGCTGCTGCCTCCCTCCCAGACTTGTTTACAAGCTTAGCAAATTCACCAGAATGTGGCCAAAAGTAACCCCACAGGACAATCAGGATCCGTCTCCCCGGAGGAGGTCTTTTTTTGCTTGTCATCCTCAGGATGAGGAATGCTTTACGAATTTCAAATTCGTCAAGTGTTTCTCATAAAATAAACAAAAGTCAATCTTGTTATTATGTAAAAACACTTTCAAACATTTTCACATTTTCACAACATGTTATTGTGGAAAAACACATTTCATGAAATTGGAACGATACAGAGAAGATTGTGCTGGTGCCTCGGATGACACGCAAATTCGTGAAGCGTTCCTCATTTTTGTGTATTTGCCTCAATTTTGTTGCTATGTACAGTTTGAGACTCCATCAGAGCAGCTCTGGCTGCTGCCTCCCTCCCAGACTTGTTTACAAGCTTAGCAAATTCACCAGAACGTGGCCAAAAGTAACCCCACAGGACAATCAGGATCCGTCTCCCCAGAGGAGGTCTTTTTTTGCTAGGCCCCACGAGCGAAGAAGCAAAGGCTGTGTGCTGCGCTGCTTTTGGACGGCAGTGAAGGTGCCCAAACCCACCTACTGTCTGAGGCAGGCACACGGGCAATGCGCCTGCCTGGACTATGCCTTGGCAAATCTACCGAGCAACACCAGTGATTCCAGACAAATGCAACAGGCACACAACCGCACCACAACAAGGCCGGCAGATCAAAATGTGGAAATGCTTCACGAATTTGCCTGTCATCCTTGCGCAGGGGCCATGCTAATCTTCTCTGTATCGATTCCAATTTATTATATGCACTTGCCGAAGCAAGCACAATGACTCATGTGTGATGGCCCCCTTTTAATACCCAGTCAGGAGGCCCGACCCCCTGCCACCGGTGCGGCCCCCAGCGCTCCTGGCCTGAAAAGACAGGCCTTTTGGCTACAAAAACGTGAGTTTCCATTTTTAATCTACACATACATTTACAGTGCTGATATTCTGGCAGTTTGACTTGTTTACAAGCTTAGCAAATTCACCAGAATGTGGCCAAAAGTAACCCCACAGGACAATCAGGATCCGTCTCCCCGGAGGAGGTCTTTTTTTGCTTGTCATCCTCAGGATGAGGAATGCTTTACGAATTTCAAATTCGTCAAGTGTTTCTCATAAAATAAACAAAAGTCAATCTTGTTATTATGTAAAAACACTTTCAAACATTTTCACATTTTCACAACATGTTATTGTGGAAAAACACATTTCATGAAATTGGAACGATACAGAGAAGATTGTGCTGGTGCCTCGGATGACACGCAAATTCGTGAAGCGTTCCTCATTTTTGTGTATTTGCCTCAATTTTGTTGCTATGTACAGTTTGAGACTCCATCAGAGCAGCTCTGGCTGCTGCCTCCCTCCCAGACTTGTTTACAAGCTTAGCAAATTCACCAGAACGTGGCCAAAAGTAACCCCACAGGACAATCAGGATCCGTCTCCCCAGAGGAGGTCTTTTTTTGCTAGGCCCCACGAGCGAAGAAGCAAAGGCTGTGTGCTGCGCTGCTTTTGGACGGCAGTGAAGGTGCCCAAACCCACCTACTGTCTGAGGCAGGCACACGGGCAATGCGCCTGCCTGGACTATGCCTTGGCAAATCTACCGAGCAACACCAGTGATTCCAGACAAATGCAACAGGCACACAACCGCACCACAACCGTACCACAACAAGGCCGGCAGATCAAAATGTGGAAACGCTTCACGAATTTGCGTGTCATCCTTGCGCAGTGGCCATGCTAATCTTCTCTGTATCGATTCCAATTTATTATATGCACTTGCCGAAGCAAGCACAATGACTCATGTGTGATGGCCCCCTTTTAATACCCAGTCAGGAGGCCCGACCCCCTGCCACCGGTGCGGCCCCCAGCGCTCCTGGCCTGAAAAGACAGGCCTTTTGGCTACAAAAACGTGAGTTTCCATTTTTAATCTACACATACATTTACAGTGCTGATATTCTGGCAGTTTGACTTGTTTACAAGCTTAGCAAATTCACCAGAATGTGGCCAAAAGTAACCCCACAGGACAATCAGGATCCGTCTCCCCGGAGGAGGTCTTTTTTTGCTTGTCATCCTCAGGATGAGGAATGCTTTACGAATTTCAAATTCGTCAAGTGTTTCTCATAAAATAAACAAAAGTCAATCTTGTTATTATGTAAAAACACTTTCAAACATTTTCACATTTTCACAACATGTTATTGTGGAAAAACACATTTCATGAAATTGGAACGATACAGAGAAGATTGTGCTGGTGCCTCGGATGACACGCAAATTCGTGAAGCGTTCCTCATTTTTGTGTATTTGCCTCAATTTTGTTGCTATGTACAGTTTGAGACTCCATCAGAGCAGCTCTGGCTGCTGCCTCCCTCCCAGACTTGTTTACAAGCTTAGCAAATTCACCAGAACGTGGCCAAAAGTAACCCCACAGGACAATCAGGATCCGTCTCCCCAGAGGAGGTCTTTTTTTGCTAGGCCCCACGAGCGAAGAAGCAAAGGCTGTGTGCTGCGCTGCTTTTGGACGGCAGTGAAGGTGCCCAAACCCACCTACTGTCTGAGGCAGGCACACGGGCAATGCGCCTGCCTGGACTATGCCTTGGCAAATCTACCGAGCAACACCAGTGATTCCAGACAAATGCAACAGGCACACAACCGCACCACAACAAGGCCGGCAGATCAAAATGTGGAAACGCTTCACGAATTTGCGTGTCATCCTTGCGCAGGGGCCATGCTAATCTTCTCTGTATCGATTCCAATTTATTATATGCACTTGCCGAAGCAAGCACAATGACTCATGTGTGATGGCCCCCTTTTAATACCCAGTCAGGAGGCCCGACCCCCTGCCACCGGTGCGGCCCCCAGCGCTCCTGGCCTGAAAAGACAGGCCTTTTGGCTACAAAAACGTGAGTTTCCATTTTTAATCTACACATACATTTACAGTGCTGATATTCTGGCAGTTTGACTTGTTTACAAGCTTAGCAAATTCACCAGAATGTGGCCAAAAGTAACCCCACAGGACAATCAGGATCCGTCTCCCCGGAGGAGGTCTTTTTTTGCTTGTCATCCTCAGGATGAGGAATGCTTTACGAATTTCAAATTCGTCAAGTGTTTCTCATAAAATAAACAAAAGTCAATCTTGTTATTATGTAAAAACATTTTCAAACATTTTCACATTTTCACAGCATGTTATTGTGGAAAAACACATTTCATGAAATTGGAACGATACAGAGAAGATTGTGCTGGTGCCTCGGATGACACTCAAATTCGTGAAGCGTTCCTCATTTTTGTGTATTTGCCTCAATTTTGTTGCTATGTACAGTTTGAGACTCCATCAGAGCAGCTCTGGCTGCTGCCTCCCTCCCAGACTTGTTTACAAGCTTAGCAAATTCACCAGAATGTGGCCAAAAGTAACCCCACAGGACAATCAGGATCCGTCTCCCCAGAGGAGGTCTTTTTTTGCTAGGCCCCACGAGCGAAGAAGCAAAGGCTGTGTGCTGCGCTGCTTTTGGACGGCAGTGAAGGTGCCCAAACCCACCTACTGTCTGAGGCAGGCACACGGGCAATGCGCCTGCCTGGACTATGCCTTGGCAAATCTACCGAGCAACACCAGTGATTCCAGACAAATGCAACAGGCACACAACCGCACCACAACAAGGCCGGCAGATCAAAATGTGGAAATGCTTCACGAATTTGCGTGTCATCCTTGCGCAGGGGCCATGCTAATCTTCTCTGTATCGATTCCAATTTATTATATGCACTTGCCGAAGCAAGCACAATGACTCATGTGTGATGGCCCCCTTTTAATACCCAGTCAGGAGGCCCGACCCCCTGCCACCGGTGCGGCCCCCAGCGCTCCTGGCCTGAAAAGACAGGCCTTTTGGCTACAAAAACGTGAGTTTCCATTTTTAATCTACACATACATTTACAGTGCTGATATTCTGGCAGTTTGACTTGTTTACAAGCTTAGCAAATTCACCAGAATGTGGCCAAAAGTAACCCCACAGGACAATCAGGATCCGTCTCCCCGGAGGAGGTCTTTTTTTGCTTGTCATCCTCAGGATGAGGAATGCTTTACGAATTTCAAATTCGTCAAGTGTTTCTCATAAAATAAACAAAAGTCAATCTTGTTATTATGTAAAAACATTTTCAAACATTTTCACATTTTCACAGCATGTTATTGTGGAAAAACACATTTCATGAAATTGGAACGATACAGAGAAGATTGTGCTGGTGCCTCGGATGACACTCAAATTCGTGAAGCGTTCCTCATTTTTGTGTATTTGCCTCAATTTTGTTGCTATGTACAGTTTGAGACTCCATCAGAGCAGCTCTGGCTGCTGCCTCCCTCCCAGACTTGTTTACAAGCTTAGCAAATTCACCAGAATGTGGCCAAAAGTAACCCCACAGGACAATCAGGATCCGTCTCCCCAGAGGAGGTCTTTTTTTGCTAGGCCCCACGAGCGAAGAAGCAAAGGCTGTGTGCTGCGCTGCTTTTGGACGGCAGTGAAGGTGCCCAAACCCACCTACTGTCTGAGGCAGGCACACGGGCAATGCGCCTGCCTGGACTATGCCTTGGCAAATCTACCGAGCAACACCAGTGATTCCAGACAAATGCAACAGGCACACAACCGCACCACAACCGCACCACAACAAGGCCGGCAGATCAAAATGTGGAAACGCTTCACGAATTTGCGTGTCATCCTTGCGCAGGGGCCATGCTAATCTTCTCTGTATCGATTCCAATTTATTATATGCACTTGCCGAAGCAAGCACAATGACTCATGTGTGATGGCCCCCTTTTAATACCCAGTCAGGAGGCCCGACCCCCTGCCACCGGTGCGGCCCCCAGCGCTCCTGGCCTGAAAAGACAGGCCTTTTGGCTACAAAAACGTGAGTTTCCATTTTTAATCTACACATACATTTACAGTGCTGATATTCTGGCAGTTTGACTTGTTTACAAGCTTAGCAAATTCACCAGAATGTGGCCAAAAGTAACCCCACAGGACAATCAGGATCCGTCTCCCCGGAGGAGGTCTTTTTTTGCTTGTCATCCTCAGGATGAGGAATGCTTTACGAATTTCAAATTCGTCAAGTGTTTCTCATAAAATAAACAAAAGTCAATCTTGTTATTATGTAAAAACATTTTCAAACATTTTCACATTTTCACAGCATGTTATTGTGGAAAAACACATTTCATGAAATTGGAACGATACAGAGAAGATTGTGCTGGTGCCTCGGATGACACTCAAATTCGTGAAGCGTTCCTCATTTTTGTGTATTTGCCTCAATTTTGTTGCTATGTACAGTTTGAGACTCCATCAGAGCAGCTCTGGCTGCTGCCTCCCTCCCAGACTTGTTTACAAGCTTAGCAAATTCACCAGAACGTGGCCAAAAGTAACCCCACAGGACAATCAGGATCCGTCTCCCCGGAGGAGGTCTTTTTTTGCTTGTCATCCTCAGGATGAGGAATGCTTTACGAATTTCAAATTCGTCAAGTGTTTCTCATAAAATAAACAAAAGTCAATCTTGTTATTATGTAAAAACACTTTCAAACATTTTCACATTTTCACAACATGTTATTGTGGAAAAACACATTTCATGAAATTGGAACGATACAGAGAAGATTGTGCTGGTGCCTCGGATGACACGCAAATTCGTGAAGCGTTCCTCATTTTTGTGTATTTGCCTCAATTTTGTTGCTATGTACAGTTTGAGACTCCATCAGAGCAGCTCTGGCTGCTGCCTCCCTCCCAGACTTGTTTACAAGCTTAGCAAATTCACCAGAACGTGGCCAAAAGTAACCCCACAGGACAATCAGGATCCGTCTCCCCAGAGGAGGTCTTTTTTTGCTAGGCCCCACGAGCGAAGAAGCAAAGGCTGTGTGCTGCGCTGCTTTTGGACGGCAGTGAAGGTGCCCAAACCCACCTACTGTCTGAGGCAGGCACACGGGCAATGCGCCTGCCTGGACTATGCCTTGGCAAATCTACCGAGCAACACCAGTGATTCCAGACAAATGCAACAGGCACACAACCGCACCACAACCGCACCACAACAAGGCCGGCAGATCAAAATGTGGAAACGCTTCACGAATTTGCGTGTCATCCTTGCGCAGGGGCCATGCTAATCTTCTCTGTATCGATTCCAATTTATTATATGCACTTGCCGAAGCAAGCACAATGACTCATGTGTGATGGCCCCCTTTTAATACCCAGTCAGGAGGCCCGACCCCCTGCCACCGGTGCGGCCCCCAGCGCTCCTGGCCTGAAAAGACAGGCCTTTTGGCTACAAAAACGTGAGTTTCCATTTTTAATCTACACATACATTTACAGTGCTGATATTCTGGCAGTTTGACTTGTTTACAAGCTTAGCAAATTCACCAGAATGTGGCCAAAAGTAACCCCACAGGACAATCAGGATCCGTCTCCCCGGAGGAGGTCTTTTTTTGCTTGTCATCCTCAGGATGAGGAATGCTTTACGAATTTCAAATTCGTCAAGTGTTTCTCATAAAATAAACAAAAGTCAATCTTGTTATTATGTAAAAACACTTTCAAACATTTTCACATTTTCACAACATGTTATTGTGGAAAAACACATTTCATGAAATTGGAACGATACAGAGAAGATTGTGCTGGTGCCTCGGATGACACGCAAATTCGTGAAGCGTTCCTCATTTTTGTGTATTTGCCTCAATTTTGTTGCTATGTACAGTTTGAGACTCCATCAGAGCAGCTCTGGCTGCTGCCTCCCTCCCAGACTTGTTTACAAGCTTAGCAAATTCACCAGAACGTGGCCAAAAGTAACCCCACAGGACAATCAGGATCCGTCTCCCCAGAGGAGGTCTTTTTTTGCTAGGCCCCACGAGCGAAGAAGCAAAGGCTGTGTGCTGCGCTGCTTTTGGACGGCAGTGAAGGTGCCCAAACCCACCTACTGTCTGAGGCAGGCACACGGGCAATGCGCCTGCCTGGACTATGCCTTGGCAAATCTACCGAGCAACACCAGTGATTCCAGACAAATGCAACAGGCACACAACCGCACCACAACCGCACCACAACAAGGCCGGCAGATCAAAATGTGGAAACGCTTCACGAATTTGCGTGTCATCCTTGCGCAGGGGCCATGCTAATCTTCTCTGTATCGATTCCAATTTATTATATGCACTTGCCGAAGCAAGCACAATGACTCATGTGTGATGGCCCCCTTTTAATACCCAGTCAGGAGGCCCGACCCCCTGCCACCGGTGCGGCCCCCGGCGCTCCTGGCCTGAAAAGACAGGCCTTTTGGCTACAAAAACGTGAGTTTCCATTTTTAATCTACACATACATTTACAGTGCTGATATTCTGGCAGTTTGACTTGTTTACAAGCTTAGCAAATTCACCAGAATGTGGCCAAAAGTAACCCCACAGGACAATCAGGATCCGTCTCCCCGGAGGAGGTCTTTTTTTGCTTGTCATCCTCAGGATGAGGAATGCTTTACGAATTTCAAATTCGTCAAGTGTTTCTCATAAAATAAACAAAAGTCAATCTTGTTATTATGTAAAAACATTTTCAAACATTTTCACATTTTCACAGCATGTTATTGTGGAAAAACACATTTCATGAAATTGGAACGATACAGAGAAGATTGTGCTGGTGCCTCGGATGACACTCAAATTCGTGAAGCGTTCCTCATTTTTGTGTATTTGCCTCAATTTTGTTGCTATGTACAGTTTGAGACTCCATCAGAGCAGCTCTGGCTGCTGCCTCCCTCCCAGACTTGTTTACAAGCTTAGCAAATTCACCAGAACGTGGCCAAAAGTAACCCCACAGGACAATCAGGATCCGTCTCCCCGGAGGAGGTCTTTTTTTGCTTGTCATCCTCAGGATGAGGAATGCTTTACGAATTTCAAATTCGTCAAGTGTTTCTCATAAAATAAACAAAAGTCAATCTTGTTATTATGTAAAAACACTTTCAAACATTTTCACATTTTCACAACATGTTATTGTGGAAAAACACATTTCATGAAATTGGAACGATACAGAGAAGATTGTGCTGGTGCCTCGGATGACACGCAAATTCGTGAAGCGTTCCTCATTTTTGTGTATTTGCCTCAATTTTGTTGCTATGTACAGTTTGAGACTCCATCAGAGCAGCTCTGGCTGCTGCCTCCCTCCCAGACTTGTTTACAAGCTTAGCAAATTCACCAGAACGTGGCCAAAAGTAACCCCACAGGACAATCAGGATCCGTCTCCCCAGAGGAGGTCTTTTTTTGCTAGGCCCCACGAGCGAAGAAGCAAAGGCTGTGTGCTGCGCTGCTTTTGGACGGCAGTGAAGGTGCCCAAACCCACCTACTGTCTGAGGCAGGCACACGGGCAATGCGCCTGCCTGGACTATGCCTTGGCAAATCTACCGAGCAACACCAGTGATTCCAGACAAATGCAACAGGCACACAACCGCACCACAACCGCACCACAACAAGGCCGGCAGATCAAAATGTGGAAACGCTTCACGAATTTGCGTGTCATCCTTGCGCAGGGGCCATGCTAATCTTCTCTGTATCGATTCCAATTTATTATATGCACTTGCCGAAGCAAGCACAATGACTCATGTGTGATGGCCCCCTTTTAATACCCAGTCAGGAGGCCCGACCCCCTGCCACCGGTGCGGCCCCCAGCGCTCCTGGCCTGAAAAGACAGGCCTTTTGGCTACAAAAACGTGAGTTTCCATTTTTAATCTACACATACATTTACAGTGCTGATATTCTGGCAGTTTGACTTGTTTACAAGCTTAGCAAATTCACCAGAATGTGGCCAAAAGTAACCCCACAGGACAATCAGGATCCGTCTCCCCGGAGGAGGTCTTTTTTTGCTTGTCATCCTCAGGATGAGGAATGCTTTACGAATTTCAAATTCGTCAAGTGTTTCTCATAAAATAAACAAAAGTCAATCTTGTTATTATGTAAAAACACTTTCAAACATTTTCACATTTTCACAACATGTTATTGTGGAAAAACACATTTCATGAAATTGGAACGATACAGAGAAGATTGTGCTGGTGCCTCGGATGACACGCAAATTCGTGAAGCGTTCCTCATTTTTGTGTATTTGCCTCAATTTTGTTGCTATGTACAGTTTGAGACTCCATCAGAGCAGCTCTGGCTGCTGCCTCCCTCCCAGACTTGTTTACAAGCTTAGCAAATTCACCAGAACGTGGCCAAAAGTAACCCCACAGGACAATCAGGATCCGTCTCCCCAGAGGAGGTCTTTTTTTGCTAGGCCCCACGAGCGAAGAAGCAAAGGCTGTGTGCTGCGCTGCTTTTGGACGGCAGTGAAGGTGCCCAAACCCACCTACTGTCTGAGGCAGGCACACGGGCAATGCGCCTGCCTGGACTATGCCTTGGCAAATCTACCGAGCAACACCAGTGATTCCAGACAAATGCAACAGGCACACAACCGCACCACAACAAGGCCGGCAGATCAAAATGTGGAAATGCTTCACGAATTTGCGTGTCATCCTTGCGCAGGGGCCATGCTAATCTTCTCTGTATCGATTCCAATTTATTATATGCACTTGCCGAAGCAAGCACAATGACTCATGTGTGATGGCCCCCTTTTAATACCCAGTCAGGAGGCCCGACCCCCTGCCACCGGTGCGGCCCCCAGCGCTCCTGGCCTGAAAAGACAGGCCTTTTGGCTACAAAAACGTGAGTTTCCATTTTTAATCTACACATACATTTACAGTGCTGATATTCTGGCAGTTTGACTTGTTTACAAGCTTAGCAAATTCACCAGAATGTGGCCAAAAGTAACCCCACAGGACAATCAGGATCCGTCTCCCCGGAGGAGGTCTTTTTTTGCTTGTCATCCTCAGGATGAGGAATGCTTTACGAATTTCAAATTCGTCAAGTGTTTCTCATAAAATAAACAAAAGTCAATCTTGTTATTATGTAAAAACACTTTCAAACATTTTCACATTTTCACAGCATGTTATTGTGGAAAAACACATTTCATGAAATTGGAACGATACAGAGAAGATTGTGCTGGTGCCTCGGATGACACGCAAATTCGTGAAGCGTTCCTCATTTTTCTGTATTTGCCTCAATTTTGTTGCTATGTACAGTTTGAGACTCCATCAGAGCAGCTCTGGCTGCTGCCTCCCTCCCAGACTTGTTTACAAGCTTAGCAAATTCACCAGAACGTGGCCAAAAGTAACCCCACAGGACAATCAGGATCCGTCTCCCCAGAGGAGGTCTTTTTTTGCTAGGCCCCACGAGCGAAGAAGCAAAGGCTGTGTGCTGCGCTGCTTTTGGACGGCAGTGAAGGTGCCCAAACCCACCTACTGTCTGAGGCAGGCACACGGGCAATGCGCCTGCCTGGACTATGCCTTGGCAAATCTACCGAGCAACACCAGTGATTCCAGACAAATGCAACAGGCACACAACCGCACCACAACAAGGCCGGCAGATCAAAATGTGGAAACGCTTCACGAATTTGCGTGTCATCCTTGCGCTACCGGCAAAGCTTTCTTCTCTGACACATTGTGTGTCAGATTTGACACAATCACGGCTCCTGATTGGCTGTGACACATTGTGTGTCAGGGCCAATCAGGAGCCGTAATTGTGTCAAATCTGACACACAATGTGTCAGGGCCTTTTGGCGACCAATCAGAAGCCGTATTTGTGTCAGGCGTCCGCCATCTTGTCTGCCCCGCTTCGCTGCCGTCATTCTGCCGCTGACACCGGACAGGAGGATTTCTGGTGAGTGTAAAAGTCACTTTATACTTATTTACACTGTTTGATTTATTAGCCGAATGTTAGACCGTGTAAAGTAGAAAACATACATGTCATTTTTGTTTCCCGTTGTTTAGTTTGTTTCTTATTATTCCGCCTTCACTCTTAAAGTGTCTTCTAACTACCGGAGGTTTTGCCGCCATCGGCGGCGGCTCGGACCTGCTGTTACTTGTAAAGAGGACAAAAATGTCTTTCTTCCATCAGTTAAATGAGCTTAGTAATTCAGGTTTACATGTGTTTTTTTAACGAGTTAATTAATAACGGCCGCTATCGGCGATCGTGTCATGTTGACACACACACACACACACACAGACGCCAGCGCCATTAACCCTGTAAAAAATCAGTGCATCTCTCTAATACAGTGCATTATGACAGCGGTCTGGTTCTGACCTGCTATTACTTGTAAAGAGGACAAAAATGTCCTTCTTCCATCAGTTAAATAAGCCAATAGCGATCACCATTGCCGTGTAAAGAATCAGTGCTTGTCACATCTGTCACATCTGTCCTCTAGAGACATTATCAGACCTATAGAAACCTGTGTTGTGAGTTGCTGTATTACTTTCACAAACACACAGCGTCCACACAGCACTTTTCACTCACACACGCACACACACACATACACTAATGTGACTGTTGTCTTCTTGTCTTTATAGAGATAATTTTGCAAGTAATTTTGCCTGTAGAAATGTAAGTATCTGACTACATGTCACATTTTAATCCTCATTTGCATTTCATATCTGTACTTGGACTCATCATAAAGCTGATGTTAATTTGCTTTGCTGCTTAGATGGTACATCCTACATTCAGGAGGGCCCAAAATGGGACCCTCCTGCTGAAGGCCTCAGCAGAGGCCCTGGCCCTGGCCCCCCAGCCTGGGGGCTACAGGGCCAAGAAGGAGGAGCAGGTGGATGCGGAGGCCACAGCCCACGTCGTCTCCGAGGGTGGCGACACCTCAAACGCCACCCTCGTCTTGAGCCGGTGGAAGGTCCAGTTTGGGAAGTACCAGGGGAAGACCTTCCACTGGCTCCTGGAGAACGACATGGGCTACACCATCAACCTGGTCGCCTCCCACCAGAAGGAGAGAGAGAGGACAGGGTCTCAGTCCCCCCTGATGGCCAACAAGGTACAGTCTTCAGTTTAATATTTATTTAACACAGCTATAAGAGTAGAATCACAGTTATCAGTTTAATATTCATACAACACAGTGATTGGAGTGATGACAGCTTTTCTTCTGTGTGAGTTTACAGGATGCCATTGCCCGCTACTCCTCGGCATACCCTGACTTTGCGGAGGCAGTCAGGTTCCACTGTATGTTCGAGGAGGCGCGGGCAAAGTCCCTCCAGCCCGGTATGGAGGGACAGGCCCTTGTTGGCTTCGGGGACTTCAAATATGAGACCCTGCAGAGCCTGTACGAGTCGGAGGACAAAAAGAAAGTCCGGTAAGATGCAATAACATGTGAATACTGAATAGTTGTGTTGCTCCTGTGGTAATGAGCTTCTTCTAACGAGCTCTCTGATTGGCACAGATTCGTCAACTACCTCCGGAGGACGGCCCCAGCTCCAGGGTCCCAGATGGAGAACGCCCTCCTCTACGTGAGGAAGAGGGACAGGCAGATATGGAGGTTATTTTCTATCATAAATCAAGAGCATATTATGTTGATTTGAGAGCATTACTTTTTGATTTGACGTTCAGAAAACTCTGCTCTCATATTCAAATTTACTCTGCTCGCGCTCAAACTATGTGCTCGATGTTTAAACCTGTGCTCTCGGATTCAAAGTTGCCCTGCTCGTGCTCAAACTTTGCTTTCGCATTCAAGTTTGCCCTGCTCGTGCTCAAACTGTGTGCTCGCACTTGGTCACAGCTGCCTGCGCAGAGTGTTTCCTCTTGCGGAGGAAAGTCCTGCTCTCGGATCTCTGCTCTGCTCACGGATTTTCTGTCAACTGTCAACCAATAGAAGACCGGCTACTGTTGACCAATCAGATCATCCCTACTTCTATGCTTCTTTGTGGGTGCGTTCACTGTAATTCAAGGAGCGTCACATACGGGCGGGCACTCTTTCTACCGGGTTTATCTATTTCCGCCCCACAGGCTGTTAAATGTGGCGGCTCCCTTTATGTTTTGACAACTTTTGGAATAAAATATCAGTTAATTAATACACGAGCGCCCGTGCTTTTCATTACAATAGGTAGCTATATAAACATAAACTAGCAGTAGTAGCGGATGGGTGCCTTATGTATGTTTTTTTTTTTTATCCACGTTCATCGGTATATATGTTTTATAGTCTAAATGCCAAGAGTCACTTGTAAGTGCTGTGATGGTACAGTGGTTAAGGCAGATGACAGTAGCTCTTTTTGTTGATCATGGGACCGCTGGTTCGAATCCCGGCCCTGCCGGCACCCTCATGTTATGCTATTTGATTTTTATGATTTTTTTTTTTTATGATTTTTTTTTTTTATGATTTTTTTTTTGCCATGATGATAATAATTTTGGTGCGTGACACGGGTCACGCACCAAAATTATTATCATCATGGCATATTTTTTTAATTTTCATTTCATCATGTTTTTAATCACGCATGGTAACCCACCATCTCTTGTTAAGCGTTTCAATGAAAAAAAAAAAATCATAAAAATCAAATAGCATAACATGAGGGTGCCGGCAGGGCCGGGATTCAAAGCGGTCCCATGATCAACAAAAAGAGCTACTGTCATCTGCCTTAACCACTGTACCATCACAGCACTTACAAGTGACTCTTGGCATTTAGACTATAAAACATATATACCGATGAACGTGGATAAAAAAAAAAACATACATAAGGCACCATTCCGCTACTACTGCTAGTTTATGTTTATATAGCTACCTATTGTAATGAAAAGCACGGGCGCTCGTGTATTAATTAACTGATATTTTATTCCAAAAGTTGTCAAAACATAAAGGGAGCCGCCACATTTAACAGCCTGTGGGGCGGAAATAGATAAACCCGGTAGAAAGAGTGCCCGCCCGTATGTGACGCTCCTTGAATTACAGTGAACGCACCCACAAAGAAGCATAGAAGTAGGGATGATCTGATTGGTCAACAGTAGCCGGTCTTCTATTGGTTGACAGTTGACAGAAAATCCGTGAGCAGAGCAGAGATCCGAGAGCAGGACTTTCCTCCGCGCAAGAGGAAACACTCTGCGCAGGCAGCTGTGACCAAGTGCGAGCACACAGTTTGAGCACGAGCAGGGCAAACTTGAATGCGAAAGCAAAGTTTGAGCACGAGCAGGGCAACTTTGAATCCGAGAGCACAGGTTTAAACATCGAGCACATAGTTTGAGCGCGAGCAGAGTAAATTTGAATATGAGAGCAGAGTTTTCTGAACGTCAAATCAAAAAGTAATGCTCTCAAATCAACATAATATGCTCTTGATTTATGATAGAAAATAACCTCCATAGGCAGAGAGCTGTTCCTGCTGCTGCTGGATCCGCCGCTGCCGCGGCCGCTGCCACCGCCGCCACCGCACCACCACCAGCAGCACCAGCAGCAACCGCCGCCGCCAGAAGCAGCAGCAGCAGCAGCAGCAGGACAGCCTCTGTCTTGGCTGAGAAGAGCAAAGCCACGTACGTGTTATAAGCTGTGATGTTAGTTAAAAATGAATAGATGCACTCTCTGCAGAAAAGTATTTTATACATGCCTTGTTCTTGTCATTGTAGCCCTCTAGCCCCCGCCATCAGGGCTTTCCTCTCCGGGCGGCGTTCTCTGTCTGGGGTGGAAATGCAGGCCAAAGTGCAGAAGCTCTGCACACTGAAACCTGCATTTCCAGGCAAGTCCAGTTCCAATGCAGTCTGACTCTAAATCACATAACAGAGTTCAACTGGACTGTTTTTCTCATGTTCACTCTTTCTGCTCTGTGTTGATCCTCTGACTGTGACTGCAGCCTCCTCCAGACCAGCTCTTCCCTCAGCAACACCATCGGCTGAGGAGCCCTCGGACGAAGAGCTGGTCAAGGCGGTAGTTGACCTGGAAGAGTGTAAGTAGTAAAAATAAAGTGTTAGATGTGGAATAGTGTTCATTCTGACTGCTCTTCATATTGTGCTCTATACACTGTAAATATTTGAGATGACTGAACTTGTTTTAAACATAATGAACTGGTTTATAATAATAATAAAATAATAAAATACATTTTATTTGTAAAGCACTTTTCATAAAATAATCTCATTGAGTCCATTGTATGTTGTTGAACAACAGTAAAAGCTGCTGCTGTCTAGTTTCTTCATCTCCCTGAAACACTGTTTTTCTCTTTAAGCCTCCCAAGTACAGGCCCCTCTCTCTCTCCGGCCTCTGCATCCACCTCCTTCCACCACCGCCGCTGCCACCAAAGCTGCAGCCGCCGCAGCCACCACCGCCACCGCAGCCACCACCGCCACCGCCGCTGCCAGCAGAGCTGCCGCCACCACCGCCGCTGCTGCCACCGCCGCTGCCAGCAGAGCTGCCGCCACCGCCACCACCGCCGCCGCTGCCAGCAGAGCTGCCGCCACCGCCACCACCGCCGCCGCTGCCAGCAGAGCTGCCGCCACCGCCACCACCGCCGCCGCTGCCAGCAGAGCTGCCGCCACCGCCACCACCGCCGCCGCTGCTGCCACCAACCTGGAGGTGACGGACGAGGAGCTGCTGCAGGCCACCCAGGAGGAGGAGCAGCACCTTCCTGCAGCCCCTGCAGCTCCCTCCACGCCACCACTGCCAGGGCCAGCGGGACCGGCGGGACCTACCGGACCACCAGGACCAGGGGACCGCCACCAGGAGGAGATGCCAGCACCCGCCTTCCTCCCTCCCCCACCACCTGCTAGCAGTGCTGAGGTAAAGCTGCCTGTCTAACATGTCACCTGTCAGGTCAGAGGTCACTGCTGTCCTCACCCATCACGTCATTTCCTCAAGTATTAAAGTGCTTTGTGTTTCTCTTGCTCTCCCTCCCTCCCTCCCTCCCTCCAGCTGCTGCCTGTGTCCTGGCGGGCAGCTCTCACTGCGGAGCAGCAGCAGTGGATCGGTCGGGTGCTGTTTACCAGGAGCAGTACGGGGAGGGCTCAGCTCATCACGCAGCTGAACACGTGGTGGTACCCTCCCCAAGCCCGGCCGATCTACACACAGCCTCCCGCATCCCCCGACCCCTTCTTCGCATGTCGGCTGTTCTTGTGGATGCCCCACAGGATCTGGGGCTTACAGCTGACATGCCCCCAGCCTTTGTGCACTGGGTCACTCACAAAGGCTGGGCTCTATAGGACCATCCGGAGGGTCCTGGACATCGACGGCTGGTATCTCATGGCCACTGAGTACCTGGAGTGCCGTCGATGCAAGAAGAAGGTCGGCGGGTGGTCACAGGGCATCATTAGGCAGCTGCCCTCCACCTACAGCTGCCAATTTCCAGCTGTACTGACGTACAAGTAAGACAGACTTCTTATTGTTCTCTATACGTCTGAGTGTTTGTTGTGATGAATGTGTATGTAACCTTTGTGTTGTGTTTGTGCAGGCTGTCCTGTGACCAGAGGGTGGTTGGACAGCTCAGGTCTCGCACTCTGGGCAACAGTGCTAACCGACTGTTCAACACCCTGCGGGAGCTACACACAGAAGCCTGGATGCGGAAAGCCATCAATTACCTCGGCGTGTGCGAGCAGTTCCTGGCCTTGAGGGGGCATTTCCCACCACCGCCAGAAATGCCCCCCGTACCATCAGCCATCTGGCTGCTGACGGTCTTCGGGTACGACGTCCTGACGCGGCTGGATGAGTTCAAGGCCAGGATCACTTCCACCTTCGGATCCATCTTGAAGATGGATTCCACCAAGATGGCAAGTTGTGTCTCACAATTTCATATTGTACACCACTGTGTGTGTGTGTGTGTGTGTGTGTGTGTGTGTGTGTGTGTGTGTGTGTGTGTGTGTGTGTGTGTGTGTGTGTGTGTGTGAAACATTAACATGTGAAATCTCTCTCTCTGTCTCTCTCCTCCTATCAGGTGACGAAGAAGCTCGCAGGTGCCGCCTCAGACACAGCCGCCTGGGTCACCAACGTCGGCAACGAGCATGGGCAGGTCCTCATGAGCGTCCTCACGTGCAGTGAGGGCTCCAAGGGCCTGTCCCGGATGGCGGCCGGCTTGATGAGGCGGTACCAACTCGCCGGGGTTCCCCCCCCAGAGGTCATCTATGTGGACCGTGACTGCTGCAAGCGAGACGGCGTGTCCAAGACAGCTGCCTTGTTCCAGGTGGGACAGAGAGACTGAACATCAGAATGCTCACAGTGACTGTCTGTTAATATGTCGTATGAACAGTTTAACATATTCTTATCTTTCTGGATCACAGGAGTGGGGACAGCTCGTGGTTCGGCTCGACATCTGGCACCTGATGCGGCGCTTTGCGTCAGGTGCCACCACGCAGAGCCACGAGCTGTACCCTGCGTTCATGAGGCAGCTGTCTCACTGCATCTTCGAGGTGGACGCCGAAGATGCAGGCCGTCTCGTGGAGGCCAAGCGGTCCCAGCTGGGGGGGAGGCACGGGATGGTCGACCTGACCGAGGCCGAGGTCATCCAGAGGATCACCAGGGAGGAGTGGCGGCTCCACTGTCGTCGCAGGACACGTGGGGCCGAGGAGTCGACGCTCCTCATCCAGGATCTTCTGGACACGTTCGGCGGCCCGGCAGGAAACGACACCCTGGGCATCCCGTTGCTAGACGCTTTCCGCATCCAGGACATCTGGAGTACGCAGAGGCGCCATCTCAGCTGCATCCAGGACCCACCAGGCGTGCAGCTGTACACCAGGACCGGCAGCCTGACCAAGGGCGGGGTCGTGCTGCCGGTATATCGCTGCGCGAGGGGCTCCACGTCTCTGGAGTCCTTCCACCTCCACCTCAACCGGTTCATCCCAGGTATCTGAATGTGTGCCAGGGCTTGTCATTAAATATATTCCGTGTCCTCATAGAAATAAAATTGACTTTTTCATGTGAAACCTCCTTCCTCAGGAACAAGTGCAAGTGCCAAGTACTTTCAGGCGTTCCTGGTAGATGGACTGGTGAGGTGGAACGAGGACCGCGCAGCAGCAGCTGCACCGCCGGATGCAGCTGCAGGACAACATCAGGCGCCTCTGCACTCCTACAGTGGCCACCTCAAGCACGTCCTGAACCAGAAGAGCCAACGGGTGCTTGGCCTTCAGATGGTTCAGGACTACACCAAGCCTGCTGCGTACACAGGTAGGAGACCTGGTGTGTCTTCACTTAAAAACTAAATAACATCTAGCATTTGTCCAAGCCTTAGTTTTGTGGTTGTTTCTGTGACAGGGGAGCTCATCGGGGTTGAGTACCTGTACCAGCAGACCAACCAGGTGCTTGAGGATGTCAGCTTGGACCCTGACACTCCGGATGAGGCTGCTGCCGTCGACACCATCGACGACGACGACGAGGGTATCGTGGTGGACGAGGAAGACCCCACCGTCTTCGTGCCCGATGCCCCAGCAGCAGCCCAGTCAGGCAATCCAGCTGACGCACCCAGGTCTGAGCCATCCGTTCCGACCGCCCCCCCTCCCGAGGCCCCTGAAGGTCAGCCTGTCTCCTCAGACCCTGAGGTAAGTTCACTGATTCAGTTTAACAATAATAATAATAATAATAACAATAGAATAATACTAGTATTCTAGTAGTATTCCTGCACTCACCTCCCAACATTCAAGACCATGTTAAAAACTCACCTTTTTAAATCAGCTTTTAATATGATTGATTGATTGATTGATTCTTTTAATGACCACACAGCCAAGCTGGTGGAATTTGCTTTCAGTACAGCTTATTGGTGCAGGTTCCAAAACATATAACATATAGACAGACATACAATATACAGTTACAGCTAATATATACATTTTGTGTGTGTGTTTTAACTGTTTTACATGTTTTATACTGTCTTTTATATGTCTTTATTTTTAACTGAATTTTTTCTTAATGTAAAGTGTCTTTGAGCTCCTGTAAAAGCGCTGATAAATAAAATGTATTATTATTATTATTATAGTGTAGATGTGAAGAAGCTTCCTGGCTCTTTGCTCATGTCTTCCTTGTGTCTCGTCTGTCCTCAGGAGGAGATGCAGGGTCCTGACGGCCAGCCTGGATACCAGCATGTCCTGAAGCTGGCCAGGGCCCTGCTGGAGGCTCGCAACCTTCAGGGGCTTTCTGACGCGAGGGTAGACCGGCTCAGCGCTCTCTGGCACCGCTTGCCTGAGGGCGACAAGCAGCGGGTCGTCTACCCTCCCAGACACCGGGAGGGACAGCAAAAGGGGCGGTTCAAGGCAGCGAAGGGGAAGGACACCTCTTGCCCTGGGAAGCAGAGTCTCCAACGGTGAGTGTCATCAACAACATCCTGGTTTCCTCTGGTGAACATCTGCAGGACATTAATGCACTAACACTCTGCTCTCTGCTCAGCTGCCTTCTAGGAACGCACTCGGGCCCGGCAAATTGGCCCAGCGCCAGTCGCCTGGTGGACGCCATTTGCCGCCAGCTCTGCACTCTCCACCCCAAGGCCACGCGGGTCGGCGGGATCACCAAGACCAGGTGGTCCCTCATCCTGTCCGACTACGTGGCCATCAGAGATGCAGTCCTGGCCAGCCCGAGGCTGATGGCTCAGACCGAGATTCAGCTCTTTGAGCTAAATCAGAGGACCATCTCCCAGTGGTAAGAGTGACACATGAAGCTGCTGTGTGATTAGTCCGTGGATGGAAGCTGAAGAGTCTAACAACAGTCTGTGTTTGTCTCCAGGGCCTCCAGACGCCAGAAGGGGGACGACGTGGCTGTGCTGCTGCAGGGAACTGGCGTCGTCCCTGCAGCAGCTGTTGCCCCACAGCCTCTCCTCCCAGCAAAAGGGCTGTCCTTGGTGACGGCGGGACAGGGACAGCCCTTCCCCTTCCCCGAGGAGCCAGGACCACCACCTCCTCCTCTCCCAGCAGTTGCGGCCCCCCGTCCTCAACTCCTTGCCCCTCTTCCTCCTCCAGCTGCCCCTGCTGTGGTCCCTCCTCCTCCTCCTCCTCCTCCTCCTCCTCCTCCTCCTCCTCATCCTCTTCCTACTGGGGCCTCAAGGTCCACAAAGTATAGGAGGAGGAAGGCAGTGGCTGCTGCTGCGGCCCCCCCTCCTGTACTCCCCGCTCCTCCTCCTGCTGCTGCTGCTGGTGTGGCCCCTCCTGCAGCCTCCACCCCTCCTGCGGCCCCCCCTCCTCCTCCAGTTGCTGCTGCGCCCCCCCGTCCTCGACTCCTTGCCCCTTCTCCTGCTGCAGCTACTGCGCCCCCTCTTCCTCCTCCTACAGGGACCTCAAGGTCCTCTGGTTATAGGTGGAGGAAGGCAGTGGCTGCTGCTGGTGTGGCCCCCACCGCTCCTCCTCCTGCTGTGGCCCCCACCGCTCCTCCTGCCACCACCGCTCCTCCTGCTGCGGCCCCCACCGCTCCTCCTGCCACCGCCGCTGCTGCGGCCCCCACCGCTCCTCCTGCCACTGCTGTGGCCCCCGCTCCTCCTCCCCCTGCGGCCCTCACCGCTGCTGCTGCTGTGGCCCCCCCTCCTGTCCTCCCCGCTCCTCCTCGTCCTCCAAATGTTGCTCCGCCCCCCGCCCCTCCCGCTCCTCCTCCTCCTGTTTCACGATCAACAGCATACAGGAGGAGGAGGGCAGCTGAGGCTGCTGGGGGAGGGGACCAGGACCCCCAGCCTGGAGGAAAAACCCGTCGGCTGGGGGTCCAATACCTCTGTGCCCTGTGCGGCCAACCCAAGACATTGGACACTGGCCACAGTCGGGTGGGCGGAGCTTGGGTCTGTGGGGCGGGGAGGAAAAAGGACACCGGGGATGGGGGGGGGCCTAATTGTTAAGTTTATTTTCTTTTTTTATATATATATATTATTTTGTGGAATTTTAAGTTTTAATTGTTTGATTTCTCTTTTTATTTAATTTTATTTATTATTTATTATTATTTATTTTATTAATTAAGGGCGGAAAAAAAACAAAATGAAAACTTTGCCCACACTTAAAAATAAATAAATAATAAATTAAACAAATAATAATGTTTCTTGTTCTTTTTACTTATTGCTGTTGATGCTTTGCTGTGTTCACCAGCCAGTCTGCAGCGAACTGGCTGTTATACTGTGCTTTTATTGGAAAAAAGGTCACAAATAAGACAGATACTTTATTATTATTTCACTGATAAAATACAACTTTTCAAAAACTAGCAGCAGCGGCTGGATGTGTGGCACCTGATGCGAGGCCAAGCAGTCCGAGGAGGGGAGGGACGCCGATGTCAAGCTGACGGGCAGGGAGGCAAGGCAAGGCAATTTTATTTGTATACCCCGTTTTTACAAACAGTTTGTCTCAAAGGGCTTCACATGGCATCATAACAACATCCTCTGTCCTTAGACCCTCACATCGACTGAGGAAAAACTCCATGGAAAACCCTTTTAACAGGGAAAAATCGGAGAAAGCTCAGGGTGAGCAACAGAGGAGGGATCCCTCACCCAGGACGGACAGACGTGCAATAGATGTTGTTGCAGACAAGAAAACAGTTTACAGTTTGTCACAGAATGTGCGAAATATGGAAATGTTAGCAGGAGTTGATGAAGGCAGCCCATTTTCAATTAAAAAAAACATTCACTTCAATAAAAAAAACCTTTTCAATCAAAGAAAGAAAGTGTTTTGATTGAATAATAATGACACAAATCTACCTGCATACTTTTATAGCTTGTCACACCAATCATTCAAAATGTCTGCTAAATTACTAATTGAGAATTTTTTTAAATTAGGAAACCGGGAACATGTGTGAAGTTTGAGATTGCTGAACACTGTGACTCCTCCACTGGGTTCTATTTGTAGTTTCACTGTTCTACCACTAGATTTTGTGTGTACGCATGGTCAGACTTACGCACGTTCCTAAGCACAAGCACGGTTATCAACAGTGCGTAGAAAAGGTTCTAAATTCTGTCGTAGGAATGAAATTTAAAATGTGTGTAAGTACAAAAAAATCTGTATTTATCAAACGTGCGGACACCGGTCGTACGCACACTAGTAAGTAATCAGTGATGATAAATCCCACCTGTTCCTAACTACCATGGTTAGGGTTGTTTGCATTCAGAAACGCCTCCAATTGACCATATATGGTAGCAATCCCTTTAATAATGCGTGAATGGATTTTTTCCCCCCCACACCAAAATCATGGCAAAGAGGGCGGAGAAGAGGAGTTTCTCTGATACCGAGATTGAGGTACTTGTAGGAGAAGTTGAATCAAACCAAAAAATACTGTTTGGAACACTAAATGCAGGTGTGACCAACAAAAGAAAAAATGCTGCGTATGGAGAAAGTAACAACTGCTGTTCATTCTGTTGGGTCAGAGGAAAGATCACTGAGAAATAAAAAAGCTGTCTTTTATATGAAGGTAGATTTGTGTCTTTATTCTTCAATCAAAATATATATTTTCAATTAAAAAAACATTCACTTAAATAAAAAGAAAACCTTTTCAAAGAAAAAAAGTGTTTTTTTTTTTTTTTTTAAATTGAAAATATATATTTTTTGATTGAATAAAGACACAAATCTACCTGCATACTGTTATAGGTTATTAGGAAACAGGAAACATGTGTGAAGTTTGAGATTGCTGAACACTGTGACTCCTCCACTGGGTTCTATTTGTAGTTTCACTGTTCTACCACTAGATTTTGTGTGTACGCATGGTCAGAGTTGTGCTTAAATTTACGCACGTTCCCAAGCACAAGTTGATAATTTCCATACTTTGCGTGGGAATGTTCTTACGCACTCAATACGCACACATTTGTGCGTACGCACGGTTGATTAATGAGGGCCCAGGGGTCTCATTTATAAAACTGTGCGTGGGATCATTACTAAAAGGGTACGTACGGCCAAAAGCCAAGTTTTGCGTGCGCAGGTAAATATTCAGACTCATAAAACCATGCATACGCACACCTGCAAGCAAACTTCAGTTTATAAATCACAGAGTTCCTACAAGTGTGCGCAGCTGAATCCGCTTCACGTTCCGCCCTGTACACGCCCTGTTTTAACCCTAGATGGTCAATGCAAACCACCACATGAATGTGACCTGCATGTCAATGAGCCTGACGTGCTCTTCTTCTGTCGGTGTTGTGTGTTTTGGTGCGCTGCCTCTCACATGCTGGACCCGGTTCAGCACATAGTTACAACAATGACAACAGTTTTAATCTGAAACGAGTTATTAACCTTCATCATGGTCTCCCTCTCCCTCCTTTCTCCTCCAGCGGTGCCGTGGTGCAGAATTACGCACGGGGCTCACCGCTGTATTATTTACAGTAATTAGACTGATCGATAAATCTTTGAATAATTAGCGGAATCAGTTACATTCTGAGGAAGGATCAAACATGACACTTCTCTTGATAACAAGAAAACAGAATGTAACAATTGTGCGAACGATTACTGGATTTTTTTTTCCAGGGTTTGAGATTTAATTGACTCTCGATCATATGTTCACACAGTATCATAGGAACATGTAGTTATTTACACCATGTATTTATCCCATGCAGCCGCGGCGTCCTCTCCTCCTCCTGCGCTCTGGGAGTGGACAATATGACGGAGAGATGGTGGTGATTAAATATAGAGAAGGAATTTTGATTTTGAATTTTCAGTTAGATTCTAAGAATATGTTTCTGAAACACCAGTCCGATGCAAAATAAGGGCGCTGTTGAATTAAATCACCGTGGCAACATGGATCTAACGCATACGAGTTGAAATTAAATGTGTGACGGCCAATAATAAAAACATAATCGTTCTTCTCAATCATTATTTCCTGAGTCTGACTTCAGTTCACCACCACACCGTCTGTGTCGCCAATTCCCCTTTTCCTCCAAACCATGCGTACGCCTGGGTCAGAGTTTGCTTAGGGCTGCGCACATTCTCCCGTCAAGTTTGTTTTTTATAGATCACAACCTTGACGTGGAAAGTCACGTACGCCACTTTCAACCCCGTTTTGTGCGTACGCAACGGTTAATAAATGAGACCCCAGGACTTTCAGTTTGTTCGTATTGTAGTTTACTAGCCAATCAGAGAGGGGAAAGGCGGGACTTTCCCGGACCTATCCTACGAAAAAAAACCCCCCGAAGAATTACGATGGCAAGTTGCATTGTCAAAATGTACCGGAACGTTTATTGAAGTTCCAATAATTGTTCATTCAATAAATATTCAATAGTAATTCATTCATTCATTACTTACTCTATCATCTAAATCACCTGAATCACCTTATTTTATTTCATCTATTTATTTTATTTATTAGTGGTTACCTTTTCTGTGTGCCTTGTTTCTGTTGCTGCTGTGACCAAATTAATTTCCCCCTTGGGGATCAATAAAGTGTTCAGATTCTGATGTGTTGTGCAACAGTCAAGTCATGTGCAAGTGTGTGAGACATGTGTCTGAACAAATGTGTAGGAAAAAAAGCCTGCATTCATTTCTACTCCTGAAAACGTTAATTGAAAAAATACAAAACACACACACAGTCACAGCAATAATAATTTTAAAATGTTTCAGGTAGTCCTCCTGCTGCCTGGTGTGACAAGGCAGGGGTCTGAACCCAAGCGCACGACTCAAAAAGCTTGGTTGCAATATCAACAGGGTTTATTCTGGAGATTCAAACAAAAACTCACTCTTCCCGAGGATAAAACAAAGAACAAAAATCCACTCTCTTGAGGGATAAAACTGGAGAACACAAAGTCATTCTTACGAGGAAAAAAATCCTGGTAACACAAGGGAAAACCTGACATGGGGCATGGAGTCTCTCGGGTCACAGGACAAGACGAACTAACACAGAACAAAGGGAGACACTGACAAAATACACGCACACACAAGGAAATGGGGACCAGGTGGAAACAATCAGGGCGGGGCAGACAATCAAACTGGCAGGGGAACACGAGAGGAAGGGGCAAGTCACCTGAAACGAGAGGAGAGGTAAATTACAAAATAAAACAGGAAACCATGAGACGCTTGCTTTTTCTGTCCAACTGAACTTTTTTTTACCTAAAAATAAACATAAAATGAATAAAAACATAACATGTACGTATGTCTAATACCTTCCTTATACATGTGCCCACTCTTGTTTCTTTAAACATGTTGGGTTTTGGTCATTTTCTGCCATTATCTTTTCAGTTCTCATCTATACCTTACATATGATAAAGGGTACGTATTTTCAGAACAGTTGGATATATGACTGCACTGTGAGAACCAACTGAATGTGGACAATCACTTCAAATTTGGTGAGTGTCTCATTGTTCCAGAGATACATGTGAAAAAGAATATCCCGTCCTTCTTATATAATCCAAAATGTTTACTATTGTTGGTGTGGAAGAGACCAAATATCATCCAAACTAGGCCTGTACAATATGAGCAAAATGTCCAAAAATCCCAGGGTGGACAGCAGCTGGATGTGCACTGGAATGGCTTGGGTGCGGTTTGTCTCTCGCTCCAACAGGGGTTGCAAGTTGCGGCATAAATCCAATAAAATGTTTTTAGGGAAGCGGTACCTGCTAAGAAGCCATTCTGTGGACTCACTGAACAGATCAGCACGGTCTTTGAAAACGCGCTCCCTGCGAAGCATACGATTCTCCACGTCCTCCAACAGCGCAATATAAGCCATGCTTGTATTTGTAGCTAATTGTAAGACTTCTTTTGAGGTTGTCCTGTCATAGCTGTCTTACAGCTTGGACGCACTAGACGCAGAACCGAAGCGCAGCGCCCTGGAGCGGAGGGAGTTTCAGATCGGCGCACATTGTCAGATAAACGTGGGATTCTTGTCAGAAGGATGATGGCTGGAGTCACAAACTGCTGTTAATCCGTGCATTTATTTACAGTGAACAAACAAACAAACAAAAGTGTCTCTTAGAATGCTCAAATCCCAATTCACACCCACAATGTGCTGTCTGTGGCGTGAGTCACTCGCTCTCTCGAGCTTGCTGTTGGCCGGAGCATTATATACCCTATGCCCCTCCCCAGACCAACCAAATCCCAATTAACCCACAAATTACTATTCTGCTTCACCAGACTACTTCTGCAAAGGCCCCACAATAGACCCACAAACAATATACATCATTCAATACATTCTCCAATCAAACATTCTTCCATCAATCATAAACCACCAAAATAAGCAGTTAATTAAAGGTCAAGGCAAAACCCCCCTACCACTCAGGGAATAGTGGTATCAACCTGCCCAACAGGTAGCTGCCACTACCATATAAGGCAGCCCACTTCAGTTGCTCTGGTTAGCCCCTAGGAAGAGAGAAGGAGAGGACCACAAGCAACCAGCGGTAACATAACTGAATAAACCTGGAATAATACCAAACTCTGTGTGTGTGGTACATTTCTTTTATGTTATTGTAGGGGAGGTGTATGAGGATTAAATGGATGCCCAGTGTGGTGCGTCCACTCACCACACAAACAGAGGGGAAACATTTGCTAATCTAGGAACCAGAGCTTCACCATGTGCCCCCTTTATACAGTGACGAGGCCTTTGTCACACACATGTTAACCGGTCTGGCTGGCCGCACATCTCGCGCTGTGGAGCGCAGTGCGCGCGCCTGGAGCGCTTCAGTTCGGTTCATTTCTATTTTTCACGCGAGCCGCGCGCGCCGAGAGCGCCGTCTGTCAAGCTGGATGGACGTGGTCGTACCAGACAGGAAGTCGGGCACAGAAAAGGCGAGAGAATCCGGTCAATTTTCAAAATAAAATAATTAAATGATGATTAATTAAGTTGTTGCTTGTCCATCTAAACATATTTGACCGTTGCGTCTGCACATGAGACACACAGACACATGTTTAAAATGACGTGTGTGTGTGGAAAACCGAGTGAATACGAGTATGAACGACTGCAGTCGTACTATTGCACAATAGTAAGTAATCCGTGATGATAAATCCCACCTGTTCCTAACTACCATGGTTAGGGTCATTTGCATTCAGAAACGCCCCCAATTGACCATATCAACAATCCCTTTAATAATGCCTGAATGGATTGTTTTTCCCCCACACCAAAATCATGGCAAAGAGGAGTTTCTCTGATACAGAGATTGAGGTACTTGTGGGAGAAGTTGAATCAAACCAAAAAATACTGTTTGGAACACTAAATGCAGGTGTGACCAACAAAAGAAAAAATGCTGCGTATGGAGAAAGTAACAACTGCTGTTAATTCTGTTGGGTCAGAGAAAAGATCACTGAGAAATAAAAAAGCTGTCTTTCATATGAAACTTTTTTTTTTTTTTAAAAACAAACAAACAAAAACACTTTATTTCTTTGATTGAAAATGTTTTTCTTTTTATTGAAGTGAATGTTTTTTTTTATTGAAAATATATTTTTTGATTGAATAATAACGACACAAATCTACCTGCATACTGTTATAGCCTATCCTACGAAAAAAAAAAACCCCGAAGAATTACGATGGCAAGTTACATCGTCAAAATGTACTGGAACGTTTATTGAAGTTCCAATAATTGTTCATTCAATAAATATTCAATAGTAATTCATTCATTCATTACTTACTCTATCATCTAAATCACCTGAATCACCTTATTTTATTTCATCTATTTATTTTATTTATTAGTGGTTACCTTTTCTGTGTGCCTTGTTTCTGTTGCTGCTGTGACCAAATTAATTTCCCCCTTGGGGATTAATGAATGTGTTTATCATTTAATAAATGCTGATATATTGTCATGTAGTTTTTTATTATTATTTTATCATTAGTATTATTTATTATCAGTGCAATAAAAATAAAGTATCTGTCTATCTGTCTGTCTGTTATTGTGTCCATCGTTGCAGTCGGACCAGCGGTGCTCCCTTCCTGACCTGGAGGACGTGGTTGGACTTGGACCAGTTCCTGAAGGCCAGGAGGATTTCTTCAGCCTGGTCTAAACGAATGTGTTATAAGCTCTTAATAAATGCTGATAGATTCATGTCATGTAGTTTCTGCTGCTAGTTTTTGAAAAGTTGTATTATTTTATCAGTGAAATAATAATAAAGTATCTATCTGTCTTATTTGTGACCTTTTTTCCAATAAAAGCACAGTATAACAGCCTGTTCGCTGCAGAGTGGCTGGTGAACACAGCAAAGCATCAACAGCAATAAGCAAAAAGAACAAGAAACATTATTATGTGTTTAATTTATTACTTATTTATTGTGTAAGTGTGGGCAAAGTTTTTTTTGTTTTTTCCCCCCTTAATTAATAAAATAAATAATAATAATAAATAAATAAATTAAATTAAATAAAAAGAGAAATCAAACAATTAAAACTTAAAATTCCACAAAATAATATATATATATAAAAAAAGAAAATAAACTTTACAACAATTAGGCCCCCCCCCCCCCCCCCCATCCCCGGTGATCTTTTTCCGCTCCGCCCACCCGACTGTGCCCAGTGTCCAATGTTTTTGGCTGGCCACACACAGCACAGAGGTGTGGTGGCACCTGACGCAAAGCGCCGCATCAGGTGCCAGATGTCGAGCCGCACCACGAGCTGTCCCCACTCCTGTGATCCAGAAAGATAAGAATATGTTAAACTGTTCATACGACATATTAACAGACAGTCACTGTGAGCATTCTGATGTTCAGTCTCTCTGTCCCACCTGGAACAAGGCAGCTGTCTTGGACACGCCGTCCCGCTTGCAGCAGTCACGGTCCACATAGATGACCTCTGGGGGGGAACCCCGGCGAGTTGGTACCACCTCATCATGCCGGCCGCCATCCGGGACAGGCCCTCGGAGCCCTCACTGCACGTGAGGACGCTCATGAGGACCTGCCCGTGCTCGTTGCCGACGTTGGTGACCCAGGCGGCTGTGTCTGAGGCGGCACCTGCGAGCTTCTTCGTCACCTGATAGGAGGATAGAGAGAGAGAGAGAGAGATTTCACATGTTAATGTTACACACACACACACACACACACAGTGGTGTACAATATGAAATTGTGAGACACAACTTGCCATCTTGGTGGAATCCATCTTCAGGATGGATCCGAAGGTGGAAGTGATCCTGGCCTTGAACTCATCCAGCCGCGTCAGGACGTCGTACCCGAAGACCGTCAGCAGCCAGATGGCTGATGGTACGGGGGGCATTTCGGGCGTGGTGGGAAATGCCCCCTCAAGGCCAGGAACTGCTCGCACACGCCGAGGTAATTGATGGCTTTCCGCATCCAGGCTTCTGTGTGTAGCTCCCGCAGGGTGTTGAACAGCCGGTTAGCACTGTTGCCCAGAGTGCGAGACCTGAGCTGTCCAACCACCCTCTGGTCACAGGACAGCCTGCACAAACACAACACAAAGGTTACATACACATTCATCACAACAAACACTCAGACGTATAGGGAACAATAAGAAGTCTGTCTTACTTGTACGTCAGTACAGCTGGAAATTGGCAGCTGTAGGTGGAGGGCAGCTGCCTGATGATGCCCTGTGACCACCCGCCGACCTTCTTCTTGCATCGACGGCACTCCAGGTACTCAGTGGCCATGAGATACCAGCCGTCGATGTCCAGGACCCTCCGGATGGTCCTATAGAGCCCAGCCTTTGTGAGTGACCCAGTGCACAAAGGCTGGGGGCATGTCAGCTGTAAGCCCCAGATCCTGTGGGGCATCCACAGGAACAGCCGACATGCGAAGAAGGGGTCGGGGGATGCGGGAGGCTGTGTGTAGATCGGCCGGGCTTGGGGAGGGTACCACCACGTGTTCAGCTGCGTGATGAGCTGAGACCTCCCCGTGCTGCTCCTGGTAAACAGCACCCGACCGATCCACTGCTGCTGCTCCGCAGTGAGAGCTGCCCGCCAGGACACAGGCAGCAGCTGGAGGGAGGGAGGGAGGGAGGGAGGGAGAGCAAGAGAAACACAAAGCACTTTAATACTTGAGGAAATGACGTGATGGGTGAGGACAGCAGTGACCTCTGACCTGACAGGTGACATGTTAGACAGGCAGCTTTACCTCAGCACTGCTAGCAGGTGGTGGGGGAGGGAGGAAGGCGGGTGTGGTCATCTCCTCCCGGTGGCGGTCCCCTGGTCCTGGTGGTCCGGGAGGTCCTGGAGGTCCCGCCGGTCCCGCTGGTCCTGGCAGTGGTGGCGTGGAGGAAGCTGCAGGGGCTGCAGGAGGGTGCTGCTCCTCCTCCTGGGTGGCCTGCAGCATCTCCTCGTCCGTCACGTCCAGGACGGCGGCAGCAGCGGCGGCGGTGGCGGTGGCTGCAGCTCTGGCCGTGGAGGCGGCGGTGGTGGCTGCAGCTCTGGCCGTGGAGGCGGCGGTGGTGGTGGCTGCAGCTTTGGTGGCGGCGGCGGCGGTGGCAGGAGGTGGATGCAGAGGCCGGAGAGAGAGAGGGGCCTGTACTTGGGAGGCTTAAAGAGAAAAACAGTGTTTCAGGGAGATGAAGAAACTAGACAGCAGCAGCTTTTACTGTTGTTCAACAACATACAATGGACTCAATGAGATTATTTTATGAAAAGTGCTTTACAAATAAAATGTATTTTATTATTTTATTATTATTATAAACCAGTTCATTATGTTTAAAACAAGTTCAGTCATCTCAAATATTTACAGTGTATAGAGCACAATATGAAGAGCAGTCAGAATGAACACTATTCCACATCTAACACTTTATTTTTACTACTTACACTCTTCCAGGTCAACTACCGCCTTGACCAACTCACAACACAGGTTTCTATAGCAGGTCAGAACCAGACCGCTGTCATAATGCACTGTATTAGAGAGATGCACTGATTTTTTACAGGGTTAATTATGGAGTTATTTTTGTGTCATAAATATCTGTAAACGCACAGAAGGTGATCTACAAATGTTCCTTGGTTTGCACACGTGTTTTGCTATCCACAAATACAAATTTCTAATTTGTAACTTGTATTTTGGTTTTTACAAATAAATGTGTATTTGTAAATATATTGTGTATTTGTAAATGTATAATTTTCCATTTGTAAAAACAAAAAAGCCATTTGTAAAACCGAAAATTCTGTTTGTGAAGTGTGACTCTGCATTTGTGGATCACCAATCACACACACGCATCTCTTTCCTCAATGACGTATTTCTGAGACAATCCTGCCGCGATCCACACAGATCCACAAACTCACAGCTGCTGATTCACAAAGGGCCGCTCTCCTCACCAGGAGGGGCAGTGTTGGCGAGTAGCTGAATTAAAACTAACGAAGAAGACTGCTACTGGCTTATCTCGAGAAATTATTTTAATTCCCACTGTTAATGCGTCACTTTATTAAGTTTTAATGTTTTTTCATGCGATAAAGTAACTGTTTAGATCCCCAATATGCGGTTAGTTTATCCAAATGACGCCTGTTTGGAAGCTCCATCTGTGGAGCAGCTAAGCTAACTAGGCTACCACCGGACGAGCGGTCTATCACAGAGGCTACAGCCGGGCTGCTGTGGTGGTCGGCCGGCTAAGCCGCGGTCTCCTCCCAGGGGAGAAAACGACCTGCATTGTTAATGTCAACTGACTGACCGTTTCATTGTAAAACATTTATTTATTGATGTAGCGGTGGTGATTGTACATAGCCCATTATAGACTAAATAGTTTTGTTTGTTGATATAGTCTACTACACCACTGAATGAGACAACATTTATCTCCTAAAAATAATTCATCCAGCCGGCGGTAAACCTCTAAAAAACTGCCGGTAGATTGATGGGCTCCTTTTCTCCCCTGGGAGGACGACGCAGATTAGCCGACCGACCACCTCAGCAGCCCGGGTGTTGCTTCTGTGATGATCCGCTCATCCAGAGGCAGCAACCGGGTTGGGGCTTGGTTTCTCCCCTGGAATGACGCCGCGGCTTAGCCGGCCGACCACCACAGCAGCCCGGCTGTAGCCTCTGTGATGATCTGCTCATCCAGAGGCAGCAACCGGTGTACTGAAGTGCTCGTTCCCCTCCCCCCCCCCCCCCCCCCCCCCCCCCGAGAAGACGCCGTGGCTTCGCCAGCCGACCACAGCAGCTCGGCTGTAGCCGCTGTGATAGACCGCTCGTCCGGTGGTAGCCTAGTTAGCTTAGCTTAGCAGGTGGAGCTTCACTGCTCCGGCGTCATTTGGATAAAAAATAACCACATATTGGGGATCTAAACAGTCTAACATCTAAACATCTAATCAGATCTAAACAGCAGCCCGGCCAAAGACGGTTATCTTTGGCCGGGCTGCTGCGGTGGGCTGGCTAACCAGCTTCGTCATTCCGGGGGAAAAAACGAGCCGGGGGAGACCTGGATGACAGCGGAGGTTAGCCCGCCGACCACCACAGCAGCCCGGCTGTAGCCTCTGTGATAGACCGCTCGTCCGGTGGTAGCCTAGTTAGCTTAGCTGCTCCACAGATGGAGCTTCCAAACAGGCGTCATTTGGATAAACTAACCGCATATTGGGGATCTAAACAGTTACTTTATCGCATGAAAAAACATTAAAACTTAATAAAGTGACGCATTAACAGTGGGAATTAAAATAATTTCTCGAGATAAGCCAGTAGCAGTCTTCTTCGTTAGTTTTAATTCAGCTACTCGCCAACACTGCCCCTCCTGGTGAGGAGAGCGGCCCTTTGTGAATCAGCAGCTGTGAGTTTGTGGATCTGTGTGGATCGCGGCAGGATTGTCTCAGAAATACGTCATTGAGGAAAGAGATGCGTGTGTGTGATTGGTGATCCACAAATGCAGAGTCACACTTCACAAACAGAATTTTCGGTTTTACAAATGGCTTTTTTGTTTTTACAAATGGAAAATTATACATTTACAAATACACAATATATTTACAAATACACATTTATTTGTAAAAACCAAAATACAAGTTACAAATTAGAAATTTGTATTTGTGGATAGCAAAACACGTGTGCAAACCAAGGAACATTTGTAGATCACCTTCTGTGCGTTTACAGATATTTATGACACAAAAATAACTCCATAGTTAATGGCGCTGGCGTCTGTGTGTGTGTGTGTGTGTCAACATGACACGGTCGCCGTTAGCGGCCGTTATTAATTAACTCGTTAAAAAAACACATGTAAACCTGAATTACTAAGCTCATTTAACTGATGGAAGAAAGACATTTTTGTCCTCTTTACAAGTAACAGCAGGTCCGAGCCGCCGCCGATGACGGCAAAACCTCCGGTAGTTAGAAGACACTTTAAGAGTGAAGGCGGAATAATAAGAAACAAACTAAACGGGAAACAAAAATGACATGTATGTTTTCTACTTTACACGGTCTAACATTCGGCTAATAAATAAAACAGTGTAAATAAGTATAAAGTGACTTTTACACTCACCAGAAATCCTCCTGTCCGGTCTTTGCGGCGGAATGACGGCGGTGAAGCGGGGCAGAAAACATGGCGGACGCCTGACACAAATACGGCTTCTGATTGGTCGCCAAAAGGCCCTGACACGTTGTGTGTCAGATTTGACACAATTACGGCTCCTGATTGGCTGTGACACACAATGTGTCACAGCCAATCAGGAGCCGTGATTGTGTCAAATCTGACACACAATGTGTCAGAGAAGAAAGCTTTGCCGGTAGCGCAAAAGCAAACAGAAACTTGACAGACATGACAGTAACTTCTTCATGTGAGTGACAACCATCGACTACAATACTTTCAACTGTTACTGTACATGAATAACCAGGGTTGGGAGGGTTACTTTAAAAATGTATTCCGTTACAATTACAAGTTACCTGTTTAAAAATGTAATTAGTAACTTACTCTAAGTATCACAAATTTTTATAAAGTAATGTAACAGATTACTTTTAGTTACTTTTGGATTACTTTAATACCAAACATTTGCAAATTAAGTCACGCAGCTATCACGCATCAATCCACGTAGACAGGTTTTGCACAGTGGTTTGCACTTTGCACAGATAAGTCTTAGAATAAATGTGTGCATTGCAACACCTTCTCATCACAATCCATCTACAGTTCACAGATCAGCTGTTATTAAAACCCAACTCATCAATAACAGGATCCACCGCTAACATTAGCTACACAACAAACCTTTATCAATGAATCCACACTCAAACCGAGGCAACAATAGTACTCAACAAGCTATTATTACAAGGTTTACAACAGACAACCTGGGCTCTGTGTGTGTGTGTGTAAAGAAGAGAGGGGGAGAGAGAGAGACAGGCCCAATCCCAAACCAGCCCCTATCCCCTCACCCTATCCACGGGTCCATGCCTATGTTCCCACAGCCTTATGTTCCCACAGCCCTATCGTCCCACAATTCTAAGATTTTTCTCAAAATTAGGCCCTATGTTCCAACTAGACTCTCTACCTATCTGGACTCTATCTATCTGGCCTGTCTAGCCTCTACCTGGTCTTTTTACTAAACTTAACCAACTCTTTTCTTCATTGCCTAAACCCAACCAATGGTGGGAACATAGGGCTGTGGGAACATAGGAATGACCCCCTATCCACTACCCCTCCGTTTGCGCGTTCACGCGGAGATCCGCCATATTAAGGGCCGTCCCAAACCAATTCCCACTGAGTGGAAGTGGCTTGTCAAGCCCTTAAATAGCGAGTCTGCACCGGTGCAGGCTCGCTGGTGGTTGCAGCAGAAATTACGTCCGGACAATGGAGGAAACGTCATTCAAGTGTAGTTCCGTCTACTTCTTCCAAGTATTTTAGATCAAACACACACCTTTATCCGTGGACGTCGGAACTCGGCTATTTTCTGAGAGGGAGGGGGGATTTTTGTTGGGAGAGTTGGGGGAGAGACGCACACTTATCAATGATTAAAGATCTGATTTTAAGTTATTTTATAATAGCATACGGGATTCCCTCAAATAATAGCCGGTATTCAATTGTTTACACAGACAAATAAAGGCCGGCCCTAAATACAAGCTGGGTAAAAAAAAATAAAAAAAACTCAGTCGCCTGGAACAAACTGACAACGATCAGAAACTCTTTCAACTTTGTGGACTGTTTGCAAGTGAAGACTGACTGGAGTAAAGCTGACCTCATCCTCTGCTTTAGAGAGGGACAAGTTGCACTATCGGACCTGGGTCTCTGCTCCGTCTCCGGTCCCGAACGGGCTCGGAGCGGGGGGGGGGGGGCGGGGGGGGGGGGGGGGGGGGGTGAAGCGCTACAGCGCAACAGTGACAGAGCAGCAGGTCCGAGAGCGCAGCGAGGAGAACAGTACGTGAGGATGAAGATGAACTAATGAACGATGAGCTTGGTCACTAATGTGTAAAAAAGAAACTGAGGGATTTAGAAATTGAAGGCTGAGCTGTCACGCTGATGCAGGCTGCTGATGCAGGCTGCTGTATAGAGCCAGGCACCAGCAGGCTGCATCACATCAAAAGCATAGATCTATGCATTAGATGAAATAAATGTTAGTCAGGCAAATTGAGTTTAAATTCAGATTCTTCTTCTTTTCTTTTTTTAAGCGTAATGCTGTGGGTATAGGGAGGCTGATTTTAAATGTTATGTTATTCTTTTGAGTGAGTTAACCCATTCCAATTCCTATGCAAATATTTTGTCCTTCATATTGCACTGTTTTGCTTCTACCCTCTGTCCTCATGTCTGTTCTTAATTTATATAAAGCACTTTGAATTGTCTTGAGTTTAAACTGGTAAACGGCATGACAGCTGCAGCACAGGCAACGCGTCTCCATGATAACGGTTCCTTCCTGTTTCCTTTAAGGTAGCGAGGGCGTCCCACTTGTTTGGCTTTACGTTTATACCCTCCCCCTTAATCAGGAGTGCCCTCCACAGCTGGGAGTGGAACTCCATTTGGAGTGACACTCGGTAGTGAAGTGGTAGTGAGTAGGGACTAGTTTGGGATTGGGCCAAAGTCTGTAACCTGTTAGCTGTTAGCTACCGTAGCTCAGGTGTTGGTCTCCGTCAGGTAAAAGCTGCCGTTTATTCCTCAAATGAAGCTCGTGAAGTTGTTGAGCCTCTCCGGTACAGTTACCCATCACTGCTGTTGAATTAGCCGCTAAACTGCTGGGGCCTGTTGTTCGAAAGTAGAATAAAGATATCCAGGATAAGTGGAAAAGCCAGGTTGGACAAAGTCTCCTAAGTCCATCTTGGCTAGTTGGTTGTTGGAACGCTGAGCCAGGCTGAGGAGCAGCAGCTTTGTCAAGCCAGGTGTAACTTATTCTCTCGTCAGTAGACCACAGAGACTGATCACAGATTCACTGATGAGAGGACAGGTGTGGCTACTTTCCTCCAATCAACAGCGGATCTTGACGTAAAGTGACACACCTATTAGGAAAAAAAAAAAAGCACCGCTGCTGTTGTAAAGCTCAGAGAGAGCGGACAACTGTGGACTGATTAAATGTGGAAGTAATCCAAAATTATAATCACAATTTAAGTTCCTTTCACAAATTAACAGCTGAGCACTTTGCCTTAATGATGAGCAGTGGAAGTTGATACATTGCACAAATCTCTTATCATCTAAAGTAAAGTTCATACAGCACAAATACAAGTGGCCAAAAGTGCAACAGGTGAAAATTAATTAAATATAAGAACATTATGCAGTCTGATGCTTCAATAAATTGCCAATAACAATGTTCAAATGAGGTGTAGGCTATAAATTATTTGGAAGGCGCCTGCTCAAACAATTGTATTCTTGTTTTCTTCCCTCAACCAATATTTAGGTCAATATACTGTATTTTGTAACATATTTTATAAAAATAAATCTATTGCTATTTTTGCTCCATTGCTTTTTATGAGAAGCCATGTCGTACCAGTGGTCATAGAAAATATCATAGATGGGTCACAGATAATAAAATAGTGAGTATTGACTGAAGAACAGTGTGCACAATTCTGTGCTAATGTGTTTTACAGATTTCACAAACTGTCAGACATCTTTATGCATCTGAAGAAGCAGGCAGCGCTGGCAGATGCAACTCAGTGTGAGAAGCACATGAATAGGCCTAATTATGAAAAAAAATAAATAAATAAAAAAATAACCTAATTACGGTGTACATTTTAGGACATCCTCAGGATCAGACTTCAGTGTCAGACCTCAGATGAAAAGGTATATGGTCTGAGGAAAACCTCTGTCATACTCGCACCAAACTTCATCAGGTCTTCATCACTAAGCCTTCAGAGTTAGACTGAACGGCCTCACACGTTACGCCGTCATCTATAAGCTCTCAGAATCATTCTCAACGGCATCGCACGTTACGCCGTCATTTATAAGCTCTCAGAATCAGCCTCAAAGGCATCATGAAAAAATATGTCACAGTGTGTATCAGGACAACAGCTGATTCGCCAGCAACGACGCTGAAGTTCGCTTCCAACACACACACACACACACACACACACACACACACACACACACACACACGCACAGGAATGAGTTTTGAAGCGGGCCGACATATAGGCTAGTGAGTGTAGATTCATTGATAAAACTGTAAGGCACACACAATGCCATAGCCTACAGTACACTATTTTCAACATATGTAATGTTGTGTGTCGTTTTTTTAATGATTATTATTATAACTCTCAGTTAATGTTGGCTACTAACTAATTTCCACTAATTTATCCATAAATGGACGAAGTGTTTCACCGGCGAGGATTACGCGCGACTATTACGCACAGCTTAATAGAAATTTGCAGCAGTGACAGAACATGCAACTTAAAAGAGGCCGCATCAAATGCAAAATAAATCAGAATCCAGCACTCTGTGTGTGTGTGTGTGTGTGTGTGTGTGTGTGTGTGTGTGTGTGTGTGTGTGTGTGTGTGTGTGTGTGTGTGTGTGTGCATGTGAGAGAGAGCGACAGAGAGAGAAAGAGAGTGAGAGACGGTGCGCCGTGTTTGCCTGACACCAATATAATAGGAAAACAAAGGACTTGCATGTAAAAATCCGATGTTCAGCAGCAGGGAACAATATAGCCAACAGCATTTTGCCAATATTTTCGTCCATTTATGGATAAATTAGTGGAAATTAGTTAGTAGCCAACATTAACTGAGAGTTATAATAATAATCATTAAAAAAACGACACACAACATTACATATGTTGAGAAATAGTGTACTGTAGGCTATGGCATTGTGTGTGCCTTACAGTTTTATCAATGAATCTACACTCACTAGCCTATATGTCGGCCCGCTTCAAAACTCATTCCTGTGTGTGTGTGTGTGTGTGTGTGTGTGTGTGTGTTGGAAGCGAACTTCAGCGTCGTTGCTGGCGAATCAGCTGTTGTCCTGATACACATTGTGACATATTTTTTCATGATGCCTTTGAGGCTGATTCTGAGAGCTTATAGATGACGGCGTAACGTGCGATGCCTTTGAGGCTGATTCTGAGAGCTTATAAATGACGGCGTAACGTGCGATGCCGTTGAGAATGATTCTGAGAGCTTATAAATGACGGCGTAACGTGCGATGGTTGAGGCTGATTCTGAGAGCTTATAAATGACAGCGTAACGTGTGAGGCCGTTCAGTCTAACTCTGAAGGCTTAGTGATGAAGACCTGATGAAGTTTGGTGCGAGTATGACAGAGGTTTTCCTCAGACCATATACCTTTTCATCTGAGGTCTGACACTGAAGTCTGATCCTGAGGATGTCCTAAAATGTACACCGTACCTAATAAATATTGTAAATGTTTCATGTTTTTTGATTATTGTAAATGTATTTAGTTTGTTTAGAAATCAGGCCAATATGTACATAAGAACAGTGGTAGAACAATGAAACTACAAATAGAACCCAGTGGAGGAGTCACAGTGTTCACTTCACACATGTTCCCCGTTGCCTCTAATTAATAAAATGAATCAATTAGCAGACATTTGAATAATCAGTGTGACAAGCTATTTAGTAAGACAGCTATGACAGGACAACCTCAAAAGAAGTCTTACAATTAGCTACAAATACAAGCATGGCTTATATTGCGCTGTTGGAGGACGTGGAGAATCGTATGCTTCGCAGGGAGCGCGTTTTCAAAGACCGTGCTGATCTGTTCAGTGAGTCCACAGAATGGCTTCTTAGCAGGTACCGCTTCCCTAAAAACATTTTATTGGATTTATGCCGCAACTTGCAACCCCTGTTGGAGCGAGAGACAAACCGCACCCAAGCCATTCCAGTGCACATCCAGCTGCTGTCCACCCTGGGATTTTTGGACATTTTGCTCATATTGTACAGGCCTAGTTTGGATGATATTTGGTCTCTTCCACACCAACAATAGTAAACATTTTGGATTATATAAAAAGGACGGGATATTCTTTTTCACATGTATCTCTGGAACAATGAGACACTCACCAAATTTGAAGTGATTGTCCACATTCAGTTGGTTCTCACAGTGCAGTCATATATCCAACTGTTCTGAAAATACGTACCCTTTATCATATGTAAGGTATAGATGGGAACTAAAAAGATAATTCAGAACGGAGGTAGTGAGCACTCACCCTGAATCTCAAAAAAGGAGAAAAAAACTCTCATGTGGAGGTGCACGGCCAAGGCAAACAAGAAGAGAAGAGAAAACATTGAAAGAAGACATTGAAAAAGACTTCGGTCGAAACGTCTGTCCTGCCTGCCTGTCCTACAATAAAAAGTTAAAAGGAGCTGATTGGAGGGTGCTGGTTTTCTCTTCTCAACTAAAAAGATAATGGCAGAAAATTACCAATAACCAACATGTTTAAAGAAACAAGAGTGGGCACATGTATAAGGAAGGTATTAGACATAGGTACATGTTATATTTTTATTCATTTTATGTTTATTTTTAGGTAAAAAGTTCCGTTGGACAGAAAAAGCAAGCGTCTCATGGTTTCCTGTTTTATTTTGTAATTTACCTCTCCTCTCGTTTCAGGTGACTTGCCCCTTCCTCTCGTGTTCCCCTGCCAGTTTGATTGTCTGCCCCGCCCTGATTGTTTCCACCTGGTCCCCATTTCCTTGTGTGTGCGTGTATTTAGTCAGTGTCTCCCTTTGTTCTGTGTCAGTTCGTCTTGTCCTGTGACCCGAGAGACTCCATGCCCCATGTCAGGTTTTCCCTTGTGTTACCAGGATATTTTTCCTCGTAAGAATAACTTTGTGTTCTCCAGTTTTATCCCTCAAGAGAGTGGATTTTTGTTCTTTGTTTTATCCTCGAGAAGAGTGAGTTTTTGTTTGAATCTCCAGAATAAACCCTGTTGATATTGCAACCAAGCTTTTTGAGTCGTGCGCTTGGGTTCAGACCCCTGCCTTGTCACACCAGGCAGCAGGAGGACTACCTGAAACATTTTAAAATTATTATTGCTGTGACTGTGTGTGTGTTTTGTATTTTTTCAATAACAGTTTTCAAGAGTAGAAATGAATGCAGGCTTTTTTTTCCTACACATTTGTTCAGACACATGTCTCACACACTTGCACATGACTTGACTGTTGCACAACACATCAGAATCAGAACACTTTATTGATCCCCAAGGGGGAAATTAATTTGGTCACAGCAGCAACAGAAACAAGGCACACAGAAAAGGTAAACACTAATAAATAAAATAAATAGATGAAATAAAATAAGTTGATTCAGGTGATTTAGATGATAGAGTAAGTAATGAATTAATGAATTACTATTGAATATTTATTGAATGAACAATTATTGGAACTTCAATAAACGTTCCGGTACATTTTGACAATGCAACTTGCCATCGTAATTCTTCTGGGTTTTTTTTTTCGTATGATAGGTCCGGGAAAGTCCCGCCTTTCCCCTCTCTGATTGGCTAGTAAACTACAATACGAACAAACTGAAAGTCCTGGGGTCTCATTTATAACCGTTGCGTACGCACAAAACGGGGCTGGAAGTGGCGTACGTGACTTTTCACGCCAAGGTTGTGATCTATAAAAAACAAACTTGACGGGAGAATGTGCGCAGCTCTAAGCAAACTCTGACCCATGCGTACGCATGGTTTGGAGGAAAAGGGGAATTGGCGACACAGACGGTGTGGTGGTGAACTGAAGTCAGACTCAGGAAATGATGATTGAGAAGAACGATTATGTTTTTATTATCGGCCGTCACACATTTAATTTCAACCCGTATGCGTTAGATCCATGTTGCCATGGTGATTTAATTCAACAGCGTTATTTTGCATCGGACTGGTGTTTCAGAAACATCTTCTTAGAATCTAACTTAAAATTCAAAATCAAAATTCCTTCTCTATATTTAATCACCACCATCTCTCCGTCATATTGTCCACTCCCAGAGCGCAGGAGGAGGAGAGGACGCCGCGGCTGCATGGGATAAATACATGGTGTAAATAACTATAGGTTCCTATGATACTGTGTGAACATATGATCGAGAGTCAATTAAATCTCAAACCCTGGGGGAAAAAATCCAGTAATCGTTCGCACAATTGTTACATTCTGTTTTCTTGTTATCAAGAGAAGTGTCATCTTTGATCATTCCTCAGAATGTTACTGATTCTGCTAATTATTCAAAGTTTTATCGATCAGTCTAATTACTGTAAATAATACAGCGGTGAGCCCCGTGCGTAATTCTGCACCACGGCACCGCTGGAGGAGAAAGGAGGGAGAGGGAGACCATGATGAAGGTTAATAACTCGTTTCAGATTAGAACTGTTGTCATTGTTGTAACTATGTGCTGAACCGGGTCCAGCATGTGAGAGGCAGCGCACCAAAACAACACCGCGTGCGCTCTGAGCCGCTGACGCCGTTAACAGCTGCAGCAACACGTCACGTTGTCACTTTCACACCTGCAGCTAATTCACAACACCGACAGAACGAGAGCACGTCAGGCTCATTGACATGCAGATCACATTCATATGGTGGTTTGCATTGACCATCTAGGGTTAAAACAGGGCGGAACGTGAAGCGGATTCAGCTGCACACACTTGTAGGAACTCTGTGATTTATGAAGGGAAGTTTGCTTGCAGGTGTGCGTATGCATGGTTTTATGAGTCTGAATATTTACTGGCGCACACAAAACTTGGCTTTTGGCCGTACGTACCCTTTTAGTAACGATCCCACGCACAGTTTTATAAATGAGACCCCTGGGCCCTCATTTATCAACCGTGCGTACTAGGGTTGTATATCTCCACCACTGAGGCTGATTCGATACGCATCTCGATACGCTGCCACCGATACGATACATTAACGATTCACTGAAGCTCCCGTCGATACGATGCGATACGATTCACTCCTGTTCACGATGCGATGCAAAGGCGATTTGATAACGATATGACTTAATTACAAAGAGATTCGGTTCGATATGATGTTTGATACAGTTGTGATATGAGAGTTTCTTCCCACATCAAGTTTATTACCTCAATACCATTCTGCTTTACTCTCTGTATCAATTTGAGGGATGTAGCCTATATTTGGTTAATTTTTACAGGGCAAACCAATAAATCATATTTGAAAGGTACAGTCTAGAGGAAATAAATGGTAGAAATGAAATCCAGCTCAATCATATGGGCTAGTCTTGCGTGGTGTCACCTCTGCATTTTGGTCTTTTGCTGTTATTTAACTTTATTTATAGCTATAGCACCTTTAAAAACACAAGTTTACAAAGTGCTTCACAAAACAACTTAAAAGAGACAAGTCACAGATGTTTTGTTGTGCACAGGACATTTCTGGGTGGAGATCTGTATTTTCTAGTCTCCAGCCAGTGACAAAGCTCAGGTGTAGCCGTGCAGCAGAGTAGGAGAGCTACTGTACTAGCCCTGCTAGCTGTCAGGATGCTAACCGCTACCGCTAACTAGCGGTTAGCATCCGCGGCTACCACCGCTTCCCAGCTCACTACAACCAGAGCCACTACCACGGCCCTTCTCCTAGTTACAGCCGCTGACGGCCGAGTATTGACCATAGACTGTAAAAAGAATGGACGTAGCGTCCGTGACGTCACCCATTGGTTTGGGGGAGTCTGTTTTGTGCCGCTACTACGGGGGTTTGAACCGCGCCATGTTGGATTCTACTTGCCATATTTGGAGCGGTGCGGCCGTTGGCCGGCCGAGAGCCCGCCCACTGGCCTCGTAGCAGCGGTCGCCGGACCTGTCACTCAACGGTTCTGCGCCCTAATTGGCCAGAACTTTAAACCTAATAATAGTAAAACGGTAGAGTTTAAAAAAAATTCACCCCCCTCAGAGTGTGTGCGGGGGTAGAAACTATCGATTGAGACCAAAAAAATAAAATGTACCAGGCTGTAAATATGTTTTTTTAAGCTGTAAAATCGGCTATTTTAACATGGGGCTCGATTGGAGTTGCTCCCTTCTGGAGCCAGCCCCCAGCGACAGCCGGGGGGATTGCAGCTTTTTGAATGCGGAAGTGAGCTTCACTTCTCAGACCGACAACTGCCCCCTTGGTATTGACCCACCGCTTCACTCGAACTGTTTACTGTTCTTGGCAGCTCTGACTGCAGCAGCAGCAGCTATCTGTCAGGGGCAGGAGGCTGCGCACTGGCTTCCACGGTGGTGCGTTCAGGTTGCCTCGGAAAATGAAATGATCGATTTAACCATGGAATTTACCGCAAATTCATCCATAAATTATGTCCGATATACCCTGAATCTACCGGTGCAGTCGCATCGCATACGTTTATATCGGACCACCGATATGAATCTGTGAATCTCCACATCCCTAGTGTGTACGCACAAATGTGTGCGTATTGAGTGCGTAAGAACATTCCCACGCAAAGTATGGAAATTATCAACTTGTACTTGTGCTTAGGAACGTGCGTAAATTTAAGCACAACTCTGACCATGCGTACACACAAAATCTAGTGGTAAAACAGTGAAACTACAAATAGAACCCAGTGGAGGAGTCACAGTGTTCAGCAATCTCAAACTTCACACATGTTCCCTGTTTCCTAATTTAAAAAAAATTCTCAATTAGTAATTTAGCAGACATTTTGAATGATTGGTGTGACAAGCTATAACAGTATGCAGGTAGATTTGTGTCATTATTATTCAATCAAAAAAATATATTTTCAATTAAAAAAAACAAAACACTTTTTTTCTTTGAAAAGGTTTTTAAGTGAATGTTTTTTTTTATTGAAAATATATTTTTTGATTGAAGAATAAAGATGCAAATCTACCTTCATATAAAAGACAGCTTTTTTATTTCTCAGTGATCTTTCCTCTGACCCAAAAGAATGAACAGCAGTTGTTACTTTCTCCATACGCAGCATTTTTTCTTTTGTTGGTCACACCTGCATTTAGTGTTCCAAACAGTATTTTTTGGTTTGATTCAACTTCTCCTACAAGTACCTCAATCTCGGTATCAGAGAAACTCCTCTACTCCGCCCTCTTTGCCATGATTTTGGTGTGGGGGAAAAACAATCCATTCACACATTATTAAAGGGATTGTTGCTACCATATATGGTCAATTGGAGGCGTTTCTGAATGCAAATGACCCTAACCATGGTAGTTAGGAACAGGTGGGATTTATCATCACTGATTACTTACTAGTGTGCGTACGACCGGTGTCCGCACGTTTGATAAATACAGATTTTTTTGTACTTACACACATTCTAAATTTCATTCCTACGACAGAATTTAGAACCTTTTCTACGCACTGTTGATAACCGTGCGTACGCACAAATGTGTGGCGGCCTGGGAAAACCCTTCACATGGTGGGATTTTGACATTTTCATTTTTTGATATTTCCATAAACTAGAAGTTTTCAGCCATTCATAACTGTTTGAATAACTGAGATAGCCCTTTCAGATCAAAAGTTATGGGCATTTTAATCTATTATGACCAACAAACTGAAAAGTGAGAAAAATGGCTTTAACTAGAACGTTGCTGTTTCAACCCTCTAAAGACCAGGGTATCCGCGGGGTCTTGAAAAGTATTAAAAGGTGATAAATCAATTTGGGGAAAATTAAGACCCTTAAAAAGTATTAAAAAGTCTTCTCACGACTTTATAAAGTCTTAAATTTTGTAGGTATTTTTTCAGAATTAGCTGTCAAAGAGTTTGAAACCTAAAAAACATTGTAAAAGTGTGTGAATTTATTCATTTTTAAAAAACAAAGATGAACCGGTACATAAAAAAAGAAAAGATTGTTTTTTTGTTGTTTTTTTTGAGAGTGGAGCAATGCGTTTTTGTTTTTTTTGATAAACTTTGCCTTATCCCAGCCTATTTTGAATTCTGTTGTATCATATGGCGCATTTCCACTAGCACGGCTCGGCTCGGTACGGCTCGGCACGGCACGGCTCGGCTCGGTTTGGTTGTGTTTCCATTACAACTGAGTTCCACTAGTACCGCCGTGACGTCATTTACACGTCGCCGAGCAACGCTCTAAACTCTGTAAATATATAACTTTAGCAACATTTGAAACATTTTCAGGCGAGAAAGTAGTCGTTTAGATCCCCAACGTGTTGAAAATCTGACAAAATACCAGCTGTTTACAATTTTGTTTCAACGAAGTCGGCGTTACTAAAGCTAGCCGTAGTGAGCAACGCACTTCCGGTTATTTTCACAAAATAAAATACCCGTTGCCTTTTATCATAAGGAAAGCCATTACGATAGAATTGGTGCTTTTACTTTGAAAACAGGAAGTGAACCTACCCTCGCTGTAGCTAGCTTTAAACCGCCGTTTTGACTGCTCTCTCGTCCCGTTAACGGCATTTAACCGTTCAATATGCCTTACCGGAGAGTCTTGCCAGCTCTGAGATCGGCCTGGTTCATTGTAAAACATTTATTTATTGATGTAAATGTGGTGTTTTCTGTGCGTACAGACCCCAAGGCAGTGCTGCTCTTCTGTCTAACCACAAACAAACTTCTGCTACAGCCACAATTGTTAGATTTCATCAATGAGACCAACATTTAAGAGTTTAACCAGCCGGTGGTAAACCTCTAAAAGCCATCGGGGAAGTTAATTAGCGGTCGTTTTCTCCTCGGGGTGACGGTGGTAGGCTGGCCGGCGGAGCACGTCAGGAGCCGGGCTGCTGCCTCTGTGATGTCGCGGTCGCTGCTCGGACCTGGAGCTTCACTTCTCCGAAAAACATCGGGGCAAACTTCTAAACAGCCGTCGTTTGGATAAACTAACCGCACATGGGGATCTAAACAGTTACTTTCTCGCATGAAAAAATATTAAAACTTAATAAAGTCACGTAATAACAGAGCCAGTCTCAATATTAGAAATTCTCTGGTAATAACAGGCTTCAGGCTTCAGCAGGAACATTTCTGTTGTCGGTCGTCGCTTCCAGTGACGACACTCATCGGCCAATCAGTGGAAGGCAGTCGGCTGACGTCACGTTTTAGTAACGCTTCGGCTCGCTTGGAACCAGGGCTGAGGTGATACCAAAAATGTACCCGGTTGCAGGTACTGCGTGCTAGTGGAAACACGCAATAGCGCGCCGAGCCGTGCCGTACCGAGCCGAACCGTGCTAGTGGAAATGCGCCAATAGTGGTCTATATAGTCTTTATCACAAACTAAAACTGTTTCGTTAAAAGTGTCACTGATGTAAATGGTTACAGCTTGAAGTGGCGGTGAGATATTGAAAAATATTGAGAAGGTCTTGAAAAAGTCTTAAAAAGGTTTTAAAATGAACTTCAAGATTCCTGTATAAACCCTGAAGACGAGTGTTTTACAAAACATTAAACAACTTCTGAACCGTTTATGATCGAGATTAGCTGTAAACTGTATCTCAGGGGTTCCCAAACTTTTCTAACTCAGGGCCCACTTGAGAATCTAAAAAATGTTCGAGGCCCACCTTCATCCCTACATCGACCAAATGATGCGTACTCATAGCTTTTTTTTTCTTTTTTTTTTAATTTAATGATAAAGATTCAGGACTCAACTAAAAGCAGGGGGCATGTACAATAGGAAGCTCCACAGTCACTACTGTAACACAGCTGATGCTGCCAGTTGGAGGAGCATCCTGACTAAATCCTGAATAACAGAGAGGCTTCAGTTTGGAAGGATGACATGAGTTCACTTTCATGTTCACTGAGTGAGACGGGCCACAGTTTGGTTTGATTTACATTGTTGTTGTTTTCCTATAACTCTCCAGAAACACCATGTCGTCAGTTTCATTTTAAAGAATATTAATGTTTTATTTTTATTTTAATCATATTTTTTGTATTATAATATTTTCATTATAAAGATGTTCATGCCTCTCTGTTCAATGTTAGACTGCATTAGTTAGGACTAGGCTACCTGCAGTGAGAGGATGCAGCTGTACATCTACTAGCCTGTATCTGTTATTTTGGTAAAATAGGATCTGCTGAATATTTAGCTTTTTTACTGTTAAAGTTAGGCCTGGGACGATAATCAATAAATCAATTAATCGCACGATAAATGAAAATGAATTCGATAGTTTTTCCGGCCTCGATAAATCGCCATGTACATGACATGCGCACATTTGTTTTCCTCCAACCAGGCTGGATGACAAGAGGCTTCACTCTGTGCATCGGTCTCAGCACCTGGGCCGTTTGTTTTGCAGAATGAAAGGAGTGAACCCTCTTTTCAGTCATCCAGGATCTTTGTTTCCCAGAATGCATGTCGTGGCAACCGGCAGCGCTAGCGGTAGAGCTAAAGCTACGCAGCTAACAGCTGTTCTCGCTGCAGCGCTGTTAACACGTCACTTTTTAAAGTTTTAATATTTTTTCATGCGAGAAAGTCACAGTTTAGATCCCCAGTCTGTGGTCAGTTTATCCACATCGCCTGTTAGGAGATTTCCTCCGCCGTTTTTGGAGCTAATGTGGTAGCAGCGAGCAGGAGGAGCGGGGCTTCCCACAGTCTGCAGCCGTCTGCAGCAGCTCACGGGCCGGTCAACCTCCGTCATTGGGGGAGAAAACGATCTAAGAAAACAGGTTTACCACCGGCTGGTTTAATACTAATAGGAGATAAATGCTAGTCTCATTGATGAAATCTTACATCTGTGGAAGTCACATTAGTTTGTTTGAATGAAAAGTGGAGCTTCGGGTGTATAACGTTATTGAACAGAAGAGCTGCACTGCACTGTTTATTTATTTTATTTATTTAGGATAGTAGCTATATGTTCTTGTCATTCCAATTACAATGGTTAAAAAAAAAAATACTAATGAGAAATAAAAGTTCATCGCATTTAAAAGGGTCTACTTGCATTATTATGAAATATTATTATTATATTAGTGGTTAATTTGTTCTAAAAAAAATGTGTCAATAATATCGTTTATCGTCAATAATTTGTGGGACAATATATCGTCCAGCAAAATTTATTATCGTCCCAGGCCTAGTTAAAGTTGTATCGCTCTGCCTCTGACTCACAGTTCACGTCAACTCAGGTGATCTGCAGGTTATTGTTTCACTTCACTGCTCCGACGCTCCCGTGTGTGCGTACCTGTGTAGGCTACAGCGCTGACACAGACACACGCACTGTAACATCTGCGTCAAGAGCCTGTTCTTCACGCCGTTGACCAGTCAACATATGAGACGTGTTACCGCTGAATAAACGACACGAGCAGCTCCGTGTTTCCACGGTCGGAGTTTTTTCCTCCACTTTCTTACCGGAGTATCATCACGTTGCTCTGACTGCACTCTGCTCCTCACAGCAGCAACATGAAGCTGCTGGAGCCTCCTCTGTCTCCTCACTGACCTGCTGCTGCTGGACACTCAACCCTCTGCCCCCGACACTAATCAAAGTCGGCCTAGCCTACGGTAGCCTACTTTGCTGGGTGTCCGGTGCGACGATTCAAACACATGACGACCCGACACAGGTGAACGGACCGGGCCGGACCGCGAGTAAAATACTCGCCTCGCTCTACTCGCAGGAGCGCGTTCACAGCGCGGACGGCAGACTGACAGGCTGCTGTCGCATTTATTTCTGCCGTGTGATCAAGGAAACATGTCCATAGTCAATAATCGCGGTCCAGATTGGAGATTGTTTTATCCCCCAGGCCTAATATTACATATAATATATTTCAAAAAATATTTCCACAAAAATCATTCTATTTTGAAAATGATTTGGAGGCCCACTTGCAATACCGTCGCGGCCCACCAGGGGGCCGCGGCCCACAGTTTGGGAATGACTGCTGTATCTGAATCGTGTGATTTTCTGCTTTCCGAGGGTCCCTGAATGGTGCCTCTGTGACAAGAAGGGACCGTATAGGGTGCGTGTAATCACGTGGTACGGGAACAGACGCTAACCTAGCATAGCATCGATGCTAATCCGAACGTAGCATCAATGCTAAACAGAACGTAGCATCGGCGCTAAACCGAACTCATCATCGGCACTTGCACAAGTTTTACAAAACATCAACAACAAAAATAAAACCTCCCGAACCGTTTATGATGAAGACGAGCTGTAAAAAAGCATCTGAATCGCGGGATTCTCTGCTTTCCGAGGGTCCTTGAATGTTACCTCAACAATAACAACGGACGTCCTCTCCTCTAGCGCTGCTGCTGCAGCTCAGCTGTGCTGTGGCTCAGCTGGAAACGAAACGCTCTACTCGCCATAAAAACATAAAAATAAGTACTTTCTGTTTTGTTTTCTTAAAATATTTATTCACCACGATGTAGTAGGGAGTTCAAAGTACCAGAATCACACAAAATATCAAAATCGTGGAAATAGTACTTTTTCACCTATTTTGGCTATTTGCCACAATCGAACGTCCGCGACATCCGACGGGTTTTCCCAGGCCGCCACACAAATGTGTGCGTAAGAACATTCCCACGCAAAGTATGGAATTTATCAACTTGTACTTGTGCTTAGGAACGTGCGTAAATTTAAGCACAACTCTGACCATGCGTACACACAAAATCTAGTGGTAGAACAGTGAAACTACAAATAGAACCCAGTGGAGGAGTCACAGTGTTCAGCAATCTCAAACTTCACACATGTTTCCTGTTTCCTAATTTAAAAAAAATCTCAATTAGTAATTTAGCAGACATTTTGAATGATTGGTGTAACAAGCTATAAAAGTATGTAGGTAGATTTGTGTCTTTATTATTCAATCAAAAATATATTTTCAATAAAAAAAACACTTTCTCTCTTTGATTGAAAAGGTTTTTTTTATTGAAGTGAATGTTTTTTTTATTGAAAATGGGCTGCCTTCATCGACTCCTGCTAACATTTCCATATTTCGCACATTCTGTGACAAACTGTAAACTGTTTTCTTGTCTGCAACAACATCTATTGCACGTCTGTCCGTCCTGGGTGATGATCCCTCCTCTGTTGCTCACCCTGAGCTTTCTCCTGGTTTTCCCTGTTAAAAGGGTTTTCCATGGAGTTTTTCCTCAGTGGATGTGAGGGTCTAAGGACAGAGGATGTTGTTATGATGGGATGTAAAGCCCTTTGAGACAAACTGTTTGTAAAAACGGGCTATACAAATAAAATTGCCTTGTTCTCTTGGCGCAGTACTGCTCATTTCCATGCCGGGTGTGACCATACAGTTTGGTCTTCGGCTGGCCACAGAGCCGGCAGTTGAAGGTGGAGAATGTTCTTTTGTCCTTTGGCTTCTGGAAATGAGCAGCAAGTCCTGCGTTCCTCCGCTGCCGCTCCTCTTCCAGCCTCGCCTCCCAGCTGCTCTGGCCTGCAGGGCGTGCGCCTGCCGTAGTGGGAGGCGCACCTGTGGAGGTGGCGACTGGGACGACAAGGCCTGGCTGGGCTGAGGCTGGGGCTGCTGGGGCTGAGGCTGCGCCGGGAACAGCAGCTCTTGCAGCACCTGGTCAGAGCCCAGGTCCCCCTCCCCAAATCCCTCGTCCACTGCCTCCAGCTGGTCCTCCTCCCACACATCTTCGCCCTCGTCCATCCCATCCGGAGCGTCGGGATCCCCAGGAACTTCCTGCAGCACGAGGCCCGTCTGCGAGTAGAGATACTCCACCCCGATGAGTTCTCCTGAACAAAAGAGACAGAGACGGATGTGAAGAGTTGGACCTGCCCCCCAGCTCCTCCCCCTCAGCTCACCCGTGTACTAAGTCTCAACCAGCGTCTGACCCATGAGCTCTTGGGACAGCTGGTTGAGACCGTGCTGCAGGCGGGCACTGTGGCAGAGCAGCGTCGATTTGTCTGCACCCTCCACCGCAGACCTGCCCCTGTTTTCATTCCACCGCACCAGGCCCTCCAGCAGGTACACCTGGAAGTGGAGCGCATTCGCAGATGTACCTGTGATGCACACACGAGAGAGAGAGAGAGAGAAGTTCAGGCACAGTGAGCTGCTAAATGACCACAGAAAAACACAACATCAGTAAAAGGTGTGATTCTCACCTGGGATGAAGCGGCACAGGTGCAGGTGGAATGACTCCAGCGAGGTGGAGCCCCTGGTGCAGCGGTAGACGGGGAGAATGACCCCTCCCCTGGTCACCTCCCTCGTCTTGGTGTAGAGCTCCACCCCCACTGGGTCCTGGATACAGGGCAGGTGACGACGCTGCGTCTGCCAGATAACCTCCATTCTGTCGCGGTCGATGAGCGGGACGCCCAACGTGTCTGTCGCGTCGCGGAAGTGGTCCAGGACTTCCTGGAGGAGCCGCTCGGTGTCCTGGGCCCCTCGGGTGCGACGGCGGCAGTGACGAGCCATCTCCCTGCCCGTCAGCTTGACATGGGCGTCCCTCCCCTCCTCGGACTGCTTGGCCTCCATCAGGCGCGCCACGTCATCTTTGTCCCACTCAAAGATGGCGAGAGACAGGCGCGCCATGAAGAGGCCGTAGAGCTGGTGGGCATCGGTGGTGACACCCCGAGCGAAGCGTCGCATCAGGTGCCACACATCCAGCCGCACCACCAGCTCCTGCCACTCCACGAACATGGCAGAGACCTGGAAACAACACAGTTTAGTTTAGTTTATTGGTTTAATAAGAGACAGTGTGCAATTGCATTAATCTCATTGACACTGATATTTAAACATCTACACTTGAGCAACCAGAGCTCGTCATAAGAGTTACCTTGCTCTGCCCGCGGGCGGCGCAGCAGTCCCGGTCCACGTACAAGACCTGAGGAGGGGCCTTTCCGTCTTCACGGTAACGCTGCATTAACCCGGCCGCCATGGGCAACAGTCCGTCTCCCTCGGAGTCGGTGAGCATGGACATTAATACCTGTCCGTGCTCATTCCCGACGTTGGTCACCCAGGCGGCCGTACCGGCAGCGCTACCTGCAAGCTTCTTCGTCATCTGCACAGGAGGACAGAGAGAGAGCACAAGAGAAGACTGTTAGAACTGGGTCAGAGCGTCACAAAAAAACGGAGAAAACACCAGACATCTGTCCAAAATAAGTTATTCAATCACATCAAACCAAATTAGTAGCCTCAGCTCACAGGGCCCGGATGTGATGAGCCACTCACAGCACCTGCAGCGAGGAGGGAAAACACACACGCACACACGCTGCAAAAACACAGACCACAGCTCACCTTCTTGGTCGAGTCCATCTTCAGAATGGACCCGAAGATGGATGTGACTCTGGCCTTTGTCTCCTGCAGGCGCGTGCAGGCGTCCCTGACGTAGACAGACAAAAGCCAGGCCGGACGGGGAACCGGGGGCATCAGCGGGAGTTCCACCGCCCGCTGAGGCTCCGCCACACCCGGAACCCGAAGCTTGCGAAGAACAGAGAGGTATCTCATCGACCGCAACATCCACTCTCTGGTGTGATCCTCCACCAGAGTAGTTCGGAGGCGGGAGGCACTGTTCCCCAGAGTGCGCTCCCTCATCTGCCCGATCATGGTTTTATCGCACGACAACCTGAGGCAGAGGACGACAGAGAAGAGCAGGACAGCAGGCGGATGAGAGGAAGTGTGAGTCAGAACAGATTAAAGCTTGTGTGTGTGTTTAAGTCTGTGTGTGCATGCGCACGCAGTAAGACCGGTGCTGCTTACCTGTACGTGAGAACAGCTGGAAATTGCTCCTGGTGCGACAGGTCCAGCTGTTCCAGGATGTGGTGCGACCACGCCGACAACTTCCTCTGACACGAGGTGCATTCGAGGTACTCCGTGCCCATGAAGTACCATCCCCTCGTGTCCAAGACCCTCCGGACGGTCTTGTAGAGGCCAGAGCCGGTCAGCCGGTGCCTACAAGAGGGACACACAAGCCTGTATGCCCACATCTTGTAGGGCATCCAAAGACAAAACCGGCTCTGGAAGAAGGCGTGGTGTGACTCGGGCGGCTGGGTGTACAAGAGTCGCTCTCCAGGGGGGAACCACCAGAGGCGGAGCTCACTGGTGAGAACAGACTTCCCACCAGCGCCTCTGGTGAAGAGAGCCTTGCCTACCCAGCCTTGCTGCTCCTCCGGGAGCGTCTGCCTCCAGCCACGAGGCAGAAGCTGCAACCATCAAAACGTCTCAATAAGTACAAAGATTCAGTTGCAATTCCACACAGACAAACATTTCCTCACACAGGTTGTATGTATGGTTCTTACCTCAGCGCCAGAGGTCGAAGGCGGGCCGACGGCGGCAGCAGGGGTTCCCAGGGCTCCAGGGGCTGCAGCGGCAGCTGGACGGGCTTCAGGGGTGTGTGTGTGCGTGTGCGTGTGCGTGCACGCTCACGCTGAGAGTCGACCTCCATGGCTGCAGTGAGGAGCTCTGCATCCGTCAGCTCTGGGCCCGCTGCTCCAGCACCTGTGTGTATGTGTGTGTGTGTGTGTGTGTGTGTGTGAAATAATTACATGCAAATATGTCTGTCAATCGTGAAGTGACTTCCTGGCTTCGTGGTGTGACCTTACCAGAGCCTGCAGACGGAGGTGCTCCAGGCTGGGCCGGGGGGGGGGCAGCACCACCTCTGGCCTCTCGGTCCCGGCCCAGCACATACGCCTGCAGGCTGTGGAACTTGGACCCAGGCTTAGTGATGCGGCCCCTCATCCACTCCACATAGCTAGAGACACACGGGGGCAACAGGACAGAGTCAGCGGACTGATCAACACACACACACACACACACACACACACACACACACACTGGGATACTCACGTTCGACTCTCCGTGCTGGCAGCCTCGTAGAGGGACTGGTAGGTTCGGTTGGCGTGAACCCCGAACCCCACCAGCTGACTGTCCATGCCCCTCACCGACAGAGACCCCTCACGCATCCGGGTCCGCTGAACCACCGCCACCACCTGTAGAGTAGAAATACAACAATACTTTACCCACCCCCCCAGGAGGGAAACTCAAGCCGCCCGGCAGCTGGACAGTAAGAAACAGCTACAATGAAATTCTCACCTCGGGGAACAGGCGGACATAGGTGGTGAGGGCGTCCTTCTGTACGGCGAGGGGCGACTGGGACTTGTCACCGCCCTCCCTCTCTTTCAGGTGGGAGGCCACGACGGCAGCCGCATAGCCCACGTCGTTGGCCAGGAGCCACCTGAAAGTCTGCCCCCGGTACTGGCCAATCTGGAGCTCGCTCTCACAGAGCACCAGATTGGGGCACCGGGGGTCCCCGCCTGCCTCCACCACTCTGGCCCTGGCCTCGGCCGCCACCACCTCGGGCTTCTTCACCGGGCCTGCCGAGGCTGACCTCTGCCGGTAGGCCTGGGCCAGCCTGGCTGCCTCAGGTGAAGGCTGGAGGGTGAGCTCCGAGGTGGTGGTGGGCTGGACCCTGAAAACGGGGCGGTAATCTATTCTGAAGAAGAGTGAGAGCATAAAAACAACATGAGATGAGGTGACCAATATATGATGCAGATATACAGTACATGATGCATGGGTTTATTAGTTCATAGGTTTTAGTGTACTGTATTGTTGTTGTACCTGTTGCTGCTGACTTATTTAACCCCACTGATTACAGCCTGTCTAGCTACTGCTGGGACACTAAGTCGTTCACATGTGAGTGTCAACCAGCTATAATATTTTACTGTACAGAAATATGAATATGAAACATGAACGCATCACTACAGAAGCAACGTTAAAATGATCAAATCCAGCCAGATGCAAATATATCATGGGCATAAGGTTAACGTTATATCTCCACACTGACCTTAGATGAGATTTGAAAACCAGAAGAAACACAGTGACATAACGTTACGTTACCTAACACGCAGTAACGTCGACATTACTGGAATAAGGCAAATAATAAAATAAAATACCGATAAAAACGTATAATTCAAAGCTCACGATATACTGTGCAATGCGCTGGGTTGAAACGGAGGGACGTTCCTCATAAAATAAACAAAAATGAGGAACACTTCGCGAATTTGTGAAGCGTTCCTCATTTTTGTTTATTTGCCTCAATCTTGTTATTATGTACAGTTAGAGACTCCATCAGAGCAGCTCTGGCTGCTGCCTCCCTCTCAGACTTGTTTACAAGCTTAGCAAATTCACCAGAATGTGGCCAAAAGTAACCCCACAGGACAATCAGGATCCGCCTCCCCGGAGGAGGCCTTTATTTGGTAGGCCCGACGAGCAAAGAAGCAAAGGCCGTGCGCTGCGCTGCTTTTGGACGGTAGTGAAGGTGGCAGTTTGACTTGTTTACAAGCTTAGCAAATTCACCAGAATGTGGCCAAAAGTAACCCCACAGGACAATCAGGATCCGTCTCCCCAGAGGAGGTCTTTTTTTGCTAGGCCCGACGAGCAAAGAAGCAAAGGCTGTGTGCTGCGCTGCTTTTGGACGGCAGTGAAGGTGCCCAAACCCACCTACTGTCTGAGGCAGGCACACGGGCAATGCGCCACCCTGGACTATGCCTTGACAAATCTACCGAGCAACACCAGTGATTCCAGACAAATGCAACAGGCACACAACCGCACCACAACAAGGCCGACAGATCAAAATGTGGAAACGCTTCACGAATTTGCGTGTCATCCTCAGGATGAGGAATGCTTTACGAATTTCAAATTCGTGAAGCGTTTCTCATAAAATAAACAAAAATGAGGAACGCTTCACGTGAAGTGTTCCTCAAATCTTTTCAAAGATTTTTAATGTTCGCGGGTGTCTGAAAAGTTTTTTTTGACCAAAAATCTAACATTTTCACATTTTCACAACATATAATACAATATTGTGGAAAAACACATTTCATTAAAATTGGAACGATACAGAGAAGATTGTGCTGGTGCCTCGGATGAGACGCAAAGTCATGAAGCGTTCCTCATTTTTGTGTATTTGCCTCAATTTTGTTGCTATGTACAGTTTGAGACTCCATCAGAGCAGCTCTGGCTCAAGGGGGCAGTTGTCGGTCTGAGAAGTGAAGCTCACTTCCGCGTTCAAAAAGCTGCAATCCCCTCGGCTGTCGCTGGGGGCTGGCTCCAGAAGGGAGCAACTCCAATTGAGCCCCATGTTAAAATAGCCGATTTTACAGCTTTAAAAAACATATTTACAGCCTGGTACATTTCATTTTTTTAGTCTCAACCGATAGTTTCTACCCCCGCACACACTCTGAGGGGGGTGAATTTTTTTTAAACTCTACCGTTTTACTGTTATTAGGTTTAAAGTTCTGGCCAATTAGGGCGCAGAACCGTTGAGTGACAGGTCCGGCGACCACTGCTACGAGGCCAGTGGGCGGGCTCTCGGCCGGCCAACGGCCGCACCGCTCCAAATATGGCAAGTAGAATCCAACATGGCGCGGCTCAAACCCCATAGTAGCGGCACAAAACAGACTCCCCCAAACCAATGGGTGACGTCACGGGTGCTACGTCCATTCTTTTTACAGTCTATGCTCTGGCTGCTGCCTCCCTCCCAGCCCACTGCGCCCCCTGTGGCGGAGCTCCGCTACTGCAGCCCAACGCAGAAGTTCGGGCCAGAGCCGATTTTCAAAGATTTTTGACGTTTTTTGTTTTTTTTTAAACTGTACATAACTGTAAATTAACAATACAACTCACGCAAGGAACGCTTCACGAATTTGCGTGTCATCCTTACGCTACCGGCAAAGCATTCTTCTCTGAAACATTGTGTGTCAGATTTGACACAATCACGGCTCCTGATTGGCTGTGAAACATTGTGTGTCAGGGCCAATCAGGAGCCGTGATTTGGTCAAATCTGACACACAATGTTTCAGGGCCTTTTGGCGACCAATCAGAAGCCGTGTTTGTGTCAGGCGTCCGCCATCTTGTCTGCCCCGCTTCGCTGCCGTCATTCTGCCGCTGACACCGGACAGGAGGATTTCTGGTGAGTGTAAAAGTCACTTTATACTTATTTACAGTGCTTTATTTATTAGCCGAATGTTAGACCGTGTAAAGTTGAAAACATACATGTCATTTTTGTTCCCCGTTGTTTAGTTTGTTTCTTATTATTCCGCCTTCACTCCTAAAGTGTCTTCTAACTACCGGAGGTTTTGCCGCCATCGGCGGCGGCTCGGACCTGCTGTTACTTGTAAAGTGGACAAAAATGTCCTTCTCCCATCAGTTACATGAGCTTAGTAATTCATGTTACATGTGTTTTTTTAACGGATTCATTAATAACGGCCGCTAACGGCGACCGTGTCGACGCACACAGACACACAGAGACGCCAGTACCGTTAACCCTGTAAAAAAAACAATCAGTGCATCTCTCTAATACAGTGCATTATGACAGCGGTCTGGTTCTGACCTGCTATTACTTGTAAAGTGGACAAAAATGTCCTTCTTCCATCAGTTAAATAAGCCAATAGCGATCACCATTGCCGTGTAAAGAATCAGTGCTTGTCACATCTGTCACATCTGTCCTCTAGAGACATTATCAGACCTATAGAAACCTGTGTTGTGAGTTGCTGTATTACTTTCACAAACACACAGCGTCCACACAGCGTCCACACAGCACTTCACTCACACACGCACACACACACAAAGATAATGTGACTGTTGTCTTCTTGTCTTATGCAGATCATAAAGTACAAAGTAATTTTCACCTCTGAAAATGTAAGTATCTGACTACATGTCATGTTTTGCATTTCATATCTGTACTTGGACTGATCATAAAGCTGATGTTAATCTGCTTTGCTGCTTAGATGGAACATCCCATTTTTAGGAGGGCCCCAAATGGGACCCTCCTGCTGAAGGCCTCAGCAGAGGCCCTGGCCCTGGCCCCCCAGCCTGGGGGCTACAGGGCCAAGAAGGTTCCACTGTATGTTCGAGGAGGCGCGGGCAAAGTCCCTCCAGCCCGGTATGGAGGGACAGGCCCTTGTTGGCTTCGGGGACTTCAAATATGAGACCCTGCAGAGCCTGTACGAGTCGGAGGACAAAAAGAAAGTCCGGTAAGATGCAATAACATGTGAATACTGAATAGTTGTGTTGCTCCTGTGGTAATGAGCTTCTTCTAACGAGCTCTCTGATTGGCACAGATTCGTCGACTACCTCCGGAGGACGGCCCCAGCTCCAGGGTCCCAGATGGAGAACGCCGTCCTCTACGTGAGGAAGAGGGACAGGCAGAGAGCTGTTTCTGCTGCTGCTGGATCCGCCGCTGCCGCCACCGCAGCCGCCGCCACCGCACCGCCACCACCAGCAGCAGCAGCACCAGCAGCAGCAGCAGCAGCAGGACAGCCTCTGTCTTGGCTGAGAAGAGCAAAGCCACGTACGTGTTATAAGCTGTGATGTTATTTAAAAATGAATAGATGCACTCTCTGCAGGAAAGTATTTTATACATGCCTTGTTCTTGTCATTGTAGCCCTCTAGCCCCCGCCATCAGGGCTTTCCTCTCCGGGCGGCGTTCTCTGTCTGGGGTGGAAATGCAGGCCAAAGTGCAGAAGCTCTGCACACTGAAACCTGCATTTCCAGGCAAGTCAAGTTCCAGTGTAGTCTGACTCTAAATCACATAACAGAGTTCAACTGGACTGTTTTTCTCATGTTCACTCTTTCTGCTCTGTGTTGATCCTCTGACTGTGACTGCAGCCTCCTCCAGACCAGCTCTTCCATCAGCAACACCATCGGCTGAGGAGCCCTCGGACGAAGAGCTGGTCAGGGCGGTAGTTGACCTGGAAGAGTGTAAGTAGTAAAAATCAAGTGTTAGATGTGGAATAGTGTTCATTCTGACTGCTCTTCATATTGTGCTCTATACTCTGTAAATATTTGAGATGATTGAACTTGTTTTAAACATAATTAACTGGTTTATAATAATAATAATACATTTTATTTGTAAAGCACTTTTCATAAAATAATCTCATTGAGTCCATTGTATGTTGTTGAACAACAGTAAAAGCTGCTGCTGTCTAGTTTCTTCATCTCCCTGAAACACTGCTTTTCTCTTTAACCTGTTAAACCCTAGCCATATTTTAAGAAAAAAACGCCTAAAAATACATACCCAAAGTAAATGAAGAATCGTTACACACTTATATGGTTCACATGCGTTTCCTTGGTGTCTGGGAACATCTAGGGACCTCAGGGAATGTATTCCCAGTGTCAAAAATTTTGTGTCTGTTACTATACTTGAGTAAATTGGAATAAATCAAAGGAGAAATGTGAAATTTCTATCCTCGCCTATTTTTTTTCCCTATTTGTAAGATGATAACACTATGATAACAATAACCCCATGCACACAGGTGCTACTGATCACCTTCAGCAAATTATTGACTACAAATGTAACAAATTTGATGGAATTTGAGCAAAGGGCAAAGCCTCCACAAAGGTTTTAGTAAGGATAGGACCAGGCGGACATTCATTTGGCACTATTTGGCACAGTTTGGCACCAGAGTGTGCCAAATAGGTTATTTTCCACTTCCAAAGGAAACTGGCTCAAAAATACAACTTATGTCCATTACAGGAGTCTATTGCCATTTACTGGAGCTTTTGGATATGAAATTTACCTTGTGGCCCATCAACTACTACCATTGTGCACAGTATATGGACCCTGAGTCTGGCAAATAAAGATAATGACGATGATGATGAATAAAAACAAACAAACTCAACTGTATCAATTTGTCACCAAATGGAATAATTTTATTATAACATGTAATAAGTAAAACTTGTAAAAGTACTGTATTTTGACTATGAAACTATGAAAACTTGACTGTAACTATATGAAAACTATAAAACTGTAACTTTGAAACTATGAAACCTTGGCTGTAAACTGAAACTGACTATGCGACTATGACTATAAAACTTTAATGAATCCTGTAAACTATGTACAAATATAAATATATAAAATATCACTAGTCAAAAACAAATACATAAAAGAATATCACTAATCATAATAAATAAAGAATAAGAATATATAAAAGAATCTCACTAATAATAAATAATAAGAATACATAAAAGAATATCACTAATCATAATAAATAAAGAATAAGAATATATAAAAGAATCTCACTAATAATAAATAATAAGAATACATAAAATAATATCACTTATAATAAATAATAAGAATATATAAAAGAATATCAATAATCATAATAAATTAATTCACTGTGTAATGTATAATAAAAACATAATCGAGGGGAAAGTGAAAGAAAGCACACACAAAAAAACAAAAACAAAAAAAACAATAAGGTATGCACTAGTTGAGTGCTGTGATTTCAAAGTTCACTACATCTTCAGATGGTACTCTTTGTAGCAGTTCCGGCTTGAGGTGAAACACAGAGCAACATTGCACTTGCTGCAGTACACAGGTGTCTTCGCCTTTCTCCCCTGCTCCTTGCACACAACACAGACCCTCCGCTGGTCAGTGGCAGTTTGTCCAAAATACATTGGCATACAGGTATTGCTGAGAGTGGGCTGGGGGGCAGCAGCAGCAACTGCAGCTTGGGCCTCATGGACCATCTCCTTCATGAGGACCTCCCTGAATCTTTTGTGGCTCATGGGAGTCTCTCCTTTCCCGATGGCCAAGTGCTTGAAGAGGATGTAGGAGTTGACGACAGCAATATCTACAAAATGGTAGAAGAACGTCTTGTACCATCTCATCGTCTTCCCTCGAACGGAGTAATACTGAATCAGGGCATCTGACAGATCCACACCTCCCATGTACTTATTGTAATCCTTGACCGCATCAGGAACAGGAATGTTTTTATTGTGCCACTGTCCATCGTCCTTTACTCTCCTGCGTGTGGAGTCTCCACTGTATGCCTTGTGGAAACTGCTGCACACTGTCACCTCCTTTGTGTCCTTCCACTTCGCAAAGAGCAGGTTGTCCTTCCGCAGCCACCTCATGTCTCCCCTCTCAGCCTTCTTTGTTAAATCATTACGTTTTGTTTTGGGAAAGCCAATGCGGGTTTGGCGGATGGTTCCACAAGCTGCTGTACAATTCTTGGCAAGATGTTGAAAAAGTGCTGGACTGGAATAAAAATTGTCAACATACAGGTGGTAACCTTTTCCCAGCAGTGCAAAGTTCATTAGGTCCATGACTGATGTGAAACTGAGACCCTCCCCCTGAACATCGGCAGTTTTTCCTTGGTAAACAAAGAAATTCCATGTATAACCAGAACAGGAATCAGCCAACACAAACAGTTTATATCCAAACTTGGTTGGCTTGTCTCTCATGTACTGCCTGAAGCCAATTCTAGCCTTACTTGCCACCATTCGCTCGTCAATACTTATTTCCCTGCATGGCTGGAAGAGTGAGTTGCAAGCAGTGACAATCTGGCTGTAGAGGGGTTTGATCTTGAAAAGCCGGTCGTACTCAGGTGTTCCCTTCTTTTTCTGGTTCTCTTCGTCATCTTTGATGTTACACAGATGAAGGGACCAAAAAATGGCTTCAAATGTATCTCTGGTCATGCAGCTCCGTGGAAAGGTGAAGTTGTAGGGCCACTCTCTTCTCCACATGTCTGCCCTTGAATGCACATGGACCATCCCAGAATAAAGTATTATGGCCAAAAATATGAAAAAGTTCCCACTTGAGAGGGGAGACCATTTGAAACGCATACCTGAGGCTTTTCTTCTGGCTGCATTGTCATTTGTGTTATTGACAATGGTGTGAATGGTGCTGTAGCTGAAGAAAAGCTTGAACAAGCTCAGTGGTGACCATGCCACTGTCTTGTCAATTCTGGGCCCTGGTGGATGCTTTGGCTCAAATTTTGGCAGCAGTGGTTCCACATCTGGCTCTTCTGGATTACACCACCGCTCTTCGTCATCACCACCATCCCCACATCCAGAGGTAGCCTGCTTTGGCCGTTTACTGACAGGCCCACGTCGTCTCTGCTGACCCCTCTTTGACTGTGATGGAGCTGGGGCAGGGGAGCGTGACCTTGCACTTGAAGAGGCAAAACTGGAGCGCGTCTTCCTCGTCTTCCTTGCTGGTGGCACGAAGTCCTCATCTTCATCATCATCATCATCATCCTCACTGGAAAGAGGAGACATAGCCTCAGGGCTGGGGGGCTGGGGGGCTGCAGTGCCGTTGGTGCCAGATGGTCCTGGGGTCTCATCCACATCATTCTCTTGGCTTTGAAAATGGAGACAAATGATAAGAATCATTTCACAGAACAATACATCTGTCCAATTCATAATAACGTGTTGAGCCAAAAGAGACTAATCTTGAGCAACCACGTACAAATAGTGTTTGAATTACACAGCAGAAATAATTAATACAGTATGTATGTATCTCTCTCTCTTTATTTATATATATATATATATCACACACACACACACACACACACACACACACACACACACACACACACACACACACACACACACATACATACTGTATATAAAATAGTCCCACAGGTCAAACATACAAGCAGGTGACTATCCAGTTGGTGAAATGAAATATAAAACTATATTAAAAAAAATACAAATGAATACAATAAATATAGCTAATAGTAATAATATATATTACTAATAATAATGTAGCTAATACAGCTACACCATAGCTCTGCAGCACTACAGCCCGCCAGCCCCCCAGCCTGACCCTGCAGCCTGCCCTCCAAACAGCTGTAGCTAGCTAACTTACAGCTAGTAACTACAGCTGTAGCTAACTACAGCTAGTAACTATAGCTGTAGTTGTAGCTGTAGCTATCAAATGCCTGCACGTATGAGACCAATGGCAGGTTGAAAAGGTTTTCGGGCTATGTGATAATAGTAAAAAACTCACTGACATAAAATAAGTAAGTAAAATATCAGATTTTGTGGAAAAACATGCCAACAAAACGAAAGTATGACAGAAAATGTCAACGTATGGTCGCCATTTTGTGCCTCTTCCCTTTACACAGATCAGCTGTTGATATTGTTTGAAAAGGTGAAATAAAAACAAAAATCGCTACAGTCGCTATAAAATTGCCAAAAATGTACAGCCAATGTGTTCAAAATGTGAAAAGAAACACAATAACTTACTCATAAACTGGATCCATAAAATCCGTGTCATCCTCTTCATCGCTGCTGTCAGATGAGTCCGTGAACTCCACATCACTTCTCCTCTGAATCTCTTCTAAGGCCTCCAGTACCGAGTACCTTTGTTTCTCAGACATTTTAAAACTTAATTACTACTGATAGTAGTCTGATAAAAATAAAAAGGGTGAAAAAAACCAGTGGAATCGCGCTCGCGCGTCGTGCGTAACAATTCTCTCTCTCGCTCAGGTGTCCGTCAGCTTTTTTTTTTTTTCGGCGTCTGTATGCTTGCGCATCGAAAAAAACCGAGTTGACCCGAAGGTCACATCGGCGTATGAGATCTCGTTGGAAAGCTCGCGATACGTACTATATCACTGCAGTGTCATTGACTCTGCAACACCAACACACGACCAGTAGGTGGAAGTAAAGGACCGTGTATAAAGTAGAGCAGTGAGGATGCTGTGTGTCTGCTGTGTATGCAATATAGGCTGTCATGGCGTCTGTTTTGATCGGAGAACTGTACAAATAGACTCAAAATGACCACGAAAGGGTAAGGAAACAATATTAGTCGCTTTTGGTGACACTTGCTTTGTTATTTGATGGAATATTGAGACATAAACACAGAATTTCACTTTTTTGACGATAAAATGCAAACTTTTGCAGCACCATTGCTACGGGGCTGACATTAGCTGGTTTGGTCGGACTATGTTTTGCTTGGTATCAACAGAAAGATTAACTTCTCTAGTTTAATTATGACACCTAACATGACTGAGTCGAGCGAGCGGATAAAGTGTACTGCTGCATTTAATTTCGACTGTGCCTTATATTCATGCAGCTGTTATTTTTTGAATTAAATGTTTAAATTATTGCCAAACAAACTGTGTTTGAGAAAAATACACTCGGACTGTTGTTTTGATAGCGTTGAAGCCTCGTCTTTTGAAAACATAAAAAAAAAAAAAACACCACAGCGTGTTATTAACATTTTATAGACAGTAATCACTGTAGCGCTCGGGCCTAACAGGTTAAGCCTCCCAAGTACAGGCCCCTCTCTCTCTCCGGCCTCTGCATCCACCTCCTTCCACCGCCACCACCACCACCGCCACCACCGCCGCCGCCGCTGCTGCCACCAACCTGGAGGTGACGGACGAAGAGCTGCTGCAGGCCACCCAGGAGGAGGAGCAGCACCCTCCTGCAGCCCCTGCAGCCCCTGCAGCTCCCTCCACGCCACCACTGCCAGGACCAGCGGGACCGGCGGGACCTCCAGGACCTCCCGGACCACCAGGACCAGGGGACCGCCACCGGGAGGAGATGACCACACCCGCCTTCCTCCCTCCCCCACCACCTGCTAGCAGTGCTGAGGTAAAGCTGCCTGTCTAACATGTCACCTGTCAGGTCAGAGGTCACTGCTGTCCTCACCCATCACGTCATTTCCTCAAGTATTAAAGTGCTTTGTGTTTCTCTTGCCCTCCCTCCCTCCCTCCCTCCCTCCAGCTGCTGCCTGTGTCCTGGCGTGCAGCTCTCACTGCGGAGCAGCAGCAGTGGATCGGTCGGGTGCTGTTTACCAGGAGCAGCACGGGGAGGTCTCAGCTCATCACGCAGCTGAACACGTGGTGGTACCCTCCCCAAGCCCGGCCGATCTACACGCAGCCTCCCGCATCCCCCGACCCCTTCTTCGCATGTCGGCTGTTCTTGTGGATGCCCCACAGGATCTGGGGCTTACAGCTGACATGCCCCCAGCCTTTGTGCACTGGGTCACTCACAAAGGCTGGGCTCTATAGGACCATCCGGAGGGTCCTGGACATCGACGGCTGGTATCTCATGGCCACTGAGTACCTGGAGTGCCGTCGATGCAAGAAGAAGGTCGGCGGGTGGTCACAGGGCATCATCAGGCAGCTGCCCTCCACCTACAGCTGCCAGTTTCCAGCTGTACTGACGTACAAGTAAGACAGACTTCTTATTGTTCCCTATACGTCTGAGTGTTTGTTGTGATGAATGTGTATGTAACCTTTGTGTTGTGTTTGTGCAGGCTGTCCTGTGACCAGAGGGTGGTTGGACAGCTCAGGTCTCGCACTCTGGGCAACAGTGCTAACCGGCTGTTCAACACCCTGCGGGAGCTACACACAGAAGCCTGGATGCGGAAAGCCATCAATTACCTCGACGTGTGCGAGCAGTTCTTGGCCTTGAGGGGGCATTTCCCACCACGCCCGAAATGCCCCCCGTACCATCAGCCATCTGGCTGCTGACGGTCTTCGGCTACGACGTCCTGACGCGGCTGGATGAGTTCAAGGCCAGGATCACTTCCACCTTCGGATCCATCTTGAAGATGGATTCCACCATCTTTTGCTAGACGCTTTCCGCATCCAGGACATCTGGAGTACGCAGAGGCGCCATCTCAGCTGCATCCAGGACCCACCAGGCGTGCAGCTGTACACCAGGACCGGCAGCCTGACCAAGGGCGGGGTCGTGCTGCCGGTATATCGCTGCGCGAGGGGCTCCACGTCTCTGGAGTCCTTCCACCTCCACCTCAACCGGTTCATCCCAGGTATCTGAATGTGTGCCAGGGCTTTTGATTAAATATATTCTGTGTCCTCATAGAAATAAAATTGACTTTTTCATGTGAAACCTCCTTCCTCAGGAACAAGTGCAAGTGCCAAGTACTTTCAGGCGTTCCTGGTAGATGGACTGGTGAGGTGGAACGAGGACCGCGCAGCAGCAGCTGCACCGCCGGATGCAGCTGCAGGACAACATCAGGCGCCTCTGCACTCCTACAGTGGCCACCTCAAGCACGTCCTGAACCAGAAGAGCCAACGGGTGCTTGGCCTTCAGATGGTTCAGGACTACACCAAGCCTGCTGCGTACACAGGTAGGAGACCTGGTGTGTCTTCACTTAAAAACTAAAAAACATCTAGCATTTGTCCAAGCCTTAGTTTTGTGGTTGTTTCTGTGACAGGGGAGCTCATCGGGGTTGAGTACCTGTACCAGCAGACCAACCAGGTGCTTGAGGATGTCAGCTTGGACCCTGACGCTCCGGATGAGGCTGCTGCCGTCGACACCATCGACGACGACGAGGGTATCGTGGTGGACGAGGAAGACCCCACCGTCTTCGTGCCTGATGCCCCAGCAGCCCAGTCAGGTCATCCAGCTGATGCACCCAGGTCTGAGCCATCCGTTCCGACCGCCCCCCCTCCCGAGGCCCCTGAAGGTCAGCCTGTAACGCCCGCCAATGTAATAATGCCCATAAACGTAATAAACCACAAACGTAATAAAAATATGCAGTTTTTTTTTTTTTTTTCAAAGGAGGTTAAATCGAAAGCAACTGGACTTAGTTATTTGTTAGTTATTTTATTTTCCTAGACAAATAACTAAGTCTAGTTGCTTTCGATTTAACCTCCTTTGAAATACTATGACCTGGGCAAATGAGAATATGCACCGGCCTAAAAATATGCAGCTTTTAATGTAATAATCCTGCAAACGTAATACATTTTCCACAAACGTAATAGCCGCTGCCTACTACAAACGTAATACGCGATTTCCCACAAATGTAATAACTATTACGTTTGCGGAGATTTATTACGTTTGTGGGGAAGTGAAAATCTTCAATTTTCAATGTAATAAAATGTAATAACGCAATGACTAATGGTCGTTGTGTTGGTTGTTGTTGTTTATATCTACTAATAGCCTACTGACTGTGCGAAATCCAGCTGCTGACTCTCCGCTCCACGATCAGGGAGAGCCCTGCACCCCACCCTGCCCACCCCTCAAACAGCGCATCTCTCTCTCTCTCTCTCTCTCTCTCTCTCTCTCTCTCCCTCCCAACCCTGTACCTATCACAATCAATCCTAAGCAAATGTTTATTATAGAAACATCTGCAGAGGACAGGGTGTGTCATAAGCTGGAGGACAAAAATGTACACAAGCAAAAGAAAAAGAAGCAAAAGAAAAGAAAGAGGCATCTCTCTCTCTCTCTCTCTCTCGGGCAGCGACACGCTGTCATTCATTCATATTTCAGCTCTGAGACAGCGGACAGCGGCTTGGTCATATTCAGCACTATTAAGACAAAATATCAGCAGTTCACTCTTCCACGATAAATCCATGGCACTGTATAGTTATGAGGCAGAAAGAGAACTCAACACTGTCTTCTCCCGAAGTAGAACAATATTATATAAATAAATATATAATAAAGACAACGTTTCGAGCGACTGGCTCTTCGTCGTATTTGACTCCGTACAGCAGCAACAATAATAATAATCATAATAATAATAATAATGACTATATAAGACCCCCCTACAGTGGTGCAGTTTGCAAGTACGGTGTGTGTTTTAAATCAGTCCCTCCAGGAATTCGCGATGTTGCGATCGCAACAATTAATGCAAATTCAGCCAATCCCCGCGAATTTTTGCGATCTTGCAATTTTGTACAATCACCGCAACTTTTCCGCAAATTGGACCAATTGTCGGTGCTTTCCGCGAGTTACACAGCAGAGAGTGCGAGTCTGGACGGAGCGGTGGTTGAAAGTGAGTTCACGGAGGAACAGCGTGGCTGGGCTGACGGCAAGAAACTTGATACAATGTGCACAAAGTGATAAAGGAACACAAGCTGAGTTGAACGTGTTGAGTGTGTGAGTTGTCCTGGTTGACCACCCGAGGCTCAGGCTGTGTCAACCCCGCAGCACTCGCCGAGGGGGAATCCAGTGAGTGCGCCACTGCAGGGCCGGAGCGGAGCAGCCGGCGGCCAGGTGCCCCTTCCCCCATCCTAAGGCCTTGGCCCTGGACTTGAGTAGCCACCCTCCCCTTTTTATTCAAAAACTGGACTGTTTTAATAAAACAGTTCTTTTACCACGATTTTTAAACAGACATTTTTATTAAAAGTAAAACAACTTACAACTCTATATAAGTTTCCTGTGCCTTTCTTAACAAGTGGAAAATTGCTGGTATAACATGACATCACATTAATTTGTGACATTTCAAAATTTTCAATTTTCCTTTGATTTTTAATTATTCAGAACAAAACTGCAACTTTTTTTTGCAACTTTCGCTGTCTCTCGCAATTTAATCGCAACAAAAGGTTCTTAAAACATCGCAACATGCACCGCAATTTTTTCAAAATGTGGCCGCAAATTCAGGCATTTTAGGCCGCAACAATCACAAAAAAAGCCCGCGAAATCCTGGAGGGACTGTTAAATAGATAGCCTGGATAGTTTTACGCATGTCTCTGTCAGGGGGGTCATTCCTATGTTCCCACAGCCCTATGTTCCCACAGCCTTATGTTCCCACATTTCTAACTTTTGTTGTCACTGAAAATTAGGCCCTATGTTCCCACACCCCTTTGGTCCCACTATTGGTTGTGTTTAGGCAATGAATAAAAGAGTTGGTTAAGTTTAGTAAAAAAGACCCGGTAGAGGCTAGACAGGCCAGATAGGTAGAGAGTCCAGTGGGAACATAGGGCCTAATTTTGAGAAAAATCTTAGAATTGTGGGAACATAGGGCTGTGGGAACATAGGGCTGTGGGAACATAAGGCTGTGGGAACATAGGCATGGACCCCTGTCAGGCATACAACAACCACTTCATGCAGTTTAGTACATTTTTTTGTTAATTTTCGTTTCTTTTGGATTTTTGTGCGTATTATGGAGACGTTTTGGTCCATGTTTGAAAGTCTTTTTTCCCCTGGATTATATATTCTAAAGATGCAACAAGCGGGGTCGGAGTGTGTGATTGAAAACCACCACGGTCTGCTCCCCGTTCACGTATCGCCTCCTTCGGATGCCGAGACTTTGTGTTTTAAAACATCATATGTCAAACAAGAGATTACAGTTTACGGAGCGCGTTTGAGCCGCGGACTCCGAGACGAGAGGAGAATGACACCGGGTCCGAGCCTCTGATCAGCAGGTTTGGTGTTTAGCCAGGAGCCTCCACTCTCCCTGTAACAAGCTACAAGTCATTTGTCATTACAATTAAAACATGAAACATAATTGAAACATAAGGTAAATATCCTGCATATTTTCTCTTTTCTGTGCTCCACTGACCAGATCGCGTCCATAGCGGTGTGTTGGCAACGGTCTGTCATACAGAAATAACAAAGTAACACACACGCATCACATTATGAAAGTGCTTGTGATTTTTTGGGGGCTAAAATGGGGGACAACAGAGCTGAGCCAGGTGGAGAGCGTAGCTATAGCGCACACCCTAGTGTACATTCAAATGATTCCCCCTGTTTATTGACAGGGCTGATACTGACAGAGGACACAGATTGTGATTGACAGAGGGAGATGGCCTGTTTTTTTTTTTTTTTAAAGGTAAACACAACACTTATCAGTCTAAATAGGCATCTGAAGGTTTATTAATTCAATTAAATTTTCCCGCAGACAGCGGCGAGAGAGAGAGAGAGAGAGAGAGAGAGAGAGAGAGAGATGCGCTGTTTGAGGGGTGGGCAGGGTGGGGTGCAGGGCTCTCCCTGATCGTGGAGCGGAGAGTCAGCAGCTGGATTTCGCACAGTCAGTAGGCTATTAGTAGATATAAACAACAACAACCAACTAGTGCAGTAGTATTCCTGCACTCACCTCCCAACATTCAAGACCATGTTAAAAACTCACCTTTTTAAATCAGCTTTTAATATGATTGATTGATTGTTTTAATGACCACACAGCCAAGCTGGTGGAATTTGCTTTCAGTACAGCTTATTGGTGCAGGTTCCAAAACATATAACATATAGACAGACATATACAGTTACAGCTAATATATAAATTTTGTGTGTGTTTTTAACTGTTTTACATGTTTTATACTGTCTTTTATATGTCTTTATTTGTAACTGAATTTTTTCTGTATGTAAAGTGTCTTTGAGCTCCTGTAAAAGTGCTGATAAATAAAATGTATTATTATTATTATAGTGTAGATGTGAAGAAGCTTCCTGGCTCTTTGCTCATGTCTTCCTTGTGTCTCGTCTGTCCTCAGGAGGAGATGCAGGGTCCTGACGGCCAGCCTGGATACCAGCATGTCCTGAAGCTGGCCAGGTCCCTGCTGGAGGCTCGCAACCTTCAGGGGCTTTCTGACGCGAGGGTAGACCGGCTCATCGCTCTCTGGCACCGCTTGCCTGAGGGCGACAAGCAGCGGGTCGTCTACCCTCCCAGACACCGGGAGGGACAGCAAAAGGGGCGGTTCAAGGCAGCGAAGGGGAAGGACACCTCTTGCCCTGGGAAGCAGAGTCTCCAACGGTGAGTGTCATCAACAACATCCTGGTTTCCTCTGGTGAACATCTGCAGGACATTAATGCACTAACACTCTGCTCTCTGCTCAGCTGCCTTCTAGGAACGCACTCGGGCCCGGCAAATTGGCCCAGCGCCAGTCGCCTGGTGGACGCCATTTGCCGCCAGCTCTGCACTCTCCACCCCAAGGCCACGCGGGTCGGCGGGATCACCAAGACCAGGTGGTCCCTCATCCTGTCCGACTACGTGGCCATCAGAGATGCAGTGCTGGCCAGCCCGAGGCTGATGGCTCAGACCGAGATCCAGCTCTTTGAGCTAAACCAGAGGACCATCTCCCAGTGGTAAGAGTGACACATGAAGCTGCTGTGTGATTAGTCTGTGGATGGAAGCTGAAGAGTCTAACAACAGTCTGTGTTTGTCTCCAGGTCCTCCAGACGCCAGAAGGGGGACGACGTGGCTGTGCTGCTGCAGGGAACTGGCGTCGTCCCTGCAGCAGCTGTTGCCCCACAGCCTCTCCTCCCAGCAAAAGGGCTGTCCTTGGTGACGGCGGGACTCCTGCGGCCCTCACCGCTGCTGCTGCTGCAGCCCCCCATCCTCTCCTCCCCGCTCCTCCTCCTGTGGCCCTCACTGTCGCTCCTCCTGCTGCGGCCCCCACCGCTCCTGCCGCCGCCGCTCCTCCTCCTGCGGCCCTCACCGTCGCTCCTCCTCCTGCGGCCCTCACCGCTGCTCCTCCTCCTGCGGCCCTCACCGTCGCTCCTCCTCCTGCGGCCCTCACCGTCGCTCCTCCTCCTGTGGCCCTCACCGCTGCTGCAGCCCCCCATCCTCTCCTCCCCGCTCCTCCTCCTGTGGCCCTCACTGTCGCTCCTCCTGCTGCGGCCCCCACCGCTCCTGCCGCCGCCGCTCCTCCTCCTGCGGCCCTCACCGTCGCTCCTCCTCCTGCGGCCCTCACCGCTGCTCCTCCTCCTGCGGCCCTCACCGTCGCTCCTCCTCCTGCGGCCCTCACCGCTCCTCCTCCTCCTGCGGCCCTCACCGTCGCTCCTCCTCCTGCGGCCCTCACCGCTGCTGCAGCCCCCCATCCTCTCCTCCCCGCTCCTCCTCGTCGTCCAAATGTTGCTCCGCCCCCCGCCCCTCCTCCTGTTTCACGATCAACAGCGTGGAGGAGGAGGAGGGCAGCTGAGGCTGCTGGGGGAGGGGACCAGGACCCCCAGCCTGGAGGAAAAACCCGTCGGCTGGGGGTCCAATACCTCTGTGCTGTGTGCGGCCAACCAAAAACATTGGACACTGGGCACAGTCGGGTGGGCGGAGCTTGGGTCTGTGGGGCGGGGAGGAAAAAGGACACGGGGGGTGTCTGACTGCACCTGAAGGCAACACCAGTGCCTCCGTCCTTCCTCACACTAGCTACACGGTGGTGACAGTTTTAACAGGCGCTGTCTGGAAAACTTTCTCCCCGAGCCGAGAAGCTCCGGCGGCCCGAGTTTGTGGTTACTTACAGCCACGGTGACACTGAACGTAAAACATGGCGATTCAACATGGCAGAGAAGGTTCGGTGAACCCCCCCCTGTATGTTTGTAACGACTTGTAACATCTCATTCTAAGGTAATAAATAATAAATTAAACAAATAATAATGTTTCTTGTTCTTTTTACTTATTGCTGTTGATGCTTTGCTGTGTTCACCAGCCAGTCTGCAGCGAACTGGCTGTTATACTGTGCTTTTATTGGAAAAAAGGTCACAAATAAGACAGATACTTTATTATTATTTCACTGATAAAATACAACTTTTCAAAAACTAGCAGTAGCGGCTGGATGTGTGGCACCTGATGCGAGGCCAAGCAGTCCGAGGAGGGGAGGGACGCCGATGTCAAGCTGACGGGCAGGGAGGCAAGGCAAGGCAATTTTATTTGTATACCCCGTTTTTACAAACAGTTTGTCTCAAAGGGCTTTACATGGCATCATAACAACATCCTCTGTCCTTAGACCCTCACATCCACTGAGGAAAAACTCCATGGAAAACCCTTTTAACAGGGAAAACCAGGAGAAAGCTCAGGGTGAGCAACAGAGGAGGGATCCCTCACCCAGGACGGACAGACGTGCAATAGATGTTGTTGCAGACAAGAAAACAGTTTACAGTTTGTCACAGAATGTGCGAAATATGGAAATGTTAGCAGGAGTTGATGAAGGCAGCCCATTTTCAATAAAAAAAAACATTCACTTCAATAAAAAAAAAAACCTTGTCAATCAAAGAAAGAGTTTTTTTATTGAAAATATATTTTTGATTGAATAATAATGACACAAATCTACCTGCATACTTTTATAGCTTGTCACACCAATCATTCAAAATGTCTGCTAAATTACTAATTGAGATTTTTTTTAAATTAGGAAACAGGGAACATGTGTGAAGTTTGAGATTGCTGAACACTGTGACTCCTCCACTGGGTTCTATTTGTAGTTTCACTGTTCTACCACTAGATTTTGTGTGTACGCATGGTCAGACTTGTGCTTAAATTTACGCACGTTCCTAAGCACAAGTACAAGTTGATAATTTCCATACTTTGCGTGGGAATGTTCTTACGCACTCAAATGCACACAATTGTGCGTATGCATGGTTGATAAATGAGGGCCCAGGGGTCTCATTTATAAAACTGTGCGTGGGATCGTTACTAAAAGTGTACGTACGGCCAAAAGCCAAGTTTTGCGTGCGCCAGTAAATATTCAGACTCATAAAACCATGCATACGCACACCTGCAAGCAAACTTCCCTTCATAAATCACAGAGTTCCTACAAGTGTGCGCAGCTGAATCCGCTTCACGTTCCGCCCTGTACACGCCCTGTTTTAACCCTAGATGGTCGATGCAAACCACCACATGAATGTGACCTGCATGTCAATGAGCCTGACGTGCTGTTGTTCTGTCGGTGTTGTGAATTAGCTGCAGGTGTGAAAGTGACAACGTGACGTGTTGCTGCAGCTGTTAACGGCGTCAGCGGCTCAGAGCGCACGCGGTGTTGTTTTGGTGCGCTGCCTCTCACATGCTGGACCCGGTTCAGCACATAGTTACAACAATGACAACAGTTCTAATCTGAAACGAGTTATTAACCATTCATCATGGTCTCCCTCTCCCTCCTTTCTCCTCCAGCGGTGCCGTGGTGCAGAATTACGCACGGGGCTCACCGCTGTATTATTTACAGTAATTAATAATAATAATAATAATAAATTTTATTTATTGGCGCCTTTCAAGAACCCAAGGTCACCTTACATGTAAGAAATGAGACAAAAACAAGAAACAAAAACAGATATAAATACAATAGCACATAGATGAATACATACAAAGAAAATACAGTGTGGCTAGAAACATAGATAAGGTGGATAAAATGGTTAGGGGACAGAGTGTTGTAGGGAGTAGGATAATTTAAAAAGGTGTGTCTTGAGGTGGGATTTGAAGGTGTTGATGGAGTCCAGAGTGCGTATGTGTAGTGGGAGTGAATTCCAGAGTCTAGGTGCAGAACAGCTAAAAGCCCGAGCACCAAGTGTGGTAAGTGAGAAAGAGGGGGTGGAAAGCAGGGCGGCGGATGAGGAACGGAGTGAACGGGGTGGGATATAAGGATGAAGCAAATTAGAGAGATATGGGGGGGCCTGGTTATGGAGAGCTTTGAATGTTAGCAGAAGGAGCTTGTAATGTATACGTTGATGAACAGGGAGCCAGTGAAGTTGCATGAGGACTGGTGTAATATGATCCGAGGACTTGGTACGGGTGATAATTCTGGCGGCGGTGTTCTGGATAGTCTGTAGGCGGTGGATGAGTTTCTGTGGTAGACCGGTGAGGAGGGAGTTGCAATAATCCAAGCGGGAAGTGACCAGGGCATTTACAAGGATTTCGGTGGAGTGCTGGGTGAGGGAGGGGCGGAGTCTGGAGATATTGCGGAGGTGGAAAAAGGCTGTGCGTGAGATGTTGTTGATGTGGGATGTGTATGAGAGGGTACTGTCCAAAATAACACCAAGGCTTTTAACTGCGGTTGAAGTGGAGACCAGACAGCCGTCAATGAGAATACTGGGGGGATGTGATTTGGAGAGTGATGATTTGGATCCGATGAGGAGAATTTCACTTTTATTGCCGTTGAGTTTTAACTTATTGTTTGACATCCAGTTAGTGATGGTTTGCAGGCAGTCGATAAGGGCAGTAGGTGGTGATATAGTGTCCGGTTTGGTGGTGATGTAAATTTGGGTGTCGTCAGCATAGCAGTGAAAGTGGATACCAAAGTGACGGAAGATATTGCCAAGAGGGAGGATATAGATGATGAAAAGTAGGGGACCAAGGACAGAACCTTGCGGAACACCGTGGGGGAGTGGTGAGGGTGATGATCTGGAATTTACTCCTTGAATAAACTGTGAACGGTCAGACAGGTAGGAATGGAACCACTGAAGAGGAATACCAGAGACCCCAGTGCCGGCCAAACGATCTAAGAGGATGGTGTGAGATATTGTGTCGAAGGCGGCACTGAGGTCTAAAAGTATGAGGATGGTGAGTAGGCCAGAATCCGCTGCTAAAAGAAGGTCGTTTGTAATTAGACTGATCGATAAAACTTTGAATAATTAGCAGAATCAGTAACATTCTGAGGAAGGATCAAACATGACACTTCTCTTGATAACAAGAAAACAGAATGCAACAATTGTGCGAACGATTACTGGATTTTTTTCCCCCCAGGTTTTGAGATTTAATTGACTCTCGATCATATGTTCACACAGTATCATAGGAACATATAGTTATTTACACCATTTATTTATCCTCCTCCTGCGCTCTGGGAGTGGACAATATGACGGAGAGATGGTGGTGATTAAATATAGAGAAGGACTTTTGATTTTGAACTTTCAGTTAGATTATAAGAAGATGTTTCTGAAACACCAGTCCGATGCAAAATAACGCTGTTGAATTAAATCACCGTGGCAACATGGATCCTACGCATACGGGTTGAAATTAAATGTGTGACGGCCGATAATAAAAACATAATCGTTCTTCTCAATCATCATTTCCCGAGTCTGACTTCAGTTCACCACCACAACGTCTGTGTCGCCAATTCCCCTTTTCCTCCGAACCAGCGTACGCATGGCTCAGAGTTTGCTTAGGGCTGCGCACATTCTCCCGTCAAGTTTGTTTTTTATAGATCACAACCTTGACGTGGAAAGTCACGTACGCCACTTTCAGCCCCGTTTTGTGCGTACGCAACGGTTAATAAATGAGACCCCAGGACTTTCAGTTTGTTCGTATTGTAGTTTACTAGCCAATCAGAGAGGGGAAAGGCGGGACTTTCCCGGACCTATCCTACGAAAAAAAAAAACCCCGAAGAATTACGATGGCAAGTTGCATTGTCAAAATGTACCGGAACGTTTATTGAAGTTCCAATAATTGTTCATTCAATAAATATTCAATAGTAATTAATTCATTCATTACTTACTCTATCATCTAAATCACCTGAGTCACCTTATTTTATTTCATCTATTTATTTTAGTGGTTACCTTTTCTGTGTGCCTTGTTTCTGTTGCTGCTGTGACCAAATTAATTTCCCCCTTGGGGATCAATAAAGTGTTCTGATTCTGATGTGTTGTGCAACAGTCAAGTCATGTGCAAGTGTGTGAGACATGTGTCTGAACAAATGTGTAGGAAAAAAAGCCTGCATTCATTTCTACTCTTGAAAACTTTTATTGAAAAAATACAAAACACACACACAGTCACAGCAATAATAATTTTAAAATGTTTCAGGTAGTCCTCCTGCTGCCTGGTGTGACAAGGCAGGGGTCTGAACCCAAGCGCACGACTCAAAAAGCTTGGTTGCAATATCAACAGGGTTTATTCTGGAGATTCAAACAAAAACTCACTCTTCCCGAGGATAAAACAAAGAACAAAAATCCACTCTCTTGAGGGATAAAACTGGAGAACACAAAGTCATTCTTACGAGGAAAAAAATCCTGGTAACACAAGGGAAAACCTGACATGGGGCATGGAGTCTCTCGGGTCACAGGACAAGACGAACTGACACAGAACAAAGGGAGACACTGGCTGTATTCGAAACCGCATACTATACTGCTAGTACGTACTGATTTGGCCAAAATGTAGTATGTAGTATGCAGTATGCGAACAAAAGCAAAATCTGCAGTATGTGAAAAGTTCCCGGATGTCGTACTGATTCGGAAAATATCTCCAGTATGCATCTGACCAGTCTACATCACGTACTGTATCCCACAATGCAATGCTCCCCTGACGTCTAACCGTAACCAGAGCGTAACCAAAGACGGTAGTGTAGCCGTGTACCATAACTATAGTTTAATAAAATAAAACTTAATGCAGACTGATCGGTTCATTGTAAAATATTTATTTATTTTTTGTAAATGTGGTGATTTCTGTACGTAACGTTAGGCTCCAGAGCCCCGAGGCAGCGCTGCTTACACACAAGAAGCTTCACTTTACATTCAAACAAACTAATGCTACTGCCACAATTGAGATTTCATCACTGAGACCAACATTTTTCTCCTAAAAATAATTTAACCAGCCGGTGGTAAACCTCTAAAAACCTGCGGGTAAGTTAATTAGCGACCGTTTTCTCCTCCGGAATGACGTCGTAGTGCTGGCCGGCCGAGCAGCTCTGCAGACCGGCTGCTGCCTCTGTGATGTCCCGGTCGCTGCGGAGCTTCACTTCTCCGAAAAACATCGGAGCAAACTTCTAAACAGCCGTCATTTGGATCAACTGGCCGTATATTTGGGGTCTTAACAGTTACTTTCTCGCATGAAAAAATATTAAAACTTAATAAAGTTACATAATTACAGCGCTAGAGCGAGAAATAAAACAGCTTTTAGCCTGTTTACAGCTACTGCTACCGGTTGCCGTGACATGCATTCTGGGAAACTCGTATACTGTATACTGCGATGATAACGGCGTCGGTCTGCTGAAGTAGCAGACTGAATCCCACATTCAGTATGCAGTATACAGTACATATAACGCAGTATGTAGTAGGCAGTACGGTAGTATGCGGTTTCGAAAACAGCCACTGACTAAATACACGCACACACAAGGAAATGGGGACCAGGTGGAAACAATCAGGGCGGGGCAGACAATCAAACTGGCAGGGGAACACGAGAGGAAGGGGCAAGTCACCTGAAACGAGAGGAGAGGTAAATTACAAAATAAAACAGGAAACCATGAAACGCTTGCTTTTTCTGTCCAACGGAACTTTTTACCTAAAAATAAACATAAAATGAATAAAAACATAACATGTACGTATGTCTAATACCTTCCTTATACATGTGCCCACTCTTGTTTCTTTAAACATGTTGGGTTTTGGTAATTTTCTGCCATTATCTTTTCAGTTCCCATCTATACCTTACATATGATAAAGGGTACGTATTTTCAGAACAGTTGGATATATGACTGCACTGTGAGAAGCAACTGAATGTGGACAATCACTTCAAATTTGGTGAGTGTCTCATTGTTCCAGAGATACATGTGAAAAAGAATATCCCGTCCTTCTTATATAATCCAAAATGTTTACTATTGTTGGTGTGGAAGAGACCAAATATCATCCAAACTAGGCCTGTACAATATGAGCAAAATGTCCAAAAATCCCAGGGTGGACAGCAGCTGGATGTGCACTGGAATGGCTTGGGTGCGGTTTGTCTCTCGCTCCAACAGGGGTTGCAAGTTGCGGCATAAATCCAATAAAATGTTTTTAGGGAAGCGGTACCTGCTAAGAAGCCATTCTGTGGACTCACTGAACAGATCAGCACGGTCTTTGAAAACGCGCTCCCTGCGAAGCATACGATTTTCCACGTCCTCCAACAGCGCAAAATAAGCCATGCTTGTATTTGTAGCTAATTGTAAGACTTCTTTTGAGGCTGTCCTGTCATAGCTGTCTTACAGCTTGGACGCACTAGACGCGGAACCGAAGCGCAGCGCCCTGGAGCGGAGGGAGTTTCAGATCGGCGCACATGTTAACCGGTCTGCCTGGCCGCACATCTCGCGCTGTGGAGCGCAGTGCGCGCGCCTGGAGCGCTTCAGTTCGGTTCATTTCTATTTTTCACGCGAGCCGCGCGCGGCGAGAGCGCCGTCTGTCAAGCTGGATAGACGTGGTCGTACCAGACAGTGATCGGGCACAGAAAAGGCGAGAGAATCCGGTCAATTTTCAAAATAAAATAATTAAATGATGATTAATTAAGTTGTTGCTTGTCCATCTAAACATATTTGACCGTTGCGTCTGCACATGAGACACACAGACACATGTTTAAAGGGGAACTAAACCCCTCAGTTTTGGATGACGTGCTCTAAGCTTGAAATTCAAAAAATGCCTTGATTATGGGCGGGGCTCCAGGAGCACTCTCCGATCCCCCCTCCCCCTTGCGCCCCATTCACACCCGCGAAATCACACAAAAGAGAAAAAAAAAGTAATAAACACACATCGACACTTCTGCTAGCGCTAACAAGCTACTAACGAGCGACTCAGCACTAGTAGCGTGGACACTACTAGGAGAGGACGCCAGAGCCGTGACACAGCATCTACAGCTGATCCGCCGGCTCGTTAGCTCGTTAACGGCTCGTTAGCGCCGGCTGCGGCCGCACGATTCCCATTCAGGCAGCTGTTAGCCGCAGCAGAGCAGCTAGAGTGCCTAGCAACCGTTAGCGGCAGGCAGCAGCCGGTGCTGATTGGTCGGGGAGCTGGTGGCCGGTGACGAAAGCTGCCTCCAAAACGTCATCTGCCTCCATCTCAGCCAATAGAAAAATTCGATTGTAATAGCCGTGTTTCAACCCATAGAGGGCAGCCACTCTACATTTTTACTACAAAATACACCAAATTGAAATATTTTGACTAAAATGTCAAAAGTTGGACCAGAATCAACTGACAACACTACCTTATACCCAAATACATTTGTTTTCAGCAGAAAAAAGTGGTTTAGGGGTTTAGTTCCTCTTTAAAGTGACGTGTGTGTGGAAAACCGAGTGAATACGAGTATGAACGACTGCAGTCGATGTCTGACCGGCACGGAGAGAGGAGGAGAAGTAGCTCCCAGTGCGACCACCCAAGCGCCCGAGAAGCCGCGCGCATTCCGCGTGCAGTGCGTCCAAGGGGTTAGCTGTCTTAAATAGCTTGTCACACTGATTATTCAAAATGTCTGCTAATTGATACATTTTATTAGAGGCAACGGGGAACGTGTGAAGTGAACACTGACTCCTTTAATGACTTCTATTTTTAGTTTCACTGTTCTACCACTAGATTTTGTGTGTACGCATGGTCAGAGTTGTGCTTAAATTTATGCAAGTTCCAAAGCACAAGTACAAGTTGATAAATTCCATACTTTGCGTGGGAATGTTCTTAAACACTCATTACGCACAGATCTGTGCGTACGCACTGTTGATAAATGAGGGCCCAGGGGTCTCATTTATCAACCGTGCGTAGAAAAGGTTCTAAATTCTGTCGTAGGAATGAAATTTAGAATCTGTGTAAGTACAAAAATATCCGTATAATCAAACGTACGGACACCGGTCATACGCACAATAGTAAGTAATCCGTGATGATAAATCCCACCTGTTCCTAACTACCATGGTTAGGGTCATTTGCATTCAGAAACGCCCCCAATTGACCATATATGGTAGCAACAATCCCTTTAATAATGCGTGAATGGATTGTTTTTCCCCCACACCAAAATCATGGCAAAGAGGGCGGAGAAGAGGAGTTTCTCTGATACAGACATAGGCGGCCTTACCTATGTTTCAACCGTTTCAATTGAAACGGGCCCCAGCCACCAGGGGGGCCCCCAGCTGCCAGCCACCAAGTAAAAGACAGTACAATAATTCATAGGTTTCACCTTATCATACACACACCCACACACACACACAGGCCTACATCCACCACACACACAAACAGCTCTGTCCACCGTGCGGTCACACACTCGACCCCTGATCCGCTCTACAACCACTGATGCGCGTGTCATGCCACACCGCGACTGTAGCCTACTAGTCGCTCCTAATTAATAATACGGCAGGAAATATCAATAACAATGTAGGCTACTACCTTTGAAAACAGCCCGCAAACTATCAATAGACCCTCGTCTCCCAGTATTATTCCTTTTCTCTTAGTGTTTGTTTTTCCTGCTTTCCTCCTGACATGCGCCCAGTTGCGTAACCTGATGATTGACGTCTGTCAATCACTTTCCTCCTCTTTCCTTTTTTTTCCTCGGGTTAAAATGCCTCCAAACAGGCGATCTATGAGTACGTCCTAACTTAACAGAGAAATAAAACACAGCGAGAGCACAACTAAAATGTGATATTATTGGCAGCTTATTTACAGATTGTAATAATGAAGGAGACAGCTGTCTGTCTGCTGCTCCAGCACCGCAGCACCGACAGGATCAGCACCTGTAGACGTCTGTCTGTCCGCATGTCTCGTCCTTTCCTTGTCCGTGGTGCTGAAATAACGCGGAGCACTTCGCTCTCATTACTTTTGTTGCCAATTTAAATTCAGAATATTGTTAAAGCCTGTAGTTTGTCTGAAAATGTACATAATGATTTTGCTTTTTGATGAAGACCAACTTCAGTCCTCGTTTTTTCTGCGAAGTCCTGGTTTCTTGCCCTGATAGTGATTTTAACACTTAATGGCCCTCATTTATCAAACTTGCGCAGGATCTGGTGTAGATTCTGGTGTAAATATCAGTGTACGCCAAGTGTCACGTGTGATTCACTAAAAGTGTGTACGCTGCTGATTTCGGCGTAGAACCGGTGTGGCATTGATAAATCCGGCGGCTGGAAACAATCGTAATTTAAATGACACGCCCCTATATATTCATGCTTCAGAGGCCTCCCCCGCCCTCTTTGCGACATGGAGACTCGAAGGATGGCAAAGAAACGTAACTTTTCAGAGGCAGAAATAGAGGTTATCACCACTGAAGTGGAAAGAAACAAAATAATATTATTTGGTTCCCTAAAAAGCGGGATTAAAGGGACACAGAAAAACGCAGTTTGGGCCAAGATAACAGCGGCGGAGAACAGCGTCGGTGTTGATGCACGGAGTCCAGCCGAGGTTGTATTTTATTTCTTGTAAAATATAAAATAAATAATATAATATATAATAATAAATATAAATGTACTACTGCTAAAATACAAATCCTTTACATGTAGGTTAAAAAAAAATGGAGCGATATGAAAATTGCTACCAAAAAACGGGCTGCTGCGTTAAGGCGCAGCAGCACCCAGACTGGGGGAGGTCAGTCTGATCCGGACCTGACTCTATCACAGCAGGAGGAACGGGTGGCAGCATTGATGGGCTCCCCGACCATCATGGGGATAAGAGGCGGTGGGGACACCGATGAGCCTGAGCTGGATGACGGTAAGAAAGTTGACACAGTCGGCAAAGTGCAACGTTTGTTGTATTTTATTAGTATCACTTATACTGGGTGCCATGCAAAACAAAGTAGAATAAAAATAAAATGCCCCCCCCCCCCCCAGAACAGCCAGGTCCAAGCTGCGCGCGAGGGGGCCAGGCAGGAGTGGGAGAGGAGGGAGAGCCCATTTGCTCCGCTCCACCACGCGCTGCTCCACCACCACCAGCTCCAGCTCCACCACCACCAGCTCCAGCTCCACGTGCTGCTCCACCACCACCAGCTCCAGCTCCACGCGCTGCTCCACCACCACCAGCTCCAGGCGCTGCTCCAGCTCCACGCGCTGCTCCACCACCACCAGCTCCAGCTCCAGCTCCACACGCTGCTCCACCACCAAGCGCCCGGTTCATCACCCAAGAGGTTTTAGACAGGCAGAATGAAATATGTCAATTGTTAGGACATATAAACAATAACCTGGTTGCAATTAATGACACACTCAAAAACATAAATGACACACTAAAAACAATAAAACCATGATCATTAAATGTTGTGCTGTGTTTCTCTACTGACCGTTTTTAAAAACGCTGAATAATGTTGTCTCTCCTCTGCACAGCTCTCAGGTGTGGCTGTGCCGGGCAGGGCTCTCCTGGCATAGGCTCATCTGGCTGTGCTGGGACATCAAATGGCACGCGGTGACTCTGCGCAATATTGTGCAGAATCCCACACGCCATAATGATGTCACATACCTTTTCGGGTGTGTACAGCAGGGTTCCCCCTGCTGCACCCAGACACAGCCATCTGCCCTTCAGTAGCCCGATGCAGCGCTCCACTGTGCCCCGTGTGCGCACGTGCGCAATGTTGTATCTGCGCTCCTGCTCAGTTGCAGGGTGGGCCAGTGGAGTTAAGAGGTACTCGGTCAGGGGATAGCCTTTGTCACCTAGTAAAGGATTCACACCAAATGTTAGCATTGTAACTTGAATGCTTGTATAAAAGTACTTTAACCGGTAGGCTACTCACCAAGGAGATGACTCCGGCCCTGCAGTGCGCCCCTCTGAAGCCGAGTCCCCACGCTGCTGTTTTGGAAGATGTAAGAATCGTGGGTGCCCCCAGGCCACCGGGCTACCACATTCAACAGGGAGAGGTTGGCATCACAAATGACCTGTACATTAATCGAATGGTAACTTTTGCGGTTCACGTATGCGTAATCGTTGTCTGATGGGGGCTTCAGACGCACATGTGTGCAATCGATCGCACCGATTACATTAGGAATTCCAGCAATCTCATAAAAGGCTCTTTTAATCACAGTTTGCTGAGCATCCGCATACGGGAAATTAATGTACTGCCGTGAGAGGGACTTTATTGCCGCCAGCACTGACGGCATGGTTCGGCTGATGGATGGTTGTGAGATGCCAGCTCGATCCCCAATCTCCCGTTGAAAGGTCCCGGTGGCCAAAAAACCCAACGTGGAGAGCACCTGCACCGGCACAGGTATAGCACAGGAGCGCCTTGTCTCCCTCTGCAACTGGTGCTCCAGTGTCCGGCAGAGGAGGAGGAGGAGATCCCTTGGCAGCCGAAAGCGGCTGAGCAGCCATTCATCGCTCTCCTGCAGTAGATCCTCCCGTTGGCGGAAGTTCCGTTCCCGACGGAGAGGAGCGTATTCCTCTAACAGCAGGAGGTCTGCCATCATCAATGTGCGATGACGGTCAAAGTTTCTCGCCTGTAAAATATGGGATTGAATGTGCATCTGACCAATCACACTGGATATCTGTCAGGCCACGCATTGCCTTAATCACCCAGGATTGCTCATGTCAGCCTGACAATCGTGCTGTCTCAAAATGTTGTTTTAATTCATTCTTAAATGTATACTGGTACTGTATACTTGTTTCGTTTTATTTAACTTTGTTTTATTTAATGTCGAAATTTAGTTTTATTTTATTTCGTTTTATTTAATTTTGTTTTATTTTATTTCGTTTTGTTTTATTTAAGTTCGTTTGTTTTGTTTTGTTTCATTTTATTTTGTTTTGTTTTATTTTACTAATGACAGTAACACTGCATCGCTGCATCAGTATGATCTATTTATGATCCGACACAGCCTCTGTCCTGACTCCTGCATGCTTTACGCTGGTTCCAAATGTGCGTACACCTGGTCAGAGCTGGCGTGAGATTTGTGCGTACCGTACGCTCACGCTCAGATTAATAAATGCCGATCCTTGCGGTGAATTTGGTGTACACCCATTTTTTTGGTGTACGCAAGTTTCATAAATGAGGGCCAATGTGTTGTGCGTACCTGGGATGCATGGATAGTGCGTTACTGCGTCCTTTCAGGGTTTAAAGCATCAGCGACACATGGGCACATAGCTGGCAAATAATTTTATGTTTAACAGGGTAGGGCCTCATATGAAATATTGAAACGGGCCCCCAGATGTCTAAGGCCGCCACTGGATACAGAGATTGAGGTACTTGTGGGAGAAGTTGAATCAAACCAAAAAATACTGTTTGGAACACTAAATGCAGGTGTGACCAACAAAAGAAAAAATGCTGCGTATGGAGAAAGTAACAACTGCTGTTAATTCTGTTGGGTCAGAGAAAAGATCACTGAGAAATAAAAAAGCTGTCTTTTATATGAAACTTTTTTTTTTTTTTTTAAACAAACAAAAAAAACCCACTTTATTTCTTTAATTGAAAAGGTTTTTCTTTTTATTGAAGTTAATGTTTTTTTTAATTGAAAATATATTTTTTGATTGAATAATAACGACACAAATCTACCTGCATACTTTTATAGCTTGTCACACCAATCATTCAAAATGTCTGCTAAATTACTAATTGAGAATTTTTTTAAATTAGGAAACAGGGAACATGTGTGAAGTTTGAGATTGCTGAACACTGTGACTCCTCCACTGGGTTTCACTGTTCTACCACTAGATTTTGTGTGTACGCATGGTCAGAGTTGTGCTTAAATTTACGCACGTTCCTAAGCACAAGTACAAGTTGATAAATTCCATACTTTGTGTGGGAATGTTCTTACGCACTCAATACGCACACATTTGTGCGTACGCACGGTTGATAAATGAGGGCACTGGACTTTCAGTTTGTTCGTATTATAGTTTACTAGCCAATCAGAGAGGGGAAAGGCGGGACTTTCCCGGACCTATCCTACGAAAAAAAAAACCCCGAAGAATTACGATGGCAAGTTACATCGTCAAAATGTACTGGAACGTTTATTGAAGTTCCAATAATTGTTCATTCAATAAATATTCAATAGTAATTCATTCATTCATACTTACTCTATCATCTAAATCACCTGAATCACCTTATTTTATTTCATCTATTTATTTTATTTATTAGTGGTTACCTTTTCTGTGTGCCTTGTTTCTGTTGCTGCTGTGACCAAATTAATTTGCCCCTTGGGGATTAATGAATGTGTTTATCATTTAATAAATGCTGATATATTGTCATGTAGTTTTTTATTATTATTTTATCATTAGTATTATTTATTATCAGTGCAATAAAAATAAAGTATCTATCTGTCTATCTGTCTGTCTGTTATTGTGTCCATCGTTGCAGTCGGACCAGCGGTGCTCCCTTCCTGACCTGGAGGACGTGGTTGGACTTGGACCGGTTCCTGAAGGCCAGGAGGATTTCTTCAGCCTGGTCTAAACGAATGTGTTATAAGCTCTTAATAAATGCTGATAGATTCATGTCATGTAGTTTCTGCTGCTAGTTTTTGAAAAGTTGTATTATTTTATCAGTGAAATAATAATAAGGTATCTGTCTTATGTGTGACCTTTTTTCCAATAAAAGCACAGTATAACAGCCTGTTCGCTGCAGAGTGGCTGGTGAACACAGCAAAGCATCAACAGCAATAAGTAAAAAGAACAAGAAACATTATTTGTTTAATTTATTATTTATTTATTGTGTAAGTGTGGGCAAAGTTTTTTTTGTTTTTTTTCCGCCCTTAATTAATAAAATAAATAATAATAAATAAAAAGAGAAATCACACAATTAAAACTTAAAATTCCACAAAATAATATATAAAAAAATAAAATAGAAAATAAACTTAACAATTAGGTCCCCCCCCATCCCCATGTCCTTTTTCCTCCCCGCCCCACAGACTCAAGCTCCGCCCACCCGACTGTGCCCAGTGTCCAATGTTTTTGGTTGGCCACACACAGCACAGAGGTATTGGACCCCCAGCCGACGGGTTTTTCCTCCAGGCTGGGGGTCCTGGTCCCCTCCCCCAGCAGCCTCAGCTGCCCTCCTCCTCCTGTATGCTGTTGATCGTGAAACAGGAGGAGGAGGAGCGGGAGGGGCGGGGGGCGGAGCAGCATTTGGACGACGAGGAGGAGCGGGGAGGAGAGGAGGGGGGGCCACAGCAGCAGCAGCAGCGGTGGCAGGAGGAGCGGTGGGGGCCACAGCAGGAGGAGGAGCGGTGGGGGCCACACCAGCAGCAGCCACTGCCTTCCTCCACCTATAACCAGAGGACCTTGAGGTCCCTGTAGGAGGAGGAAGAGGGGGCGCAGTAACCGCAACAGGAGAAGGGGCAAGGAGTCGAGGACGGGGGGGCGCAGCAGCAACTGGAGGAGGAGGGGGGGCCGCAGCAGGGGCAGGAGGGGGTGGAGGCTGCAGGAGGGGCCACACCAGCAGCAGCAGGAGGAGGAGCGGGGAGTACAGGAGGGGGGGCCGCAGCAGCAGCCACTGCCTTCCTCCTCCTATACTTTGTGGACCTCGAGGCCCCAGTAGGAAGAGGAGGAGGAGGAGGAGGAGGAGGAGGAGGAGGAGGGACAACAGCAGGGGCAGCTGGAGGAGGAAGAGGGGCAAGGAGTTGAGGACGGGGGGCCGCAACTGCTGGGAGAGGAGGTGCACGAGGAGGTGGTGGTCCTGGCTCCTCTGGGAAGGGGAAGGGCTGTCCCTGTCCCGCCGTCACCAAGGACAGCCCTTTTGCTGGGAGGAGAGGCTGTGGGGCAACAGCTGCTGCAGGGACGACGCCAGTTCCCTGCAGCAGCACAGCCACGTCGTCCCCCTTCTGGCGTCTGGAGGCCCTGGAGACAAACACAGACTGTTGTTAGACTCTTCAGCTTCCATCCACAGACTAATCACACAGCAGCTTCATGTGTCACTCTTACCACTGGGAGATGGTCCTCTGGTTTAGCTCAAAGAGCTGGATCTCGGTCTGAGCCATCAGCCTCGGGCTGGCCAGCACTGCATCTCTGATGGCCACGTAGTCGGACAGGATGAGGGACCACCTGGTCTTGGTGATCCCGCCGACTCGCGTGGCCTTGGGGTGGAGAGTGCAGAGCTGGCGGCAAATGGCGTCCACCAGGCGACTGGCGCTGGGCCAATTTGCCGGGCCCGAGTGCGTTCCTAGAAGGCAGCTGAGCAGAGAGCAGAGTGTTAGTGCATTAATGTCCTGCAGATGTTCACCAGAGGAAACCAGGATGTTGTTGATGACACTCACCGTTGGAGACTCTGCTTCCCAGGGCAAGAGGTGTCCTTCCCCTTCGCTGCCTTGAACCGCCCCTTTTGCTGTCCCTCCCGGTGTCTGGGAGGGTAGACGACCCGCTGCTTGTCGCCCTCAGGCAAGCGGTGCCAGAGAGCAATGAGTCGGTCTACCCTCGCGTCAGAAAGCCCCTGAAGGTTGCGAGCCTCCAGCAGGGACCTGGCCAGCTTCAGGACATGCTGGTATCCAGGCTGGCCGTCAGGACCCTGCATCTCCTCCTGAGGACAGACGAGACACAAGGAAGACATGAGCAAAGAGCCAGGAAGCTTCTTCACATCTACACTATAATAATAATAATACATTTTATTTATCAGCGCTTTTACAGGAGCTCAAAGACACTTTACATACAGAAAAAATTCAGTTACAAATAAAGACATATAAAAGACAGTATAAAACATGTAAAACAGTTAAAAACACACACAAAATGTATATATTAGCTGTAACTGTATATTGTATGTCTGTCTATATGTTATATGTTTTGGAACCTGCACCAATAAGCTGTACTGAAAGCAAATTCCACCAGCTTGGCTGTGTGGTCATTAAAACAATCAATCAATCAATCAATCATATTAAAAGCTGATTTAAAAAGGTGAGTTTTTAACATGGTCTTGAATGTTGGGAGGTGAGTGCAGGAATACTACTGCACTAGCTGTACTAGTTGGTTGTTGTTGTTTATATCTACTAATAGCCTACTGACTGTGCGAAATCCAGCTGCTGACTCACCCCACCCTGCCCACCCCTCAAACAGCGCATCTCTCTCTCTCTCTCTCTCTCTCTCTCTCGCCGCTGTCTGCGGGAAAATGTAATTGAATTAATAAACCTTCAGATGCCTATTTAGACTGATAAGTGTTGTGTTTACCTTTAAAAAAAAAAAAAAACAGGCCATCTCCCTCTGTCAATCACAATCTGTGTCCTCTGTCAGTATCAGCCCTGTCAATAAACAGGGGGAATCATTTGAATGTACACTAGGGTGTGCGCTATAGCTACGCTCTCCACCTGGCTCAGCTCTGTTGTCCCCCATTTTAGCCCCCAAAAGGGGTCCGCCCGCTATTCAGACATCCCGCTATTCCGACATGTCATTATTTAGACATCCCACTATTACGACATCCCTCTATCTAGACATGCCGGTAGTCCGACACTTTTTGATACCGCTATTCTGACACGTCTTTTCTTTTCTTTTTTTCTTTTTTTACAGCTGCGATACCCAGGCGCGTCTCTCTCTCTCTTTTCTTTTCAGCATGTCTATCACTGGTTTGATGAGGGAGTGATGTTCTTAATCTCAACAACTCAGCTATCAAGTCACAAACAAAACTGACACATATGATAAACAAACAGAACTATGCTGCAGTTTGTTTGTCAAGTTAACCTGTCACCTTCAGCACCACGGACAGCGCCGCGGATGAGCCGCGGAGCTGCAGCTGTGAGCGTCTGGGCTCTGGGCTCAGGGCCTGGGGCCTCATTTATCAAAACTGTAAGTAAGCAGTGTAAAACTGCTGCTACTAAATGTTTTGCTTAGGCCTACGGTGAAAAGACAGCCCAAAATATTTACACCTTTTTCAGATCTATCAAACTGTGCGTGCACAACTCTGCACCTCAACTTTGATAACTGGATCCAAGAATGGTGCGCAGTTGCGCACGTGAACACACCTCCGTCCCCGGAATGCCTACACAACCATATATGGTCAGCACGTGCATATTAATTAGCCATGTGCGCTCTGTGGAGCGACAACAAAGTGACAACGAAGACAACGGGCGGAGGGAGGGGGAAAGAAAGCGAGATACATGGCATTGGGCAATAAATCAGGCAAAAACCTCCCAAATCTCAACAAAAGGGAGCAGAAAAAAGAATAATCTTATGTAATCTGCCCCTTTATTCCAGACAATCTTTTTTTTCTTCTCTTACCTATGTTAAAACAATGTAAAGCAGCAGGATAAACTCAGGTGACAGAATAATAACAGTCTCAGTAGCTGCAGATCAGTGTGCGCTGCTGCCGGTGTGTTTTTAAACTTGGAGGGTTTGCTTTTTCTTCTCTAATAGGCCTATGTATTTGTGTATGAGAAACAGTTTCTCAGATGGAAAAAAAAAAAAAAATCAGAAGGACACGTCTGACTATAACGTAATCAATCAATGTCGGAAAAGCGGAATGTTTGAAAAATAGTAAAGTGCCGCTACTCCGACAATGAAAAAAAAAATGTCGGAATAGTGGGACGCTTAAAAAATAATGTTAATGCCGCTATTCCGACAATTAGAAGTCAATGTCGAAATAGCGGCATGTCTGAATAGCAGCATGTAACCCCCCCAAAAAATCACAAGCACTTTCATAATGTGATGCGTGTGTGTTACTTTGTTATTTCTGTATGACAGACCGTTGCCAACACACCGCTATGGACGCGATCTGGTCAGTGGAGCACAGAAAAGAGAAAATATGCAGGATATTTACCTTATGTTTCAATTATGTTTCATGTTTTAATTGTAATGACAAATGACTTGTAGCTTGTTACAGGGAGAGTGGAGGCTCCTGGCTAAACACCAAACCTGCTGATCAGAGGCTCGGACCCGGTGTCATTCTCCTCTCGTCTCGGAGTCCGCGGCTCAAACGCGCTCCGTAAACTGTAATCTCTTGTTTGACATATGATGTTTTAAAACACAAAGTCTCGGCATCCGAAGGAGGCGATACGTGAACGGGGAGCAGACCGTGGTGGTTTTCAATCACACACTCCGACCCCGCTTGTTGCATCTTTAGAATATATAATCCAGGGGAAAAAAGACTTTCAAACATGGACCAAAACGTCTCCATAATACGCACAAAAATCCAAAAGAAACGAAAATTAACAAAAAAATTTACTAAACTGCATGAAGTGGTTGTTGTATGCCTGACAGAGGCATGCGTAAAACTATCCAGGCTATCTATTTAACAGTCCCTCCAGGATTTCGCGGGCTTTTTTTGTGATTGTTGCGGCCTAAAATGCCTGAATTTGCGGCCACATTTTGAAAAAATTGCGGTGCATGTTGCGATGTTTTAAGCCCTTTTGTTGCGATTAAATTGCGAGAGACAGCGAAAGTTGCAAAAAAAAGTTGCAGTTTTGTTCTGAATAATTAAAAATCAAAGGAAAATTGAAAATTTTGAAATGTCACAAATTAATGTGATGTCATGTTATACCAGCAATTTTCCACTTGTTAAGAAAGGCACAGGAAAATTATATAGAGTTGTAAGTTGTTTTACTTTTAATTAAAATGTCTGTTTAAAAATCGTGGTAAAAGAACTGTTTTATTAAAACAGTCCAGTTTTTGAATAAAAAGGGGAGGGTGGCTACTCAAGTCCAGGGCCAAGGCCTTAGGATGGGGGAAGGGGCACCTGGCCGCCGGCTGCTCCGCTCCGGCCCTGCAGTGGCGCACTCACTGGATTCCCCCTCGGCGAGTGCTGCGGGGTTGACACAGCCTGAGCCTCGGGTGGTCAACCAGGACAACTCACACACTCAACAACTTCAACTCAGCTTGTGTTCCTTTATCACTTTGTGCACATTGTATCAAGTTTCTTGCCGTCAGCCCAGCCACGCTGTTCCTCCGTGAACTCACTTTCAACCACCGCTCCGTCCAGACTCGCACTCTCTGCTGTGTAACTCGCGGAAAGCACCGACAATTGGTCCAATTTGCGGAAAAGTTGCGGTGATTGTACAAAATTGCAAGATCGCAAAAATTCGCGGGGATTGGCTGAATTTGCATTAATTGTTGCGATTGCAACATCGCGAATTCCTGGAGGGACTGATTTAAAACACACACCGTACTTGCAAACTGCACCACTGTAGGGGGGTCTTATATAGTCATTATTATTATTATTATGATTATTATTATTGTTGCTGCTGTACGGAGTCAAATACGACGAAGAGCCAGTCGCTTGAAACGTTGTCTTTATTATATATTTATTTATATAATATTGTTCTACTTCGGGAGAAGACAGTGTTGAGTTCTCTTTCTGCCTCATAACTATACAGTGCCATGGATTTATCGTGGGAGAGTGAACTGCTGATATTTTGTCTTAATAGTGCTGAATATGACCAAGCCGCTGTCCGCTGTCTCAGAGCTGAAATATGAATGAATGACAGCGTGTCGCTGCCCGAGAGAGAGAGAGAGAGAGATGCCTCTTTCTTTTCTTTTGCTTTTGCTTGTGTACATTTTTGTCCTCCAGCTTATGACACGCCCTGTCCTCTGCAGATGTTTCTATAATAAACATTTGCTTAGGATTGATTGTGATAGGTACAGGGTTGGGAGGAAGAGAGAGAGAGAGAGAGAGAGAGAGAGAGAGAGATGCGCTGTTTGAGGGGTGGGCAGGGTGGGGTGCAGGGCTCTCCCTGATCGTGGAGCGGAGAGTCAGCAGCTGGATTTCGCACAGTCAGTAGGCTATTAGTAGATATAAACAACAACAACCAACACAACGACCATTAGTCATTGCGTTATTACATTTTATTACATTGAAAATTGAAGATTTTCACTTCCCCACAAACGTAATAAATCTCCGCAAACGTAATAGTTATTACATTTGTGGGAAATCGCGTATTACGTTTGTAGTAGGCAGCGGCTATTACGTTTGTGGAAAATGTATTACGTTTGCAGGATTATTACATTAAAAGCTGCATATTTTTAGGCCGGTGCATATTCTCATTTGCCCAGGTCATAGTATTTCAAAGGAGGTTAAATCGAAAGCAACTAGACTTAGTTATTTGTCTAGGAAAATAAAATAACTAACAAATAACTAAGTCCAGTTGCTTTCGATTTAACCTCCTTTGAAAAAAAAAAAAAAAACTGCATATTTTTATTACGTTTGTGGTTTATTACGTTTATGGGCATTATTACATTGGCGGGCGTTACAGGCTGACCTTCAGGGGCCTCGGGAGGGGGGGCGGTCGGAACGGATGGCTCAGACCTGGGTGCATCAGCTGGATGACCTGACTGGGCTGCTGGGGCATCAGGCACGAAGACGGTGGGGTCTTCCTCGTCCACCACGATACCCTCGTCGTCGTCGATGGTGTCGACGGCAGCAGCCTCATCCGGAGTGTCAGGGTCCAAGCTGACATCCTCAAGCACCTGGTTGGTCTGCTGGTACAGGTACTCAACCCCGATGAGCTCCCCTGTCACAGAAACAACCACAAAACTAAGGCTTGGACAAATGCTAGATGTTATTTAGTTTTTAAGTGAAGACACACCAGGTCTCCTACCTGTGTACGCAGCAGGCTTGGTGTAGTCCTGAACCATCTGAAGGCCAAGCACCCGTTGGCTCTTCTGGTTCAGGACGTGCTTGAGGTGGCCACTGTAGGAGTGCAGAGGCGCCTGATGTTGTCCTGCAGCTGCATCCGGCGGTGCAGCTGCTGCTGCGCGGTCCTCGTTCCACCTCACCAGTCCATCTACCAGGAACGCCTGAAAGTACTTGGCACTTGCACTTGTTCCTGAGGAAGGAGGTTTCACATGAAAAAGTCAATTTTATTTCTATGAGGACACAGAATATATTTAATCAAAAGCCCTGGCACACATTCAGATACCTGGGATGAACCGGTTGAGGTGGAAGGACTCCAGAGACGTGGAGCCCCTCGCGCAGCGATATACCGGCAGCACGACCCCGCCCTTGGTCAGGCTGCCGGTCCTGGTGTACAGCTGCACGCCTGGTGGGTCCTGGATGCAGCTGAGATGGCGCCTCTGCGTACTCCAGATGTCCTGGATGCGGAAAGCGTCAAGCAACGGGATGCCCAGGGTGTCGTGTCCTGCCGGGCCGCCGAACGTGTCCAGAAGATCCTGGATGAGGAGCGTCGACTCCTCGGCCCCACGTGTCCTGCGACGACAGTGGAGCCGCCACTCCTCCCTGGTGATCTTCTGGATGATCTCGGCCTCGGTCAGGTCGACCATCCCGTGCCTCCCCCCCAGCTGGGACCGCTTGGCCTCCACGAGACGGCCTGCATCTTCGGCGTCCACCTCGAAGATGCAGTGAGACAGCTGCCTCATGAACGCAGGGTACAGCTCGTGGCTCTGCGTGGTGGCACCTGACGCAAAGCCCCGCATCAGGTGCCAGATGTCGAGCCGAACCACGAGCTGTCCCCACTCCTGTGATCCAGAAAGATAAGAATATGTTAAACTGTTCATACGACATATTAACAGACAGTCACTGTGAGCATTCTGATGTTCAGTCTCTCTGTCCCACCTGGAACAAGGCAGCTGTCTTGGACACGCCGTCTCGCTTGCAGCAGTCACGGTCCACATAGATGACCTCTGGGGGGGGAACCCCGGCGAGTTGGTACCGCCTCATCAAGCCGGCCGCCATCCGGGACAGGCCCTCGGAGCCCTCACTGCACGTGAGGACGCTCATGAGGACCTGCCAGTGCTCGTTGCCGACGTTGGTGACCCAGGCGGCTGTGTCTGAGGCGGCACCTGCGAGCTTCTTCGTCACCTGATAGGAGGAGAGAGACAGAGAGAGACAGAGAGAGAGATTTCACATGTTAATGTTTCTCACACACACACACACACACACACACACACACACACACACACACACACACACACACACACACACACACACACACAGTGGTGTACAATATGAAATTGTGAGACACAACTTGCCATCTTGGTGGAATCCATCTTCAAGATGGATCCGAAGGTGGAAGTGATCCTGGCCTTGAACTCATCCAGCCGCGTCAGGACGTCGTACCCGAAGACCGTCAGCAGCCAGATGGCTGATGGAACGGGGGGCATTTCGGGCGGTGGTGGGAAATGCCCCCTCAAGGCCAGGAACTGCTCACACACGCCGAGGTAGTTGATGGCTTTCCGCATCCAGGCTTCTGTGTGTAGCTCCCGCAGGGTGTTGAACAGTCGGTTAGCACTGTTGCCCAGAGTGCGAGACCCGAGCTGTCCAACCACCCTCTGGTCACAGGACAGCCTGCACAAACACAACACAAAGGTTACATACACATTCATCACAACAAACACTCAGACGTATAGTAAGTAAGTAAGTAAGTAAGTAAGTACTTTATTTGTATAGCACCCTTCTCAGTACGAATACACAGAGTGCTTCACATAGATAAAACCATCATACAGTACATAACAATAGGCAATAAAATATAGAAATTACTGTGCATATTACATAGTAACAGCACAGATAACAACATAGGAAAACATCAGGTGGCACTTGATCGACCCGAGGGGGACGAGGCAAAAACAAGAGAACAATAAGAAGTCTGTCTTACTTGTACGTCAGTACAGCTGGAAATTGGCAGCTGTAGGTGGAGGGCAGCTGCCTAACTGTACGTTCACACCAAAAGCTTCCAAAGCGTCTAAGACGCCGGAAGTCAATTCATTTTCAATGAGAGCCCGGCGACACTGAGCTTCCAAAGCGTCTACAGGCGTTGCCGCGCTTCCAAAGCGTCCAAAGCTTCCAGAGCGTCCAAAGCGTCAACAGACTAGAAGTTGAGCCCTGGTCAACTTTATGGTAATTAGCTATGACGCGGCTAAGCGGCAACCGGCGACAACCTGTCAGAATAGAGATGTCCGTCGGCTGCCGTTTTTTTTTCCTTTTTTTGTATTTCGGCTCCCCAATGACCAGCGCGATTGAAGTTTGACGCCAGTCACGTGACGAGCGGCCAAAGCGGATGATAATATTTGCCGTTTCTGTTTTGGAAGCTCAGACGCCGACCCTCGAGCATTTTTGACGCTTTGGAAGCTTTTGGTGTGAACGCACAGTAATGATGCCCTGTGACCACCCGCCGACCTTCTTCTTGCATCGACGGCACTCCAGGTACTCAGTGGCCATGAGATACCAGCCGTCGATGTCCAGGACCCTCCGGATGGTCCTATAGAGCCCAGCCTTTGTGAGTGACCCAGTGCACAAAGGCTGGGGGCATGTCAGCTGTAAGCCCCAGATCCTGTGGGGCATCCACAAGAACAGCCGACATGCGAAGAAGGGGTCGGGGGATGCGGGAGGCTGCGTGTAGATCGGCCGGGCTTGGGGAGGGTACCACCACGTGTTCAGCTGCGTGATGAGCTGAGACCTCCCCGTGCTGCTCCTGGTAAACAGCACCCGACCGATCCACTGCTGCTGCTCCGCAGTGAGAGCTGCCCGCCAGGACACAGGCAGCAGCTGGAGGGAGGGAGGGAGGGAGGGAGGGAGAGCAAGAGAAACACAAAGCACTTTAATACTTGAGGAAATGACGTGATGGGTGAGGACAGCAGTGACCTCTGACCTGACAGGTGACATGTTAGACAGGCAGCTTTACCTCAGCACTGCTAGCAGGTGGTGGGGGAGGGAGGAAGGCGGGTGCTGGCATCTCCTCCTGGTGACGGTCCCCTGGTCCTGGTGGTCCGGTAGGTCCCGCCGGTCCCGCTGGTCCTGGCAGTGGTGGCGTGGAGGAAGCTGCAGGGGCTGCAGGAAGGTGCTGCTCCTCCTCCTGGGTGGCCTGCAGCATCTCCTCGTCCGTCACCTCCAGGTTGGTGGCGGTGGCGGTGGTGGCGGTGGCTGCAGCTCTGCTGGCAGCAGCGGTGGCGGTGGTGGCGGCAGCTCTGCTGGCAGCGGCGGCGGCGGTGGTGGCGGTGGCGGCAGCTCTGCTGGCAGCGGCTGCAGCTCTGGTGGCAGCGGCGGTGGAAGGAGGTGGATGCAGAGGCCGGAGAGAGAGAGGGGCCTGTACTTGGGAGGCTTAAAGAGAAAAACAGTGTTGCAGTGAGATGAAGAAACTAGACAGCAGCAGCTTTTACTGTTGTTCAACAACATACAATGGACTCAATGAGATTATTTTATGAAAAGTGCTTTACAAATAAAATGTATTATTATTATTATAAACCAGTTCATTATGTTTAAAACAAGTTCAGTCATCTCAAATATTTACAGTGTATAGAGCACAATATGAAGAGCAGTCAGAATGAACACTATTCCACATCTAACACTTTATTTTTACTACTTACACTCTTCCAGGTCAACTACCGCCCTGACCAGCTCTTCGTCCGAGGGCTCCTCAGCCGATGGTGCTGCTGAGGGAAGAGCTGGTCTGGAGGAGGCTGCAGTCACAGTCAGAGGATCAACACAGCAGAAAGAGTGAACATGAGAAAAACAGTCCAGTTGAACTCTGTTATGTGATTTAGAGTCAGACTACACTGGAACTTGACTTGCCTGGAAATGCAGGTTTCAGTGTGCAGAGCTTCTGCACTTTGGCCTGCATTTCCACCCCAGACAGAGAACGCCGCCCGGAGAGGAAAGCCCTGATGGCGGGGGCTAGAGGGCTACAATGACAAGAACAAGGCATGTATAAAATACTTTCCTGCAGAGAGTGCATCTATTCATTTTTAAATAACATCACAGCTTATAACACGTACGTGGCTTTGCTCTTCTCAGCCAAGACAGAGGCTGTCCTGCTGCTGCTGCTGCTGCTGCTGCTGCTGCTGCTGCTGCTGCTGGCGGCGGTTGCTGCTGCTGCTGCTGCTGCTGCTGCTGCTGCTGCTGCTGCTGCTGCTGCTGCTGCTGCTGCTGCTGGTGGCGGTGCGGTGGCGGCGGCTGCGGTGGCGGCAGCGGCGGATCCAGCAGCAGCAGGAACAGCTCTCTGTCTGTCCCTCTTCCTCACGTAGAGGAGGGCGTTCTCCATCTGGGACCCTGGAGCTGGGGCCTTCCTCCGGAGGTAGTCGACGAATCTGTGCCAATCAGAGAGCTCGTTAGAAGAAGCTCATTACCACAGGAGCAACACAACTATTCAGTATTCACATGTTATTGCATCTTACCGGACTTTCTTTTTGTCCTCCAACTCGTACAGGCTCTGCAGGGTCTCATATTTGAAGTCCCCGAAGCCAACAAGGGCCTGTCCCTCCATACCGGGCTGGAGGGACTTTGCCCGCGCCTCCTCGAACATACAGTGGAACCTGACTGCCTCCGCAAAGTCAGGGTATGCCGAGGAGTAGCGGGCAATGGCATCCTGTAAACTCACACAGAAGAAAAGCTGTCATCACTCCAATCACTGTGTTGTATGAATATTAAACTGATAACTGTGATTCTACTCTTATAGCTGTGTTAAATAAATATGAAACTGAAGACTGTACCTTGTTGGCCATCAGGGGGGACTGAGACCCTGTCCTCTCTCTCTCCTTCTGGTGGGAGGCGACCAGGTTGATGGTGTAGCCCACGTCGTTCTCCAGGAGCCAGTGGAAGGTCTTGCCCTGGTACTTCCCAAACTGGACCTTCCACTGGCTCAAGACGAGGGTGGCGTTGGATGTGTCACCACCCTCGGAGACGACGTGGGCTGTGGCCTCCGCATCCACCTCCTCCTCCTTCTTGGCCCTGTAGCCCCCAGGCTGGGGGGCCAGGGCCAGGGCCTCTGCTGAGGCCTTCAGCAGGAGGGTCCCATTTTGGGCCCTCCTGAATGTAGGATGTTCCATCTAAGCAGCAAAGCAAATTAACATCAGCTTTATGATGAGTCCAAGTACAGATATGAAATGCAAATGAGGATTAAAATGTGACATGTAGTCAGATACTTACATTTCTACAGGCAAAATTACTTGCAAAATTATCTCTATAAAGACAAGAAGACAACAGTCACATTAGTGTGTGTGTGTGTGCGTGTGTGAGTGAAAAGTGCTGTGTGGACGCTGTGTGTTTGTGAAAGTAAGACAGCAACTCACAACACAGGTTTCTATAGGTCTGATAATGTCTCTAGAGGACAGATGTGACAGATGTGACAAGCACTGATTCTTTACACGGCAATGGTGATCGCTATTGGCTTATTTAACTGATGGAAGAAGGACATTTTTGTCCACTTTACAAGTAATAGCAGGTCAGAACCAGACCGCTGTCATAATGCACTGTATTACAGAGATGCACTGATTTTTTACAGGGTTAATGGTACTGGCGTCTGTGTGTGTGTGTGTGTGTGTGTGTGTCAACATGACACGATCGCCGATAGCGGCCGTTATTAATTAACTCGTTAAAAAAACACATGTAAACCTGAATTACTAAGCTCATTTAACTGATGGAAGAAAGACATTTTTGTCCTCTTTACAAGTAACAGCAGGTCCGAGCCGCCGCCGATGGCGGCAAAACCTCCGGTAGTTAGAAGACACTTTAAGAGTGAAGGCGGAATAATAAGAAACAAACTAAACAACGGGAAACAAAAACGACATGTATGTTTTCTACTTTACACGGTCTAACATTCGGCTAATAAATAAAACAGTGTAAATAAGTATAAAGTGACTTTTACACTCACCAGAAATCCTCCTGTCCGGTGTCAGCAGCAGAATGACGGCGGTGAAGCGGGGCAGACAAGATGGCGGACACCTGACACAAATACGGCTTCTGATTGGTCGCCAAAAGGCCCTGACACATTGTGTGTCAGATTTGACACAATTACGGCTCCTGATTGGCCCTGACACACAATGTGTCACAGCCAATCAGGAGCCGTGATTGTGTCAAATCTGACACACAATGTGTCAGAGAAGAATGCTTTGCCGGTAGCGCAAGGATGACACGCAAATTCGTGAAGCGTTTCCACATTTTGATCTGCCGGCCTTGTTGTGGTGCGGTTGTGTGCCTGTTGCATTTGTCTGGAATCACTGGTGTTGCTCGGTAGATTTGCCAAGGCATAGTCCAGGCAGGCGCATTGCCCGTGTGCCTGCCTCAGACAGTAGGTGGGTTTGGGCCCCTTCACTGCCGTCCAAAAGCAGCGCAGCACACAGCCTTTGCTTCTTCGCTCGTGGGGCCTAGCAAAAAAAGACCTCCTCCGGGGAGACGGATCCTGATTGTCCTGTGGGGTTACTTTTGGCCACATTCTGGTGAATTTGCTAAGCTTGTAAACAAGTCTGGGAGGGAGGCAGCAGCCAGAGCTGCTCTGATGGAGTCTCAAACTGTACATAGCAACAAAATTGAGGCAAATACACAAAAATGAGGAACATTTCACGAATTTGCCTTTCATCCGAGGCACCAGCACAATCTTCTCTGTATCGTTCCAATTTCATGAAATGTGTTTTTCCACAATAACATGTTGTGAAAATGTGAAAATGTTTGATTTTTGGTCAAAAAAAACTTTTCAGAAGAAATTTGGGGCCAAAAACAACTTTTCCTACACCGGCAAACGTTAAATATCTTAGAAAATCAGCTCTGGCCCGATTTCAGCCAAACTTCTGCGTTGAGCTGCAGTAGCGGAGCTCCGCCACAGGGGGCGCAGTGGGCTGGGAGGGAGGCAGCAGCCAGAGCTGCTCTGATGGAGTCTCAAACTGTACATGACAAAATTGAGGCAAATACACAAAAATGAGGAACGCTTCACGAATTTGCGTCCACAATCTTCTCTGTATCGTTCCAATTTTTTCACAACATGTTGTTGTGGAAAAACACATTTCATGAAATTGGAACGATACAGAGAAGATTGTGCTGGTGCCTCGGATGACACGCAAATTCGTGAAGCGTTCCTCATTTGTGTGTATTTGCCTCAATTTTGTTGCTATGTACAGTTTGAGACTCCATCAGAGCAGCTCTGGCTGCTGCCTCCCTCCCAGCCCACTGCGCCCCCTGTGGCGGAGCTCCGCTACTGCAGCCCTGTCCCTGCACCGCCGGCCGCCGCCAGGGGGCGAAGAGTCTCCACCATAGACATACCATAATAACCCTCTTTATATGTCTATGGCCATCACACTCAGTTCCAGAGAGGAGCGGGTTCGAAACTCATCAATGACACTTTCAAAATGTAAATACACACACCTACATTTATATTTAAGCCGTATTGGGCCGGATATATATGTGTTGTATTGTTATAAGTCTGAAAACCACGGGTTGTCTCATATTCAGGGTCCAGATGTTTGAACATTAAACCAGTCAGAGCTTTTCTTCCCCTCTCTCTCTCTCACGGAGTTGATGGACAGCTCATGGACCTCTGGATGAATTTGCATTCATTGAGTCACTTTGCAAAGATTTCATTTGGTTTCATACACAGCTCTGTTTTCGTGTGTAACCCCCTCACCCCTCTCCATACCTATATATGTTTGTATCATATTCGTCAACCACAAACAATCTACAATTTAAAAAATAAATAAATAAAAGATGATAATGCATTTGTCTTTGTTTTTTTGCATCACGAATGATTATGTCATCTTTTTGGGGATTGTCCCTTTAGTCAAACCTTCTGGTGTGACCTCAACCTTTTTTTTTTTTTTTTTTTTTTTTTTAACAGAAAAATAGATACCCGTTTTAAAATCAAAATTGGATGTATTTTATTTGGTCTTTTTGATAAGATAATACAAAGAAATTGTTTATTATCAACCCTTTTGTTGTGGTCCGGTCACCATCACAGACACGCGTCTCCAATCAGCGCGCCGCAGATGAGAAGAGGAGACTCCGTCGTGCAGTCGGTTAAAGATTAAAGTTAAAGTATTTCATTTAGTTCTTTAGTTTGCTTTTTGTTCAGTTTAGTTAGTTCAACAAGTGATGAAGCAGTTTCTCGTGAACAACAGGAGTCAATGTAAGAACAGCATTTTTAAACATTAGATTTTCTCGTAAAGACCCCCTCCCATGAAAATCGTGTTTTTCGTGCTTTTCACGTGTTCCTGTGGCATTTTTCTTGTGTTAGAGCACATATCAGCAGAAAAGGAAGTGCAAAATTGCATTTCTGAGTTTTTCTGCCTTCAAACTGCTGTGAACCAACGGCAGACGCAAACTGGCAGTTTCAGGGAGACTGGAGCTGACGTGTCACAGCTCCAGGGGAGGGCATTAGTGCTACAAGCTCCCGCCCCGCTCTGCATCTGGCTCAGAGGTGAAAGCCTTGGCAGCTCGGTGTAGCTGTCAAGGTGTAACAGGTGTAGCTCACCTGGTAGAGCAGCTTGCGGTGGTGCATTGCTAATGAGCTGGTTTTAAAATGACCAAAAAGGGGAGGGGGGACTTTAAGCAAAACACTTATCGTTAAAGTATTTTCTCCTCTCTATTTATAAAAAACGGGCTATACAAATAAAATTACCTTGCCTCTCCTCCTCTCTCATCTCCTCTCTCCTCTCCTCTCCTCTCCTCTCCTCTCCTCTCCTCTCCTCTCCTCTCCTCTCCTCTCCCTCTCACACACCATCCTCTCTACACTGGGGTGGAGTTTGTGTGGCTCAGAGAACAGCTCTATTCCTGGAAGCAGAAAGTGAAACTTACCGTCATTCAGTCCTGGAAGAGAGAGAGAGATGGCGGCGCAGCAAATGATTCAGCTGGATCAAGAAAAATGGAAATGTTCGATCTGTCTGGATCTTCCAAAAGAGCCGGTGACTATTCCCTGTGGACACAGCTACTGTATGAGCTGTATTAAAAACCACTGGGGTGAAGATGATCATATGAAGCCGTGCAGCTGTCCTCTGTGCAGACAGAGCTTCACACCGAGGCCAGCCCTGGTGAAAAACACCATGTTAGCAGAGTTAGTGGAGGAACTGAAGAAGGTCGGACTGAAAGCTGCTTCAGCTGATCCCTCCTACGCCGGACCTGGAGACGTGGCCTGTGACTTCTGCACTGGGAGGAAGCTGAAAGCCGTCAAGTCCTGTCTGGTGTGTACGGCCTCTTACTGTGAGCAGCACCTTCAGCCTCACTACGACATAGCTCCACTGAAGAAACACACGCTGGTCCAAGCCTCTTCTAAACTTCTGGAGAACATCTGCCCTCGCCATAATGAGGTGATGAAGATCTTCTGCCGCACCGATCGGCAGTGTATCTGTTCTCTCTGCTCCATGGATGAACACAAAGGCCACGACGCAGTCACAGCTGTAGCAGAAAGGGCTGAGAAACAGAAGGAGCTCGGGCTGAGTCGGCAAAAGATCCAACAGAGAATCCAGGACAGAGAGAAAGACGTGAAGGTGCTTCAACAGGAGGCGGAGGTCATCAACCTCTCTGCTGATGAAGCTGTTAGTAACAGTGAGAAGACCTTCAACCACTTGATCCAACTCATGGAGAAGAGAAGGTCTGAGGTGAAGCAGCAGATCAGATCTCAACAGGAAACTGAAGCGAGTCGAGTCAAAGAGCTGGAGGAGAAGCTGCAGCAGGAGATCACTGAGCTGAGGAGGAAAGACTCTGGTCTGGAGCAGCTGTCAATCACAGAGGACCACCTCCACTTCCTAAACACCTACCCCTCTCTGCCACATCTGGGCGAAGCAACAGATTTACTCAGCATCCTTCAACAGTCTAAGACGTATTTTAAGGAAGTGACAGCAGCAGTGTCGGAGACCGGAGATAAACTGCAGGCTGTTCTCAGTGAGGAGTGTGTTTTCATATTGGAGGTTTTACTGCTGCACAGAGAACCTCGGACCAGAGAGGAGTTCTGGAGATTTTCAAAACCAATCATTTTGGATCCAAACACAGCACACAGACGTTTGTTACTGAGCGACAGGAACAGAAAAGTAACTAAGACGAGCGAGGACCAGTCGTATCCAAGTCATCCAGACAGATTCACTAGATGTGAGCAGGTCCTGAGTCCAGAGGGTCTGACAGGACGTCGCTACTGGGAGGTGGAGTGGAGCGGTCACGTCTTTATAGCAGCCGTCTACAAGAACACGCATCAATCTGGATTTGGATACAATGACAAATCCTGGTCGTTATACTGCCACAGCGGTCGTTATGAGTTCATACACAACAGTGATGGTGCCTCCGTCTCAGACTGCCCCGAGTCCTCCAGAGTAGGAGTGTACCTGGATCACAGGGCCGGTACTCTGTCTTTCTACAGCGTCACTGAAACCATGACTCTGATCCACAGAGTCCAGACCTCCTTCACTCAGCCGCTACGTCCTGGACTCTGGGTTTATGTCGGTTCAGCTGAGCTGTGTGAGCTCCAGTAAACAGGAGTGTTTTAGTGTGATTCATCATGATGGGCCGGTTCAGGTAGCTCTGAACCATTTTATAGCTACGCTGCTATGGGAATGGCTAGTGTGACGTCACGAGTCACTTCCGTGTCCAACCCCTGCTGCTAACGTAGGCTACTATACAGCATGTTCTTCATTGCTGTCCGCCCAAAACACGCACACACACACACATACACAGGGCCGGCCGCTGGCATAAACCCTCTATGTGGTTGTTTAGGGCCACAGCCGTTAGGTGGGGGGCCACATGATCAGAAAGGTACCGGGGTTCATCAAGTCATTTAAACATCCTGAGGTCTGCACGTGCAGCTATGAGCTTTATATGTAATGTGAAGTCAATATTCAGCTTCTTATATCTCACATTTGAGACATTTGGTGAAAATAGAACGGCAGAATGACAACATTTGTGCTCAAAAAACAATCTTACAAAATGTCATTTTAGACTTGTTTTCTACACTTATCTATTACTGTATTCATATCCTATTTCAAGCACCAAAACAGTTCATTCTCATGACTGAAGGAGTGTTTTCACAAGGGATTTGAAATGTTATTAATATTTAGACATAAAACACTTGAGTATTGTTACATCTGCAAGTATCTTAAAAAAGATAAATTTAAGAAAATATGTAAAAGTCGAGAAAATGGCCTCAAACCTCAGAGGGATAAACACGTCTGTATTCAGTTTTAACCAGTGATTTGGTGTTTGTGCTTAGAGTGCAGGGCCACAAACAAAAACCTTGTTTAGGGGGCCACCAACATCCTAGGGCCGGCCCTGCACACACAGTAGTAATTGATCTATTTATTATTTTTATTAATTCTTTTGATTTGTCAGACGTTGACTCTGACTGGCACCCCAGACTTATAGGATCAAAACTGTTACAACACACACACGCACACACACACACATACAATCATTTATAAGTTACATAGAGACGTTATATGAGCTAATGTTTAGCGCTAGCCACCAGCTAACTAACGTTTAACTCCGTGACTGGACCACCGCGACCCACTGGTCTCTGCCTCCTCCGGTAGTATTTACACATGTATACGGTCGCATTGTTCACGTTGTGTGTTTTAATTAATCCTGTAACGTTAACACATCACGGTGACGGCGGTGCGGCACGGTGACAGACAGGCTCACTGTGCAGAGGGACCATAGACTGTAGAAAAGAGAGGGACGAGGTCACAGTAACTTTACAGCTGTTTCCTTCGTCCCCACAGTGACTCCCGACACTTAAACCTGCTGCTTCTACTGCAAAACTCTGACAAGTCAAACTTTAGGATGTGTTAGTTAGAGGACTAATTAATTAATCTGTCTAACCATCTACGACATCTGAAACGGTAAACACAGCTGATCGATCGAAATAAATCACCGAGTTGAAATCACTTTCAGTCATTGAAAACAGCTGCTTCTTGAATGTAACTCGGTCAAAGTCAGACATAACCTCAAGATTTGTTTCTGTTAGGTTATACATGATGTACACGCTGACAAAGTTAGACATAGGCCTATGTGCTCAGAGAAAATCGCTTTGTTACTTTCGTCCCACGTTACGTTCATCTACGTTACATTTACGTTACAAAACAAGCTTGAAATATAGACTTTTTAATTTTTTCTGAACAATTTCTCATGTTGGGGCTTCAAAACAAGATGGACATTACATACGAGCAGCATGGAGGTATTTGGATGTTTTTTGGTGTGTCTTTTTGTTACGAAGACAGTTGGTATCCATTTGCAACCGTCATATGGACATGCACTGCTACGCCGAGACCCCCTGTAACTCAGAGAAGCCACGGAGGACTCTGAAACTTCAATTTTGGGTGAACTATCCCTTTAAAAGTAAAACTATGATCTTTTAAAGTGTGTTGAAGTGTTGTTAACTAGTCACAGTTTTAGGGAACAAGGTGTGTAACTTACTGTACAACATTATACAAATCAATAAATCATTAATGTGGATTATATTATGGATGTGTAAAATATCAGCATGTGTAAAATGTCTATCAAAGATTATTATTGATCATATTAATCATCTGCCAGATGTTTGTGTCACTATGAATATAACCTGGATGATTTAATATTTACTCTGTTGTTGTAATGATGCTATCTAAATCCCTTTACTCTAATTTATGGAGAAATTAAAAAAAAAAACTATAATAATTATCCAAGTTGTCAATGAAAAAATATGAAATCTAAGATTGTAAAATGTAAAATGTGTTTTAATGTTATAAAAATGTTTTAAAGAGGGTTGAAGTGTTGTTACCTGGTCACAGTTTTAGGGAACAAGGTGTAAAAACTTATTGTACAACATTATACAAATAAATAAATCATCTCATCATCACCATTTGAACAGCAAACGTCTCATTCTTTATAAAAAAAATAATAATTTGCTTTAATACGTTTCTTCTCCATCAGTCACTTCTGAACATGTTTGGGTCCAAGATGAGCTCATGAGCATCTTACCAAGAATATTTGTCTTGTTTCTTGTCAAAATGTCTCATTTCTAGTCCAAACTAATCTCTTTCCACTTAAAATAAGACTCATCACCTAAAAATTAACTTGTGTTTAGATCATTTTCACTTCTTTCAAACTAATTTTCACTTGAAATAAGTAGAAAAATCTGCCAGTGAAAGCAAGTTTATTGTGCTTGTAATAAGAAATAAAAACTTGCTCCACTATCAGATTTTTCTACTTATTCCAAGTGAAAATCTGCTTGAAAGAAGTAAAAAGTGTCTAAAAACAAGCTACTTTTTATGTGATGAGTCTGATTTTAAGTAGAATGAGATTTGTTTTGACTAGAAATGACATTTTGACTAGAAATAAGACAAATATTCTTGGTAGGATATTGAGTTTTTGCAGTGAGGAGGCTGATGATGGGAATTCATTTATTTGTATGTGCATTACAGTTTTTCTCTGTTGGTTTGGCTCATTTCTTGAAACAGAAATTACATTCTTAAAACTATAAGACCATTTGGCCAAACAGTCTTACAGTTCTGCACAACATTACAGCTCACTAGCAAAAGCGCATATCTCTCCCAAAACTGTTCACACATGCTTCAAAACTAGATTCCTTTACCATGTAAAGTGGCAGTACCATCAAAATGGCAAAGATCTTTCTCAATTGCTTTTGGCTCATTCGCATTCACTTAGTGCTTTTACCAAAAATAAACTGGATGGTTCAGCATAACACCATGGATGAGCTGCAGAACCTCATATCTCTCCCAAAACAGTTTACTTATGTGTCAAAACCAAACTTCTTTCTCATGTAAGTAGTCAGTGCCCCCAAAATGCATCATCCCTGTGGCATTCTGTGAGCACTGCAAGTCAAAATGCTTAGATGTTTTGTCACTATGGCAGAGACGTATAAAACCTAAGAAAATAACTTTACAGTTAGAGCAGCCTCCAAAGTTTGACATCACACACACTGCAAGATTATGTACTGTAAAAACAAAATTTATAGGCCTACAGTTCTCTGTACATGTATGAAATATGAACACAAAAAAAAACAGAAAAAATATACCAAGCCTATAGTGCAGTAAACAAAGTTTCACGAGTAGAGACATTTTCACTGGTCATCACTGTCATCACCCTCTGTCTCCTGGACACCATCTTCATCCTCCTGACCATCCATACGCATATAAGGTCTATAATTGTGGCCCGAATTTCATCAGGCACAACTCTGTGTCTTCTTGCTCCTCGGCCTCTTCCGCCTATCCACCACGCATCCGCACTCCTCCTCCTCTTCTTCTTCTTCCTCCTCTTCCTCTTCCTTGAGCAGGGAGTTGCTCATGATCATTTTCTTGGCCAGGTACCTCCATGTTTATACTGCAAAAGGTACAGGCCCTAGCCAAGCTCTATATACGCGTTTGGCAGCATTCACAATCATAGACAGCACCAGGTCATCTGAGATGTAGGAACTCCTCCTTCGTTAGTCAAGTTCTAATTTCACCTGACTGTCAATTACTGTCATGAATTTATGAAATGTTGCAAGAAATTCATATGGTTTTCATGGTATTAGCCTACAGTATGTTGACTAATTTTGACAGTTGAACAGACTATTGTGCATATGATGATTTACACAGTGAAATCATGCTGACATGTTTTGGAGAGAGCAACCATTAGACTGAGAATCAACTAATCAGCTTAGATCAGCAAGATCTATTCATTTGGAAAATGTGCTAAATGTATGCTCATTGTGCTAACTCTAGGGTACTTGTACATAACCATTTGCAAAGATGCACTAAGACACTTGAGACATGTACTAAGACATTTGCAATTTGATGAAATCAACGAGAAATGCCATTCTGTTGTGAACATTTGCAAGGTGGTTTGGAGATTTGTCCATGTTATTTTGAGAATGTAATTTCTGTTTCAAGAATTGAGCCAAACCAATAGAGAAAAACTGTAATAACTGTGTTTGTAATGGAAATATCGTTGTCAATAAAGATTTATTGAGGGAAAAAAAAGTCATTAAATTGTCACATTTGATCCTTTGAATGTTTTCATGTTTACACAGTAAACTTTATTGACAAATAGTGTGAACACACTGTGAACTTTGCACCCATCCAGATGAATCAACTGTTAAACATTATAGTTTCATTACAGTTTCCCTCATGATGACTATGAATAAACTCCTGCCACATAACGCTGTCACAAAAAACTCTGCTAATAACTTACAGTCACTACGCACTTTATTTTCTACACACAGTTACACACATCGCACATTTTTTACTTTGCACTAAAATCAAAACTGCCAAAATTATGCTTTTATACATTAGGCTACATTTTATTTGCTTTTGCTGTTTTTATATGTATAGTTTGTTCTTTAGGCTACTTATCCTATATGTTGTTATCGACACTGTGTGTAATGCTGCTGCTGCATCTATCTATCTATCTATCTATCTATCTATCTATCTATCTATCTATCTATCTATCTATCTATCTATCTATCTATCTATCTATCTATCTATCTATCTATCTATCTATCTATCTATCTATCTATCTATCTATCTATCTATCTATCTATCTACACCATAGACTGTATATAAAAGTGAAACACCAGAGACAGAACAGACAGTCTGTGCTGCAGCTTTTTTTTCTTTCTTTTTTACAACTTTATTGACAACAAGACTGAATACAGTTAGATGAAATAAGTGTATACAACATTACAGTTTTTCTCTGTTGGTTTGGCTCATTTCTTGAAACAGAAATGACATTCTTAAAACTATAAGACCATTTGGCCAAACAGTCTTACAGTTCTGCACAACATTACAGCTCACTAGCAAAAGCGCATATCTCTCCCAAAACTGTTCACACATGCTTCAAAACTAGATTCCTTTACCATGTAAAGTGTCAGTACCATCAAAATGGCAAAGATCTTTCTCAATTGCTTTTGGCTCATTTGCATTCACTTAGTGCTTTTACCAAAAATAAACTGGATGGTTCAGCATAACACCATGGATGAGCTGCAGAACCTCATATCTCTCCCAAAACAGTTTACTTATGTGTCAAAACCAAACTTCTTTCTCATGTAAGTAGTCAATGCCCCCAAAATGCATCATCCCTGTGGCATTCTGTGAGCACTGCAAGTCAAAATGCTTAGATGTTTTGTCACTATGGCAGAGACGTATAAAACCTAAGAAAAGGACTTTACAGTAAGAGCAGCCTCCAAAGTTTGACATCACACACACTGCACTCATATTGCCAAGGAAATTGTAACCATTTTTATTCACATATAGCCTACATAAAGTAACTGTATGAACACAAAAAAAACAGAAAAAATATACCAAGCCTATAGTGCAGTAAACAAAGTTTCACGAGTAGAGACATTTTCACTGGTCATCACTGTCATCACCCTCTGTCTCCTGGCCACCATCTTCATCCTCCTGACCATCCATACGCTGCGCTCTGATTGGCCACATATTTTCATCAACATCACCCTAGAGCCCAAAAGGTACAAGCCCTAGCTAAGCTCTATACGCGTTTGGCAGCATTCACAATCATAGACAGCACCAGTCAGGTAGCTAAACAGCTGATTGATTGGTCATCTGAGATGTAGGAACTCCTCCTTAGTTAGTCAAGTTCTAATTTCACCTGACTGTCAATTACTGTCATGAATTTATGAAATGCTGCAAGAAATTCATATGGTTTTCATGGTATTAGCCTACAGTATGTTGACTAATTTTGACAGTTGAACAGACTATTGTGCATATGATGATTTACACAGTGAAATCATGCTGACATGTTTTGGAGAGAGCAACCATTAGACTGAGAATCAACTAATCAGCTTAGATCAGCAAGATCTATTCATTTGGAAAATGTGCTAAATGTATGCTCATTGTGCTAACTCTAGGGTACTTGTACATAACCATTTGCAAAGATGCACTAAGACACTTGAGACATGTACTAAGACATTTGCAATTTGATGAAATCAATGAGAAATGCCATTCTGTTGTGAACATTTGCAAGGTGGTTTGGAGATTTGTCCATGTTATTTTGAGAATGTAATTTCTGTTTCAAGAATTGAGCCAAACCAACAGAGAAAAACTGTAATACACAACCAAACCATCATAAATAAGCCAGGGGATGACAGTCACAGCAAGACAGAAAAAACATAAACTTAATTAAATATTTTGTAAAGCTTACAAAGTTCATACGTTTTAACAGCTTTTTTATTCTCACAATCACAGAGGGAGGAGATACCAACCTGCAGACAGTTCCAAGAAGTTTGGCTTCTTACCAGAACATTTAGACTTATGTATATAGAATTTGGATAAAAATAGAAAATAATATATAATAATATAATAATAAAATAATTAACAAATTAATCATATAAAACTGAGAATTTAGTTTTTTTTATCATATTCAGTGAAGCCAAAACATGTTCATGACGCTGCATGCGGGAGCGCGCAGCGGCGGCTACGGGAGCGCGCAAGAGCAGCTGACGTCATCTGCAGCGTCTCAGAGGAAGAGCAGCGGTGCAGCTCGCTGTCCTGTCTCATTGTCCCTGTCCCCGTCTCCATGGCAGCAGCAGCAGGTGTGTTGGAGGTCTACCTGGACCTGCTGTCGCAGCCCTGCCGCGCGCTGCACATCCTGCTGGGCTGCACCGGGATCCCGCACCGAGTCCGCACCGTGGCCCTGAGGAGAGGTGAGTTACTACAGACCGGGACAGACCGGGACAGACCGGGACTAACGTTACAGACCGAGACTAGAGACTAGAGACCGAGACCTTGTTCTGGTTTGTTTTCCTGTTGTGAACTTTGTCCTGGTGAACTTTGCCCCAGATCCTCGCGGCTCCGCAGTAAAGGCATCTTTATTTCTATAGCGCATTTCATACCAAGGCAACTCAATGTGCTTTACATAAAGACAGAACATTAAAAAAGAAGCATAAGACAGAATAAAAACAAGCACAAAAAACAGAGTTAAAAGCAAGAGCAAATAAAAGAAAATAGGCTAGATAAAGTTTAAAGTTGTTGTTGTTGTTGTTGTTGTTATGCTGCACAGGTCTGGTCTGAACTCTGAGCTCCACTATCTGACCTGAGTCAGTAGATCTCAGAGCTCTACTGGGTTTAGACTCTACTGACATGTCATTCATGTAGTTTAGACCTAAACCATTCAGTGATTTGTAAACCAGTAGCAGAACTTTAAACTCTGTTTGTTAAAGCTGAACTCTCCATAGTAGTATATTATATTATATATTATAGGCTATTACATTATAATTAGCCTAATGTTTCTGTTAAAGAAAGACTCTCCAACAGCAGCAGCAGCAGCTTTATGCTAATGCTAGCCTTGCAGCAGCAGTAGAAAGTCAAAGTGTCTCTAGTTTCCAAAACAACAACATGTGGTTGTTCAGAGCAGGGGCGTTTCTAGACGCTCTGCAGGCCCCGGGCAAGAGGTAACTTGGAGGACCCCCAGCCCCACCCCGGACCACAAACATTAAAGGGATCATGCGCCAACATTTTTTTTTCGTGTCTTGCCTCACTCCCGAGTCCATGACCAGCAGATAGACGACATCCTTTCCACTGTGCGTGCAGTAACCATGGAGATAGAGCCGTATCGCCTTAATTAGCTTAGCTCAAACACTGGAAGTGTATGGGTAGTGTTAGCCTGCCTCCACCTAAAGTCGCTAATTAGCTTAGCTCAAACACTGGAAGTGTATGGGTAGTGTTAGCCTGCCTCCACCTAAAGTCGCTAATTAGCTTAGCTCAAACACTGGAAGTGTATGGGTAGTGTTAGCCTGCCTCCACCTAAAATCGCTAATTAGCTTAGCTCAAACACTGGAAGTGTATGGGTAGTGTTAGCCTGCCTCCACCTAAAGTCATCAGAGAAACTCTTCAGCAACTCTAAAGGGAAACCGGCGGGCCGATCTTCGTCTCAGAGCTGACAAAACTCTCCGGTAAGGCATCTTGAGCGGTCAAATGCCGCTAACGGGATGAGATCGGTCAAAACGGAGGGTTCAAGCAAAGACGCTTTATTTTGGTTCAAGCTAGCTACATCGAGGGTCGGTTAGCTTCCTATTTCAAAGTAAAAGCACAAATTCTATCGTCATGGTTTTCTAAAGGGCAACGGGTGTTTTATTTTGTGAAAGTAACCGGAAGTGCGTTGGTCACAACGGCTAGCTTGAGTAGCGCCAAATTCGTCCGAACAAAATTGTAAACAGCTGGTATTCAGACAAATTAACGACACACTGCTGATCTAAACGGCTACTTTCTCTCCTAAACATGTTTGAAATGTGGATAAAGTGAAATATTTACAGAGTTTAGAGCTAAAATGAAATCAGCTTCTGACTGCTGATTTCAGCTCAGATAGGAGGCAGGCTAACACTACCCATACACTTCCAGTGTTTGAGCTAAGCTAATTAGCGACTTTAGGTGGAGGCAGGCTAACACTACCTATACACTACCTGTGTTTGAGCTAAGCTAATTAGCGACTTTAGGTGGAGGCAGGCTAACACTACCTATACACTTCCAGCGTTTGAGCTAAGCTAATTAGCGACTTTAGGTGGAGGCAGGCTAACACTACCCATACACTTCCAGCGTTTGAGCTAAGCTAATTAGCGACTTTAGGTGGAGGCAGGCTAACACTACCTATACACTTCCAGTGTTTGAGCTAAGCTAATTAGCGACTTTAGGTGGAGGCAGGCTAACACTACCCGTACACTTCCAGTGTTTGAGCTAAGCTAATTAGCGACTTTAGGTGGAGGCAGGCTAACACTACCCATACACTTCCAGTGTTTGAGCTAAGCTAATTAGCGACTTTAGGTGGAGGCAGGCTAACACTACTTATACACTTCCAGTGTTTGAGCTAAGCTAATTAGCAACTTTAGGTGGAGGCAGGCTAACACTACCCATACACTTCCAGTGTTTGAGCTAAGCTAATTAGCGACTTTAGGTGGAGGCAGGCTAACACTACCTATACACTTCCAGTGTTTGAGCTAAGCTAATTACGGCGATACGGCTCTATCTCCATGGTTACTGCACGCACAGTGGAAAGGATGGTGTCTATCTGCTGGTCATGGACTCGGGAGTGAGGCAAGACACGAAAAAAAAAATGTTAGCGTATCCCTTTAACTGTTAATGAATCCAAAAATCCCAAACTATTGCTTCTGTAATTCTGCATACTATGCCAACTCAGTCTCATATAAAACGTACCTTGGCCGCGTTGGTCCAATGTGCAATTAAACATAGATGGTTTACAATAACGGCTCTTAAATCGTATGACGGTTACATTTTTCGGACTATTTTTTTTCCGTATTGTTTTGCGTCAGTGACATCACAGCTCAGTGACCTCACAGCTCAGTGACATCACAGCTCAGTGACATCACAGCTCAGTGACATCACCGCCGTGTCCTCCAGGTGAACACAGGACTCCAGACTTCACCAAGCTGAACCCGATGCAGAAGGTTCCTGTCATGGTGGACGGCAGCTTCGTCCTCACGGAGAGGTACACACACACACAGACGCTGAGTTGTAGGGAACAGGAATATGAAGGTAGATTTGTGTCTTTATTATTGAATCAAATTTATTTGAAAAATTATTTTCACTCAAAAAAACAACAACATTCCCATTTAAGGAAAAATGCAAAATGCAATAAAATTATTTGAGACCCCAAAAATTGCACTTGAACACTTTTTTTCTTTGATTGAACATTTTTTTTTGTTTGAGGTGAGTTATTATTTGACTGAAAATATATTTTTTGATTGAAAAAAATCAAATCAAAAAAAGTATTTTCAACCAAAAAAAAAACATTTATTTCAATCAACAAAAGAAAACGAACAATTTCAAAGAAAAAAAGTGTTCAAATGCAATTATTTGGGTCTCAAATAATTGTTTTGGTCGAAGCAACTTTAGGATCAAGGAACACAACATCGACCTGTGTGTGTGTGTGTGTGTGTGTGTGTGTGTGTGTGTGTTGTGCAGTGACGCCATCTTGAAGTACCTGGTCACCAAGTACGACGTCCCAGAGCACTGGTATCCACGGCAACCAGAGAGACGAGCCCGAGTGGACGAGTACACGGCCTGGCACCATAGCAACACACGACCCCACGCTGCTAAAGTCTTTATACTGGAGGTACACACACACACACACACACACACACACACACACACAGTGTTCATGAGTTTTTATTTTTATTTAGTTTTTCAGTTTGATTTTTAGTTCTAGTTTTAGTTTTAGTTTTAGTGAGTTCAACAAGTGATGAATCTGTTTGAGTTTAGTTTTTATTTTAGAGGAATTGACTAGTTTTTATTGAGTCTTAGTTTAGTTTTTATTTAGTTTTAGTCGTAGTTGTAGTTGTTCAGGTTTTAGGAGAAAGCCTCTGTCAGACCTCTGAAGATGAACTTTTTGTGACTATGTGTTGAAACTATGTGCTGTCATTCTTGGCCAGGTCTCTCTTGCAAAAGAGATCTTGGATCTCAATGGGACAAACCTGGTTAAATAAAGATAAAAAAAACCCCCCCTCTTATCTCCCTGTGGGTCGTACTCCAAGTCGTTTTCTAAAGTCTGCAGCTTTAGACATCGACAAGGAAACTACAACTAAGCTGCTGTGATCTGATGAAACTTTACTTTACTGACGTTTAGCATCAAACCTGGAGCTTGGAGATAGTTCTAGTTTTAGTTTTATTACAGTAACTAGCAGAGGTGGGGACTTGGACTCGAGACTTGAGACTTGACTTGGACTCGAGTCCCGATGTTGATGACTTAAGACTTGCTTAATCAAATCAAAAAAAGACTCGGACTCGCTTGGGACTTGATGCCAAAGACTTGAGACTCTACTTGGACTTAACCCTCTTGACTTTGACCACACACATAAAGATAATCGGGCTGATTTTGCCCCGAATTTCCCCTTTCCGACCAAAGACAAAAATCGGCCGATTATCTTAAAGCCTGGCCACATAATCTTATATTAGGCTCTTAAGATTATTTTATGAGATTCCCCTGTGGTGTGTGGTGTTTTAAGATTTAAATTCTCCCGACAATCGGCTCGTAAAACGGTCGGCGCCGACAATCGTAAATATTAAACATGTTCAATATTTATTACTGAACGTCAATTTTAAATAGCTTTATTGGCATGAGAAGGCAGTGCTTATATTGACAAAGCATATCACAAGAGAATATTAATAAAAATAAAAAATAAAAATATAAACTAGGGATGGGACTTTTGTCGACAAATCGACAAAAAATCGACACATGCTCCCCTCGACAAAAAAAATGGAGTGTCGAAATGTCGAGGGGGCGGGGCTTGTGGGATTTCCATGTGTAAATTGCATTTTGTCTTTCAATATTTCCTATTCAAATAAACAGCAGAAAGTGCCACTTTTCCCCTAATGAAATAAAATATTTAAAATAAAACAAATCCACTGTTTCTAAATGGGATAGCTACTTGACCCATATCTGCTGTTAAAAAAAAAAAAAGGGCCGACAATTCGACAAAAAGTCGACATATGGGCCTCGACAATTGATTTTCCAAATCCCGTGTCGTTCCCATCCCTAATATAAACTACTGAACAACTGAGGCGTGGTCATGATCTTTACGTATCATTCATTATAATCAATTTGTTTGGGACTCGAAACTAAAATCTTAGGACTTGGACTTGACTTGGGACTTGAGAGCAAAGACTTGAGACTCTACTTGGACTTTCTCGACCTCTGGAACTAGATGATTTTGTCACTAAAACGTTTTAGTCTTAGTTTTATATATTATTATAGTATTATATATTATCTATAAACTACGGTAACCGTGACGACTGCCCCCCCCCCCCCCCCCCAGGTGCTCCTCCCCGCCCAGACGCGCTCCCCGGTGGACGAGCAGCGTTTGGGTCGCGCGCTGTCGGAGCTCGACGACACTCTGGACAAGATGGAGTCCATGTTCCTACGGCGACAGCCCTTCCTCTGCGGCGATGACATCACCGTGGCCGACCTGCTCGCCGTCTGTGAGCTCATGCAGGTGAGAGACTCTGATTGGTCGATCACCATCGTTGACCAGCGGTTCTCAAACTGACACCAACTAGACCACGGAGGCACGGACCCCGTTGGACAAACAGCAGAAATACACAAATATTTGTTCTGAGACTGAAGTACATCACTGTTTTAGTCATTGTCGTTCAAATTAGGGCCAAAGGCGTGAAGTTTGGGAAATATTGTAGAGAAATTTCTGGAAAAAGTGGCACAATTTCTCCAGAAACGTTTAAACATTTCTAGAAAAAAGTGGAAAAAATTATCCAAAAAAAGTCCTAGAAGAAAGTGGGTATATTTCTATTAAAAAAAGTTTTTAATAAGTTCTACAAAAAGTGGTAAAATGTCAAAAAGAAAAGGTGAAATAAAAATAATAAAAAGTAGTAGTTTAAAATGTTCTAGAAAAAAAGTGGTAGAATTTCTCCAAAACCGTTTTTTCAAAAAATTCTAGAAAACGTGGCAAAATTTCTAAAAGAGAGAAAAAAAAAGAAAAGAAACAAAGTGGTAAAATTCTAAAAAATAAATAAATAAATAAACAAAAAGGAAAAAAAAACTGTGGTAAAAAATTCTCATAAAAAAACAATAAAAGGAAAAAAGAATACTTTTATTTTTTTTTTTTTAAAGTGGTAAAATTAAAAAAAAAAAAAAGGAAAAAAAAAAGTGGTAAACATTTCTCAAAAATCTTTAAAGGGACAACGAGGAGTTTTGTTAAAGTGAAGTGTTTCCACACTACATTTATGAGCCTCCACACCGTGAAATTCTTTGACCGGCGCAAGACAGACTCATGTTTTCATTCATCAAGAATTAAAGTCAGAGGTTGGAAGACGAAGTTTTTAAAAAGTTCCAGGAAAAAGTGGTAAAATGTCAAAAAGAAAAGGTTAAATAAAAATAATAAAAAGTAGTAAAGATGTATCCCAAAAAAAAAAAGATTAAAAATGTTCTAGAAAAAAGGTGATAGAATTTCTCCAAAACCGTTAAAAAAAATAAATAAATAAAAAAACGGTGGTAAAAGTTCTCATAAAAAGCAATAAAAGGAAAAAAAAGAATTTCAAATAAGTGGTTAACATTTCTCAAAAAGTAAAAAAAGTGGTAAAAAAAAAAAAAGGAACATTTCTTAAAAGAAAAAAGTGGTAAACATTTCTCAAAAAAAAAAAAAAAAAAAGGAAAACAAATAAAAACCACTTTGAGAACCGCTGCTGTGGACTAAGCCCCTCCCCCATGTGGCTAACCTGTGTGTGTGTGTCTCTGTGTGTGTGTGTGTGTGTGTGTGTGTAGCCGCTGGGCGGGGCCAGGGATGTGCTGCTGTCTCGTCCTCGGCTGCTCGGCTGGAGGAGCAGGGTCCAGTCGGCCGTGGGCGACGCCTTCGACCGCGCCCACGCCGTCCTGTACGCGCTCAGAGACCGCCGCCAGGCCGCCAAGCTGTGACCTCATCGTAGCTGTGACCTCATCGTAGCCACGGCGACGGGAGTGAGGTCACGAGCCGAGTTCTGATCAATCAGCAGATTTAGACAATAAAGGTTTTATTTTTCCACCAACGCCTTCGTTGTCTCGTTGTCTCACTCTTCATCCTCAGCGTTGTCACGGCAACCACACACAAACACTCACACAGTCAGAGGGTTTATACAGGAATCTGGAAGTTAATTTCAAAACCTTTTTAAGACTTTTTCAAGACCTTCTCAATATTTTTGAATACCTCAGCGCCACTTCAAGCTGTAACCATTTACATCAGTGACACTTTTAACTGAACAGTTCTAGTTTGTGATAAAGACTTTAGACCACTATGATACAACAGAATTTTAAAAAAGCTGGGATAAAACAAATAAATTCACACACTTCCGCAATTTTTACAACTCAAACTCTTGGACAGCTAATTCAGAAAAAATACCTTCAATATTTAAGACTTTATAAAGTCATGAAAAGACTTTTTAATACTTTTTAAGGGTCTTAATTTTCCCAAAATTGATTTATCACCTTTTAATACTTTTCAAGACCCGGCGGATACCCTGAGTCAGTTTCTACAGGCGAGGTGATGCGTCGTCATGGAGACGGCGTCTGTACCTGAGTTTGTGTAAAAGTCACAAAGCAACAAACTGAAAAATATAAAAACCTTTATTATTAGAAAACATGTTTATTATTTACAGAATCTCAGTAGTGATCATGTGACCTGAGGAACGGCTCTCTCCGATTGGTCGGCTACAGCGGGGCAGGGGGCGGGGCTTGGCTGCGTTTGGCCGGATGCTCCTCTTCCTCCTCCTCTTCCTCTTCCTCCCGCCCTCGCTTCCTCCTGGACGAACCCGTTGCCGCGGCAGCAGCAGCAGGTTTTGGCTCCGTTACCGTGGCAGCAGCAGCTTCTCCATCAGGGAACATGAGCTGTTCAGCAGTTCTCTTCATCCCTGGATCCTTCACAGACACAAACGGCTCAAACTCTGGATCCTAAACTTCCCATGATGCAGCTGGGCAGCGTTGCTAGGCAACAGGTGAGTCACTTACCTGTAACCAGGGGTGACGCAGAGCTTCGTCTATCGTCATCCTCGCCGCGGGGTCGACCACCAGCAGCTTCCTCACCACGTCCTTCGCTGACACACACACACACACACAGACACAGTATTACAGTATTACAGCTGTATTATAGTAGTACTACAGTATTATTACAACTGTATTACAGTACTATAGAATAGAGAATACTTTATTTTTATATACTACAGCTGTAATAAGACGAATCTCCTTGTTGTTTACAACTACTTCCTGGTAGAAAACCAGCATGAGAACAATAGTGACGGACGAGAGTTTCACTATATTTTTCACGTCACTATATCACCGTTTAGACTAATCTGATGTTTGTAAAGTTTATAAAACCAATGATTGGACAAACATTACTATTTCTGTGTGCACATTTTTGTAATTAGTCATGGTTATCATAGATTAGTCGGGCTAACGGTTAGCTACCTGTTTAACTTTAATAACTCAGTGACTCAATAAACGCTCCATGAAAAAATATTTTCTCCAGCGGATATCTGAGTTCCAACATGACTGAGCTAACTGGAGTAGTTTCATGTCGTGTCCCACAACGGGAGGGTTTTAACAGCTGACGTCCTGCTGTTAGCTTAGCTGCTGCCGTTAGCTTAGCTACTGTTAGCTGTCCCTGTCAGCTGAGCCACTGATGCTTTCTAGACACTGTGATTCCCCCAAACTGAATAAATACAACACATAGCAACACAAAACACACACACAGAAATAGTAATGTTTCTTCAATCATTTCAGATTTGTCTAAACGGTGAAAAATATGATATATAGCTAAACTCTCGTTCGTTACTATTGATCTCATTCACATTACAGCTGGTTTTCTACCAGGAAGTAGAATGTAAACAACAAGGAGATTCGGTCTATACTGCAGTACTACAGTAGTATTACAGCTGTATTCAATTCAAAAAACTTCATTGTCTATCGCAAGGACAGAAAATTGTCATTAGTTTGGGCTCCAAAACAGGCAGACATACAAACACTAGTATTACAGTGTTATTACAGCTGTATTACAGTACTATAGCTGTAATACTGCAGTATTACAGTATTATTACAGCAGTATTACAGTATTACTGCAGTACCTTGGTCTGAGACACGTTTCCACTTGGACGGGACCATGGTGAACTCTCCTCTGATGATCTGATCTGTGATCGACTGGTGACCAAACTTCTCATGGAAGGGCGGGTAGCCCCCCAGGCTGAAGAGAGGGGACAGGGATAGAGTTAAAGGTACAGTACGTAGGAATGCCGCCCAGGCTGAAGAGAGGGGACAGGGATAGAGTTAAAGGTACAGTACGTAGGAATGCCCCCCAGGCTGAAGAGAGGGGACAGGGATAGAGTTAAAGGTACAGTACGTAGGAATGCCGCCCAGGCTGAAGAGAGGGGACAGGGATAGAGTTAAAGGTACAGTACGTAGGAATGCCGCCCAGGCTGAAGAGAGGGGACAGGGATAGAGTTAAAGGTACAGTACGTAGGAATGCCCCCCAGGCTGAGAGAGGGGGACAGGGGATAGAGTTAAAGGTACAGTACGTAGGAATGCCCCCCAGACTGAAGAGAGGGGACAGGGATAGAGTTAAAGGTACAGTACGTAGGAATGCCCCCCAGGCTGAGACAGAGGGGACAGGGGATACAGTTAAAGGTACAGTACGTAGGAATGCCCCCCAGGCTGAAGAGAGGGGGACAGGGATACAGTTAAAGGTACAGTACGTAGGAATGCCCCCCAGGCTGAAGAGAGGGGACAGGGATACAGTTAAAGGTACAGTACGTAGGAATGCCCCCCAGGCTGAAGAGAGGGGGACAGGGATACAGTTAAAGGTACAGTACGTAGGAATGCCCCCCAGGCTGAAGAGAGGGGGACAGGGATACAGTTAAAGGTACAGTACGTAGGAATGCCCCCCAGGCTGAAGAGAGGGGACAGGGATACAGTTAAAGGTACAGTACGTAGGAATGCCCCCCAGGCTGAAGAGAGGGGGACAGGGGATAGAGTTAAAGGTACAGTACGTAGGAATGCCCCCCAGGCTGAAGAGAGGGGGACAGGGGGTACAGTTAAAGGTACAGTACGTAGGAATCCCCCCCATCTAGAGGTGCGGTTGTATATCTGAATGTATTCTTGATGTTGCATTCAGGTGAAATGGGGCAGACGTCAGACAGACAACAGACGCTGCATGTAACAGGATAAACAAGCGTCTGACAACATGTTGTCATGGTGATGTGGTATTGTTTTAGTAAAATGACATCCGGTTGGTTTGCCGACGGCCGTCTGCCTGACTGCACCTGAATGCAACACCAGTGCCTCCGTCCTTCCTCACACTACACAGTGGTGACAGTTTTAACAGGCCGTTTCCGTGGTTACCTACGGTCACGATGCAACATGGCCGCCTCGGTTCGGTGCGTCGCCCACTTATGTATCTGTAACGACTTGTAACAACTCATTCTAAGGAACCAGAAAGCTTTCATCTGGATGCAGCTGAGATTCACCTTCAGTCAAATATGGATTTATGAAAGACAGGTTTGTGACCCGCTCTGGCGAAATGAGTCGGAAGTCGCAACGTTCTATTTTTAGATAATCAGCTGATAACATGGAAAACGAGGAAAATCAAAACAATTTTTTTTTGCTAATTTCAAAGAAATGACATTCAAAAACAATCTCCCAAAGTTTCATAGTCCAGATAATTGAGGAAAGGCACGTAAATGACGATTAAAGTTGACTTACAACTTTTAACCCTCTAGAGGAGCACAACATGAGGCTAAATAACTTCTGAACCTGATAGGGACGAGCTGTAAACTGCATCTGAATCCTGAGATTCTCCGCTTTCCGAGGGTCCTTGAATGGTGCATTTATGACAAGGGTAGCCACGTGTAATCACGTAGTACGGGACCAGATGCTAAACCGAGCGTTAGCATCGATGCTAAACCAAGCGTAGCATCGGCGCTAAACCGAACGTAGCATCGAGGCTAACGCTTGCGGATCTGTTTTACAAAACATGAAATATCTTCTGAACCGTTTATGATAGAGACGAGCTGTAAACAGCATCTGAATAGTTACATTCTGCTTTCCGAGGGTCATTGAACGGCGCCTCTACAAGGTACGTGTTATGGATGTATTATATTATCGGTACGTGTAATCACCGGGTACGTAACAGATGCCAGATTCACAGAAGGCTTTAAACCACAGACGTTCTAAATTGTTTGAACGCATTTTTCTCAGGTTTTCAATGGAAAGCAGTGAGTGGAAGACCACAATTAAAATGGCCATATCTTAAAAACTATCCAATGTATGACTTTGACTAGGGTATCGTTTTAAAGCTTATTTTCTCATCTTTCCATTGATACCAAAATCTCAATTTTGAAAAATTTGGGTCACTGTGACTCATTTTGCTGGATCAGGTCACATTTGCTTTTTGCTCATAATAAGTTACACACTGGGGCTGAACAAAAAAGAGAAACAGATGGTGTAGTAGAGGTGTTGTAGAGGTGTTGTAAAGGTGTAGTACAGGTGCATCTCCTACCAGACGAAGAGCAGGACTCCCAGGCTCCATGCGTCCACCGCGAGGCCGTAGCCGGAGGTGGAGCCGTGGGTGAAGACCTCTGGAGCCAGGTACGAAGGAGTCCCACACAACGTCTTCATCAGCACCGCCTCCTCCAGGATACGGGACTGGTTGAAGTCCGTCACCTGAGAGACACACACACACACACACACACACACACACACACACACACGGATGTTGAGCAGAGCTGCTTAAAGGTGTACAGAAAAGAAAACTGAATTTGAGCCCACTCTGGGTCATAAAATTTGTGTAATAACTCATCTTTCAGAGGATGTAGGCCAAACTTTGTGCAAAATTCTATTTTTGAGTAAATCCGGGATGAAAGTGTGTATTTTTTTTTTTCTCATTGGATAATGCAGGTGCACGGATTATACGTCAGCCTGTACACGATTCACCAGCCACTGATATTGGATCCATCATCCGTCAATCAAACGTCTGAGACACGCACACACACACGGAGCTCGGGCTCGCCCCAAGCTTTGAATATCCCGCCCGCTCGATAACGACCAATCAAATTCGTTTTCCTTACTCGGGTAAACTCGTGTTGCAGCTCGTGACAACTCGGCGCGACAAACAGGACAAACGGCCATTTCTGTACACCTTTAAGTAACTCTACAACCACTGTATGTGTGTGTGTGTGTGCGTGCGTGCGTGTGTGTGTGTGTGTTTACCTTGATGAGACAGATGTCGTCGTGTGAGGACAGCAGGATGTTCTCTGGTTTCAGGTCCCGGTGGATGATCCCTTTACTGTGCAGGTACTACACACACACACACACACACACACACGTTCATGTCTTCTCTCTTCACATTAAACCAAGATGTTCTGGATAACAGTCACAGTCAGACTAACAGGCTAACAGTCGGGCCAACAGTCGGACTAACAGTAAAGCTATCAGTCGTCCTGATGAACCAAGGTGCAGCAGATTATTCCAGGATTCACTGATGAGTCAAACCTGATTTTTCCAATCATCTTGGATTAGCTAATCCAGGATTAGCTAATCCAAGATAATCCTAGATAATCAGAGCTCACCTGGACGGCTCGCAGCATCTGGTAAAAATATAGTTTGGCCACAGACTCGTCCAGCTGCTGCTGAGTCTTGACTCTCTGGAACAGTTCCCCCCCCTCCATCCTGTCAACAACAACAACAACAACATCGTTATAAACAACAACAACAACCTTCACCTTGGTCTGACAGATGTGGACAGATGTTTACTCACAGCTCCAACACGATGTAGTAGCTGTCCTCTGTCTGATAGAAGTCGTCAGTCCTGATCAGACAGGGCTGAGGAGACAGGAGACAAGAAGCAGGATTAATGAGAAATCTGGTTAAAGGGATACGCCAACATTTTTTTTTTCATGTCTTGCCTCACTCCCGAGTCCATGACTAGCAGATAGACACCATCCTTTCCACTGTGCGTGCAGTAACCATGGAGATAGAGCCGTATCGCCGTAATTAGCTTAGCTCAAACACTGGAAGTGTATAGGTAGTGTTAGCCTGCCTCCACCTAAAGTCGCTAATTAGCTTAGCTCAAACACTGGAAGTGTATGGGTAGTGTTAGCCTGCCTCCACCTAAAGTCGCTAATTAGCTTAGCTCAAACACTGGAAGTGTATGGGTAGTGTTAGCCTGCCTCCACCTAAAGTCGCTAATTAGCTTAGCTCAAACACTGGAAGTGTATGGGTAGTGTTAGCCTGCCTCCACCTAAAGTCATCAGAGAAACTCTTCAGCAACTCTAAACGGAAACCGGCGGGCCGATCTTCGTCTCAGAGCTGACAAAACTCTCCGGTAAGGCATCTTGAGCGGTCAAATGCCGCTAACGGGACCAGATCGGTCAAAACGGAGGGTTCAAGCAAAGACGCTTTATTTTGGTTCAAGCTAGCTACATCGAGGGTAGGTTAGCTTCCTATTTCAAAGTAAAAGCACAAATTCTATCATCATGGTTTTCTGTATGTAAAGGGCAACAGGTGTTTTATTTTGTGAAAGTAACCGGAAGTGCGTTGGTCACAACGGCTAGCTTGAGTAGCGCCGAATTCGTCCGGACAAAATTGTAAACAGCTGGTATTTAGACAAATTAACGACACACTGCTGATCTAAACGGCTACTTTCTCTCCTAAACATGTTTGAAATGTGGATAAAGTGAAATATTTACAGAGTTTAGAGCTAAAATGAAACCAGCTTCTGACTGCTGATTTCAGCTCGGGTAGGAGGCAGGCTAACAGTACCCATACCAGGGGTCGCGTTAACCGGATATTTTCCGTCATTGACCGTTTTTTTTAAACGGTGACGGAAAGATTTTGAGGCCATCCGTCATTTTGACAGATTGCAATTCACAGCCATGGCTGTCTGGCCATGTGCATTTGTTTACAATGAAGCCGGCGGATAATCAATAAATGGAGCGGTGGATAACGATATAAAACATATACAATGTCACAAAGTCACTACGGTGAGAATGAGATAAAAAAACAACAACAACCTCACAGCTGGCTGGTGCGCTCAGTAGAAAACGCTGTAGTACCTCCTCTAGGCCTGTGTGGAGCGTGTGTGGCGCTGTTAGTGCTGCCACACATAAACACTAACAACAGAGAAGAAGACAGAAAGCTTCCCCGCAGTATTCAAACTCCTTCAAGTGGATTAAATGTTGATGGGAGTCGTGTCAGTGCAAATATGACGGTCGATAATGATTTAATGGGCGAGATTCATCTGCAGTGTCCGAGGGACCGACAGTAGTCAGCTGTTAAGTTACGTAGCTGTAGCTACACAGCGGTGTGTCTCGGTACAGGTAGAGCGGTGGGGGTAGGACATCACCGTTTCACGCACAACTCTTCTAAAGGTAACGTTAAGCCTTCTTTTAATGTATTCTGCCCGCCGTGGCATTGTTTACAACACTTAAAGCTGAGTGTGGTCTTGTCCTGTCTGAATTTGTGCTGCATCTGGCTGTGTGGTCTATAGCTTCAGTTGTTTCAGTGATGCGCAATGGCTGCGTGCGTGCGTAAAGAGAGATGGCAGAGAGAGAGAGAGAGAGAGAGAGAGAGAGAGAGAGAGAGAGAGAGAGAGAGAGAGCTAACGCCAGTGCACTATGCGGTGCGAGTGCATGTGAAAACGTGATCATTTGGATGTTTTGGTATAACACATGGGTTAGCATGTTGATTGTTGACAGAAAACTGATGTCATCATCACGTATTTACGTTGTATTTAGATGTTGAGTGGCAGAAAGTGACCCCCGCATTCACTGACTGACCCACGGTTAGATGTGCTCTGACGCCGACTCTGTAATTTGTTTGGACTTGATATGAATTAAACATGAATTAAAATTGAATGCTATTGAATATGGCATTATTATCATTTAAAAAAAATTTAAGTGACCGGTAAAAATAGATTATGACGGAATTTTTATGACCCCGTCAGTCAAAATGACCGGCGACGAAAAAGTCTAGCGCAACCTCTGACCCATACACTTCCAGTGTTTGAGCTAAGCTAATTACGGCGATACCGCTCTATCTCCATGGTTACTGCACGCACAGTCGAAAGGAAAGGAAACTCATTGTCTCCAAAATCAATACAGTCATTGATCATCAGTGGAGATGGAGTTGAGTTAGCTTAGCTTAGCTTAGCTTAGCCTGGCTTTGTTGGCTGTTCATGGTGTTTGTGTCACTCACATGGTCCACTATCTGGAGGATGTCTATTTCCGTCTTAGCGTTTTTCGTTGCCGTCTGTGATTGGACAAAAACACACACACAGGTGACACGATGACATCACCACCTATGATTGGTTATAAGAGGACATTCTCAGCGAATCAGAGAGCAGGCAGCAGACTCACCCCTTCTGATTTGAAGTTGCTTTTGTTGATGATCTTAACTGCACATTTCCTACAGGTGGATCTCTCGAAGGCCAGTCTGACCTCCCCACACACCCCTCTGGACACACACACACACACACACAAAGAGACACACACACACACACACACAGACACACACACACACGCTGAGTTGTAGGGAACAGGAATATGAAGGTAGATTTGTGTCTTTATTATTGAATCAAAAAAAAAGTTACTTCCACAATCCACACAAATAAACTTTTATTTGAAAAATTATTTTCACTCAAAAAAACTACAACATTCTCAAATCAAGGAAAAAAGGTGTTTGAATGCAAAATAAAATGATTTGAGACCCCAAAAAATTGCATTTGAACACTTTTTTTCTTTGATTGAAAAGTTTTTTTTTGTTTGAGGTGAGTTATTATTTGATTGAAAATATATTTTTTTTGATTGAAGTGATCTGTTTTGTCTTTGGGCCATATTATAGGTAGGACATCAGAATCAGAATGTCTTTATTTGTCATTATACTCGCGGTATAATGACATTAGAGCCCCCCCCCTTCAGTGCAAAACAAGCAATACCATAAAAATACAATATAAAAACACTTCAATAGTATAAAAATAAATAGATAAAAATAAATTATATGCACAGTATATTGTAGTGAGTTATGTATTATTGCACAGTACATTGAGGTAGTAGGTATGTTGCAATATATGTTGAGGTTGTAGTCCGGGGTGTGTCTGTGTGAGTTCAGAGTGACAATGGCTGTGGGAAAGAAACTGTTCTTGAATCTATTTGTTTTTGACTTGATGCACCTGTAGCGCCTTCCTGAGGGCAACAGGTCAAACAACATGTCTTCACTTAAACCAAAAAAAAGTATTTTCAACCAAAAAAAACATTCACTTCAATCAACAAAAGAAAACGAACAATTTCAATCAAAGAAAAAAAGTATTCAAATGCAATATTTTGGGTCTCGAATAATTTTTTGAATTCAAACACTTTTTTTTTTGATTGAATTTTTTTTTTTTTAATACTGAAGTGAAGTTTTTTGGAGTGAATATATTTGTTTTGGTGGAAGCAACTTTTTTTTTGATTGAATAAAGTCACAAATCTACCTTCATACAGGAAGTGACATGACAGCGTGTGGAGGTTCAGACTCACGTGCCGATGCGGCGAGTCAGCATGTATTTCTCCTGAAGCTCTTTAGGTAAACTGGACTGGTCGTCGGACATCAGGTCGATGAAGACGAAGACTGGAGACGAAGACAGAGACAAGGTGAGGTGTTTGTCCCCCCCCCGGTGTGTCTGTCCCCCCACGGTGTGTTTGCCCCCCCCCCCCCCCCCGGTGTGTTTGTCCCCCCCCCCCGGTGTGTTTGCCCCCCCCACGGTGTGTTTGCCCCCCCCCGGTGTGTCTGTCCCCCCACGGTGTGTTTGCCCCCCCCGGTGTGTCTGCCCCCCCGCCCCGGTGCCGAGCGCTGAACCCGAGTCGTGTGTCTGACCTTTGTTGCGCTGCTCGGCCAATGAGAGGACGGCGTTGTTGACCAGAGGAAGCTTCTTGTTTTTACCGATCAGGTTTCCGTCAACAAACGTCCCGTTGTTGCTCAAGTCCTCCACAAACACCTCACTGCCCTCCTGACAGACACACACACACACACACACACACACACACAGACAGGTCACAGACAGAGAGGTCAAAGGTCAGACAGACAGGTAGAGAGACAGACAGACAGGTCAAAGGTGAGACAGTTTCCTGCCACAGTGGACTGTCCAATCACTGTAATCACCAAACTGTAGCAGTAGCATGTAGCAGTAACATGTAGCGGTAGCATGTAGCAGTAGCATGTAGCATGTTATTAGTAGCATGTAGCGGTAGCATGTATCAGTAGTATGTATGAGTAGCATGTAGCATGTAGCAGTAGCATGTAGCAGTAGCATGTTATTAGTAGCATGTAGCAGTAGCATGTTATTAGCAAGGGGGCAGTTGTGGGTCTGAGAAGTGAAGCTCACTTCCGCGTTCAAAAAGCTGCAATCCCCTCTTCTTCCTCTGGGGGCTGGTGTCAGAAGGGAGCAACTCTCCATAGACCCCCATGTTAAAATAGCCGATTTTACAGCTTAAAAAAACATATTTACAGCCTGGTACATTTTATTTTTTTGGTCTCAACCGATAGTTTCTACCCCCGCACACACTCTGAGGGGGGTGAATTTTTTTTAAACTCTACCGTTTTACTGTTATTAGGTTTAAAGTTCTGGCCAATTAGGGCGCAGAACCGTTGAGTGACAGGTCCGGGGGCCACTGCTACGAGGCCAGTGGGCGGGCTCTCCACCGCTCCAAATATGGCAAGTAGAATCCAACATGGCGCGGCTCAAACCCCATAGGAGCGGCACAAAACAGACTCCCCCAAACCAATGGGTGACGTCACGGTGCTACAGCCGTTCTGACTACAGTCTATGGTTATTAGTAGCATGTAGCAGTAGCATGTAGCATGTAGCAGTAGCGGTAGCATGTAGAAGTAGCATGTAGCATGTTATTAGTAGCATGTAGCGGTAGCATGTAGCATGTCTGTCTGTCTGTCTCACCCTGAAGATCCTGAAGTGCTTCTTGCTGTAGATCCTGAACTTCTTGGATCCTCGGTCGTTGGGATCATCCAGGACGTAGCTGCACTTGGAGTCTCGTCCAAACAGGTACTGGTCCTCTAGGCAGTCTACACACACACAGACACACAACACACAACACACAGTCACCACAGGTACTGGTCCTCTAGGCAGTCTACACACACACAGACACACAACACACAGTCACCACAGGTACTGGTCCTCTAGGCAGTCTACACACACACAGACACACAACACACAGTCAGCACAGGTACTGGTCCTCTAGTAGTCCAGTCATTTTATGAGAAAAGGTTTGAACAAGTTGCAACAGAATCAAACTCAACTGGTTTTGTATCCTCAGCATGTCCTGAGTGAGGGAAAAAAAGCCCAGAAGAATCCCATTAGGGCAAAGTTTAGAAAAACACCCAAACATATCCCATTTATATGCATATAAAAATTTTTTTTCACGTGAATAGGGTAACATTTTTAATCTTTAGATATATCCATGAAAATTACTGAGTTGATTACTTACATTAAGACAAACAAAAAATGTATTACACGTTTTTTGAAATTCTTTGTTAACATGAGCAAATTTGCATAAATTTGCATAAATTGCACCGTTTTGACGGCACATGTATGAAGTTGCTGTGGTGGTACCGGCATGAAAATTGGAATGAGTTGACTCCATCGGTCAACCGACAAGTTGACCACTTTAAATTTCAAGATGACTGCAATTTTTCACGACAGCCACATCCTTAGTAGAGCAGGTATGACATGCTCCGTCTCTATTAATGCTCATGGGTAGTCTTTGGTTCCATTCCTTAAGTTTTTTTAACTGTAATATCATATTACAGTTAAAAATGTCTTGTTCAATCTTGTTAACATATTATATGTTAACAAGATTGAACAAGACATTTTCACCTGCTCTTCAATGTTTAGATCAGGTGTTGTATGTATGCAAATTAGCTATACGTAATTGGATTATGCCCTGTTGGCTCATGTCATACCTGCTCTACTAAGGATGTGGCTGTCGTGAAAAATTGCAGTCATCTTGAAATTTAAAGTGGTCAACTTGTCGGTTGACCGATGGAGTCAACTCACTCCAATTTTCATGCCGGTACCACCACAGCAACTTCATACACATGTGCCGTCAAAACGGTGGAATTTATGCAATTTTTTGCAAATTTTCTCATGTTAAAGCAGAAGTGAGTGATCCGGTCGTTTTCGCTAATGCTGCGTTCCAGGCAGGCTTTTGAAATCATAAATTACAGCTTCAAGTCACAACTTACGACTTTGTAGCGTTCCAGGCAACCCACTCGTGTTTCTCCGACCTGTTTTACCGGTGAAAGTCACTATAACGGCCACTCGTAACTTCTGACCCGTGAACTCGCACCAGATCGAACTGATACAACTTCACAGGTCGGAAAAATACGAGTTTCCTTGAACGCACCATAACAGTCCTCGTCGCTACGTCACCACATTCACGGCGTTCCTTGGCTGCACACACAGCCCTGCATGCCGTTCTCTCTCCTCATTGGATAAAAACTAACAGATTAATCAGATGAGTTTGATTCTGTTGCAACTTGTTCAACCTTTGGCTTAAAACTACTGGTCCTCTAGACAGTCTACACACACACAGACACACAACACAGACTGGTGATGACGTGGCGCATGGTGATTGGTCGTGAGGATTTATAACAGTTGTAGGTTGACGTTGCCATGGAGATCTGAGTGTGTTGTTGAGACAGAGACAGGTTCATCTTCTCCTGAATGGTCTTTATGCAGCTCCACCACTTCCTGGAATAAACCAGCTCCTTCATTTCCTGTCTTATACAGGTAATACTCAGAAAATTAGAATATCGTGAAAACGTTCATTCATTTAAGTAATTCAACTTAAAAGGTGAAATGAATATATTATTTAGACTCATAACAGGCATTGCAAGATATTTCAAGCTTTTATTTGTTAGAATTTTGATTATTATGGCTTACAGCTTATGAAAACCCCAAAATCAGAATCTCAAAAAATTTGAATATCGTGAAAAAGTTCAATGTTGTAGCTCAAATTGTCAGCCAATTAATCCAAAACACCTGCAAAGGGTTCCTGAGCCTTCAAAAGCTCTCTGTCTGGTTCAGTACAGTTCGCAATCATGGGGAAGTGAATGAACTTTTTCACGATATTCTAATTTTCTGAGTATTACCTGTATTATTGGACAACCTGATGAATCCAGGTGTGACTGGGTCGTCACAATGGTCAGTCACACCTGGATTCATCAGTTGGTCCAGTAATGTAAGACAGGAAATGAAGGAGCTGGTTTATTTCAGGAAGTAGTGGAGCTGCATAGAGCCCATTGTCCGTCTGAAAGTTGCCATTTTGGTGTCAGACTGTAGAGAAGAGAAGAGATGTGTCTGTGACAGATGAGTCCAGTATTTACTACGGGGCCAAGAGACTAACGTAGCTAACATCCACGCCGCGGTAGCATCTAAAGTAATGCATTACACAACCACGACCAATCACCATGTGCCACGTCATCGCCAGTCGCGACCCGGACGCAATATTTTTTTCCGTAGGATAGGTCCGGGAAAGTCCCGCCTCCCCCGCCTCCGATTGGCTAGATGAACTCTCCTCCGATTGGTTGTTTGATTTGGCCGTGTAACGTCATCTCACAACAGTACTGCAGTAAACTAAAATATACACCAACTGAAGATGTAATCAGACGCCATGGTGAAGCGGTTTGTGTGTTCGCCTGCGGTGTGGTGAATCCCAGTTCGATCCCCGCTGGTTTCACATTCCAAGAAATGTAGTTTTTAAATTTATATTCCAAGTTTAGTTTACATTTTAAGTTTGATTGAGAAGTGTAATTGAGCCGTTGGTTGGGTTTAGTCAACGAAGAAAGGAGTTGGTTAAGTTTAGTAAAAAGACCAGTAGAGGCTAGACAGGCTAGATAAGTAGAGAGAGTCAAGTAGATCTAGGCACTTATCACACTTTGCCGACAGCCTGCGTTTCACAGCCGTTTCACAGCCAAAACAAACAACCAATCAGGCGAGAGCCCTTCTAGCCAATCAGAGTCGAAAATGGAGCCCATCTAGCCAATTAGAGGCGGGAAAGGCGGGACTTTCCCGGACCTATCCTACGAAAAAAAATATCGCAACCCGGACACATCTGGTACCGACACCGGTCTCCGTTCCGGTCCGGTCCAGTCCGTTCCGGTCCGGTCTAGTCCTCACCGTGGCTCCTGAAGCCCCGGGCCATGGGCAGCAGCCGGCCCCAGGGCTGAGGCTCCGGCTCCTCGGGGACGGACGGCAGCGTGACGGGCAGCGTGTCCAAGCTGCTCAGGGTCCCAGAACCGCTGGAGGACTGGCTGGCCGAGGTGGGCCCGCTGGACGAGCTGGACCCGGGCTGGGACTGGGTCTGGGGCTGGGACTGGGACAGGGACTGGGTGGACTGGGTGGACTGGGTGGACCCTGCAGACTGGGGACAGGACTGGTCCCCCTTCTGTGGAGCTTCTTCAGACATCCTGTGCTTCTGCAGATGAGACACAACAACAGGTTTTATTGTACTGTATTGGATTATATTGAATTTTTAAGTGTAATTTATATGCAAGGCAAGGGAGAGCACACAGTCCTCCCATTAAGCTGGTCACCACTTAAAAATTCAAAACAAGGTGGATTTATAACCTTGTTTTCACTTTTAGTACTCCCCTCCCCCTTCCCCTTCAGGCTGCACTTGGAGAATTTTGTTCTTAATTTGCTCGCCTGGGTAAATAAAGGTTAAATAAAAAACGTGTCAGATCATCTGTAACCATAGATACAGATACTGACTAGATGACGCCTTTTGCTTCTCAGCGTACGTCAACACGGCGGCCATCTTGGTCAGGGGTTTCTGACCATAGACATATAAACGTGTGACCAGCAGTCAGACCAGTCAGACCCTGTAGAACATGTTTCAGTCTATTTATGCATGAAATGAAAACATTTTCATTCATTCATTTTCTATACTGCTTATTCTGCACTAGGGTCACAGGTGAGCTGGAGCCTATCTCAGCAGACTTCGGGCGAAAAATTTTACAAAGAAAAAAAAAATTGTTGTTGTATCATAAATATGTGTCTGACATTTATAATAAACTAAACAGCTTGAGAATGGGTTGAATATCCAGTGAGTTGTAGTGATGTTAATGGTTGATAGACCTCTAACAGGAAGTAGACACGGCTTCCCCCTCACCAAGATGGCCGCCGCGTTGACGCATTCCACTCAGTAGAGCTGCAGCATCTAGTCAGTACTACTGTATACTATCTATGATCTGTAACACAACAGAGTTTAATCTTGTCGTTTCCTCCTCTGAATTACAGTTTTTCTCAGTTGCTGAAACACTGAACCTGAACCAGAGTGATAGATATGTTATATCTATCACTCTGCACTGAACCACTGATGGAACCAGTCACTTTTCACCTGTTTAGACTTTAACAACTCACCAGCACATTTTCATTGTTATGCAGCTGTGTTGCATAATGCAGAGCACAGGTGGCAAAAGTCAAACACAAGTAAAGCACAGGTTTCACCGGTTGTGTCTAATGATGTGAGGGAACATAAAGAGTTCATTTGCAAAAGCAGATTACTCTGTTTAAAAAAAAAAAAATTGAAAATGTTTAATTATTATTTACACCAGGTGACATCAGTCAAACCAAAGTTGAGTGGCTTTGACCAAGGAGATGAGACGTACAAAACCAGATGTAACTCAAACAAATAAAGCTTTATTGAAAACAACACTCTGTAAAGAATCATTCAAAAGCATCAGCTCTTTTTTTTCACTTGGCACTTATCTGCTTTTGTAAATGAACTCTTCATATAAAACCAGTTGAGGATGAAGTCCTGTGGCCTGAGCCAGTACAGAGAAATGATGCTGCAGCTGAGTGTTGCACTTCTCATTTCTATATGTATACCTAGGTTTACTGCATACAAGTACTAAATGCACAAGATTTCTGTTTGTTTTTGTACTGTACAAGTGGTATATGTAAATGCAGAGGATTTCTGCTTTTTGTGCTTTTTTTCTTTCTTGTTTTTACTGTCTACAGGTGCTACGTGCACAGGTTTTTTGTTTTGCAAGAGGAGAAGATGAGAGACGACAGGGTGAAGGAAGAGAGGATGAGGGAGGGAGGGAAGTAAAGGAAGTAAAAGGGGATGAAATGAATGTGGGGAGGGAGGGAGGGAGGAGGGTGAAAACACTCCCTATAATCCAGACACTCTGCACTGTACTCGCTTTTATCTTCATGTTTTGTTTGTTCTGTTTTTATTGCTACTATGATCTTTTATGCTTCCACTCCTCTTTTGTCAGGTGACCTTGGGTGACCTGAAGGCGCCTCCAAATAAAATGTATTAATATGAAAGGGAAGGAGAGAAGAGCTAAATGCACAGTCTATTTTTTTGTTTTGCAACTTGCATGTAGCTACAGAGAACAATAAACATTTATTTCTACAGCTTCATTGTGTTTTCTATGTGTCTATGTAGTGTTTAGTGACTGATCAGTAGTGGTTTTAATGTTGATTTGACAACATAGTTCAGTTTTGGGCACAGATTGAACTGTTTTGAGGTGAAAGTTTGGTTTTGCAAGAAGAGTCTGAGGTTTTGTGAATGGAGCTAGGGTAGTAGGGTTTGTGTTGACAGTTTAGAGGAAAGGAGGGAGCAGCTTTAGAGAAATAATGTGTCTTAGCAATGGAGTAAAACTGTAACTGGTTCTGGTTCAGGACTAACTGTTCCCTCTCAGGTGTTTTACTGCTCCACCTCTTCACCCAGAAGACAAAAAAAGTTTCACACTCACATATCCCCGACTAGTTTCCTGTTTATTTCTCCCTAAAGTGGCTTCAAACTGTGAAATGTAGCTATGACCTTAACCGTGGTCTGTAGTGCAACTACCATTGAAGTTTTTGCTTGAGAATTATTATTACTGTTCATATCAAGATGCTTCTGCACCAAGAGTTGATGACACCAACTTGATGTTAGTTAGTTTTTTCATATTGTTCATATGGCAATAAATGCAAACTCTATTTTGCCAAAACAATATAGTATTTTGTTCTCATGAACTGTAACTGGAGCAGCCTTTAATGTTGTCAAAATAATCTGTTATTAATCATTATAGTAATAGCCAATAGTATTGATATTTGGAGTCGCTCCAGCAGCTCATCAGGGAGGTGAATTTCTGCTCAGGAGTTTTGAAAATGAGAGGGAACATTGTTCAGGACCAACACACTCACCGGGTCGGGCTGTCCGCTGCAGCCGGACTCTGCTCCGGGTCTCAGCTGGTTCTGGTTCTGTGCAGGTGAAGACCAGGTGAAGTCCAGTCCGGTCCGGACCGAACACGTGTGCAGCGGTTTCTTTCGCCGGGATCGTGCAGGAAACGTGGAAACGTCCTTCTTCTTCCTTCCTGGATCTCGGAGTTTACGTTCGTGTCACATGACGTCGGCCGGCCAGGCAGCCAATGAGAAGTGAGCAGCTGGGTCACGTGAGTTTGAAGCGGTTTCCTGTGCTTCCGGGTCTGGTTTGGTTCTGCAGGACTTGGTTGCACTATTCCAACATGCAGGGTTGAGTGGACTGTTGGATAGTTTCCCTTCAAGCCGGTCAGAAACCCAGTCAGGCTGTTTCTATCTATGACTGTCTGAAGGAAACACATGGCAGCACTGGATTCATGAGGCGCGCGACCAGAGATGTGACGTAGCCGTGACCCGGTCCACCTGGCTGCGGGTTCACCTGAGGTCCACCTGAGGTCCACCTGGCTGAGGGACAGACAGCATGTCCACACCGAGGACCCCCAAGACCCTGATCATCACCGACGGTGAGTCCGTAGCAGCTGGACCCGACCGGTCCGGTCCGGTCTGGTCCGGTAGCAGCTAGACCCGGTCCGGTCCAGTCCGGTCCGGTCCGGATCAGACCTCCTCAGCCTGAGGTGACGTCACTGTTGTTGTTAGTGATTGGACACGTGACGTGGGTCCGTACCTACAGACACACGCCTCTCAACCATAGACTGTAATAAGAAGCTCTCAACCAACATCTGTATGTCGTCATCAGTCCAGCTGTGGTCAGACTGGAGGTTAAAGGTCACCTTATAATGTGACGTCATCTCAGGTGTTTGTTCTACTTCCTGTGGTCATTGATGTTTTGTCACTATGACAGAGGAGCATTGAAATATCTCATATCCCTCATGTCCTCCTCTCAGTTAGTTATCACAGCTACTACTAACAGACCTACCGCTAACAGCTAACACACTAACAGCTAACAGCTAACAGACAGGTTCAACGTTCAAGGTTTTTATTTGTGTCCCCGTAGGGCAATTATTTTAGCAGCAAGTAAAAAGAACACAGATACAAGACACAGAATTAAAAAAGGGGGGGGTAAAATACAGTGTGTTAAAACAACAACAGTGGCACGAATAAAAAAAAAACATAAATGACCGAAAAAGTGCATCAGTGCGTATCCTCCATATCTAACAGCTAACACGCCTACCGCTAACAGCTAACACCTATGTCTATGGTTAACACACCTACAGCTAACTAACCTAACTTACCGCTAACAGCTAACAGACCTAACTTACCGCTAACAGCTAACAGATCTAATGGCGCATTTCCACTAGCACGGTTCGGCTCGGTACGGCACGGCTCGGCGCGCTATTTCGTGTTTCCACTAGCACGCAGTACCTGCAACCGGGTACATTTTTGGTATCACCTCAGCCCTGGTTCCAAGCGAGCCGAAGCGTTACTAAAACGTGACGTCAGCCGACTGCCTTCCACTGATTGGCCGACGAGTGTCGTCACTGGAAGCGACGACCGACAACAGAAATGTTCCTGCTGAAGCCTGAAGCCTGTTATTACCAGAGAATTTCTAATATTGGGACTGGCTCTGTTATTACGTGACTTTATTAAGTTTTAATATTTTTTCATGCGAGAAAGTAACTGTTTAGATCCCCATGTGCGGTTAGTTTATCCAAACGACGGCTGTTTAGAAGTTTGCCCCGATGTTTTTCGGAGAAGTGAAGCTCCAGGTCCGAGCAGCGACCGGTTCATCACAGAGGCAGCAGCCCGGCTCCTGACGTGCTCCGCCCGGCCAGCCTACCACCGTCACCCCGAGGAGAACAGACCGCTAATTAACTTCCCCGATGGCTTTTAGAGGTTTACCACCGGCTGGTTAAACTCTTAAATGTTGGTCTCATTGATGAAATCTAACAATTGTGGCTGTAGCAGAAGTTTGTTTGTGGTTAGACAGAAGAGCAGCACTGCCTTGGGGTCTGTACGCACAGAAAACACCACATTTACATCAATAAATAAATGTTTTACAATGAACCAGGCCGATCTCAGAGCTGGTAGACTCTCCGGTAAGGCATATTGAACGGTTATGCCGTTAACGGGACGAGAGCAGTCAAAACGGCGGTTTAAAGCTAGCTACAGCGAGGGTAGGTTCACTTCCTGTTTACAAAGTAAAAGCACCAATTCTATCGTAATGGCTTTCCATGATAAAAGGCAACGGGTATTTTATTTTGTGAAAATAACCGGAAGTGCGTTGCTCACTACGGCTAGCTTTAGTAACGCCGACTTCGTTGAAACAAAATTGTAAACAGCTGGTATTTTGTCAGTTTTTCAACACGTTGGGGATCTAAACGACTACTTTCTTGCCTGAAAATGTTTCAAATGTTGCTAAAGTTATATATTTACAGAGTTTAGAGCGTTGCTCGGCGCCGTGTAAAAGACGTCACGGCGGTACTAGTGATACTCAGTTGTAATGGAAACACAACCAAACCGAGCCGAGCCGTGCCGTGCCGAGCCGTATCGAGCCGAGCCGTGCTAGTGGAAATGCGCCATAACTTACAGCTAACAGACCTACAGCTAACACACCTACCGCTAACAGCTAACACCTATGTCTATGGTTAACACACCTACAGCTAACTAACCTACTGCCAAAGACGGTTTAGTATCTTTGCTACCACTAACAGCTAACACAATAACAGCTAACAGACCTACCGCTAACAGCTAACACAATAACAGCTAACAGACCTACCGCTAACAGTCAAACTGACCTACAGCTAACAGCACTTTGAGATTACTTTATGAAAAGTGCTTTACAAATAAAATGTATTATTATTATTATTATTATTATTATTATTAACAGCCAGACCTACAGCTAAAAGAGCTAACTTACAGCTAACAGACCTACCGCTAACAGACCTAACTTACAGCTAACACACCTACAGCTAACATACCTAACTTACAGCTAACTCACCTACAGCTAACAGACCAAACTTACAGCTAACAGACCTAACTTACAGCTAACATACCTAACTTACAGCTAACACACCTACAGCTAACAGACCAAACTTACAGCTAACATACCTAACTTACAGCTAACACACCTACAGCTAACAGACCAAACTTACAGCTAACAGACCTAACTTACCGCTAACAGCTAACAGATCTAACTTACAGCTAACAGACCTACAGCTAACACACCTACCGCTAACAGCTAACACCTATGTCTATGGTTAACACACCTACAGCTAACTAACCTACTGCCAAAGACGGTTTAGTATCTTTGCTACCACTAACAGCTAACACAATAACAGCTAACAGACCTACCGCTAACAGCTAACAGCCAAACTGACCTACAACTAACAGCTAAAAGAGCTAACTTACAGCTAACAGACCTATCGCTAACAGACCTAACTTACAGCTAACACACCTACAGCTAACAGACCTAACTTACAGCTAACACACCTACAGCTAACAGACCTAACTTACCGCTAACAGCTAACAGACCTAACTTACAGCTAACACTAACAGCCAACACACCTACAGCTAACAGCTAACTGACCTACAGTTAAAGGGATACTTCACCCAAAATCAATAATTCACCAGTCATCTCCTCCCCGTCATGCCAAGGAAGGGTCTGGAGAACTTTCAGAGTCATCAAAACTCTCTAGGAGTTCCAGGGGGGGGTCCGGCTGGTGACGGATATGGCTGGTTTTCATATAATGGTGACGGATAGAGTTCACTTCTGAATGGACCAAAACACACACTATGAAACAGCTAACAGCTAACTGACCTATAACGCTGGTCAGTTAGCTGTTAGCTGTAGGTATGTTAGCTGTTAGCTATAGGCTACAGCTAACAGCTAACTGACCAACAGCTAACTGACCAGCTTTATAGGTCAGTTAGCTGTTAGCTGTAGGCTACAGCTGACAGCTATCTGACCTACAGCTAACAGCTAACTGACGTATAGCTAATAGCTAACTGACCTACAGCTAATAGCTAACTGACCTACAGGTAACAGCTAACTGACCTACAGCTAATAGCTAACAGCTAACTGACCTACAGCTAATAGCTAACAGCTAACTGACCTATAGCTAACAGCTAAGTGACCAACAGCTAACTGACCTATAGCTAACAGCTAAGTGAGCAGCGTTATAAAGTCTGAACTCTCTCTCTGCTCTGATTGTCCAGACGAGGAGGTGGAGGCTGAGGAGTCAAACCCGTTCTCCTTCAAGGAGTTCCTACGCTGGAAGAACCAGGGTCCTCTTCAGGACCAGGACCAGGACCAGGACCAGGACCAGGACCAGGACCAGGACCAGCAGGAGCAGGTATGAGGACCAGAGTCTGCAGAAGACTAATGCTGCATTCCATACACCTCGGAAGTCGGAGGTCGGAGCTGGGAATGACGTCACACCCGAGTTATCAGCGTTTCAGTTACAAAGTCGGAAAAAGCAGCCAACGGCTGAAACTACCAGGCTAACGGTTAGCCGTTGTTAGCACGGTCTGCTTTGTAGTTCGCATATAAACATGAAAAATGTAAATTACACTGTGACAGCATTGCATCTAACAATACTGTGTATACGGCTGACTGATTGTGACGGAAAATAGTCACAAGTGTTAATAAAAGGATTATTACAGGAGCTTCTATGACTGTTTACAACCGGGGCAGCCATCTTTAAATTTCAACTCGGGGGTTATGTGGATCGTCCGACTTTCCGAGTCGGAAATCCGACCTCGGGGGTCGTTCCAGTTGAAAGTTCCGACTCAGAGCTTGGAAATCCCGACTTCCGAGTACAACTGGAACGCACCAGTAGTAACAGACATGAGTGTAACTGACTGTGTCTGTGTCTGTAGTGCAGCAGAGCAACTGACAGGAAGTTGACCCGGACCTGTTTCTTCTCTGAGCCATCAGCGGCTCCACAGGTAGAGTGACGTCATCGCTGACATCATCACAACAGGAAGCATAGATACTATATACACGTAGATGCCGCATTCGGGCTTGTCAGGAACGTCGTCGAGGCCGCCATCTTGGGAGGGGGTTCCTTGTATATATCTATGATTAAAAACACAGATGACGTCATGATGCATGTCACCAACGGCAGTACGAGGTAAAACAAAACATAACAAAACAAAACGCACTTCCTCCCCCCTCAAGATGGCGGCGGCGGCGACGGTCCGTTCCAATGGACAGCAGTGTCAGAGGCATCTGCGTGTATGTATATATCTATGGTTTGAATGATGACCAAGGTGTCACTCTGTTCCTGTTTGTCCAATCAGGAGGAGGAAGAGGGCTGGGGGCGGAGCTTCCAGTCCGGTGTGGACAGCACCTCCTCCCTCTGTACGGAGGAGGAGGAGGAAGACGACGAGGAGGAGGAGGAGGAGACCAGGTGAGACCATAAATATCTACACATAGAAGCCGCCTCTGAAGCTGCTGTCCATTGGAACGATGCGTCAACACGGCGGCCATCTTGGTGAGGGGGAAGCCGTGTCTACTTCCTGCATCAGAGGTCTATCAACCATTAACATCACCACAACTCACTGAATATTCAACCCATTCTCAAGCTGTTTGGTTTATTATAATTTTTATTATTTATTATTTATTATATTTATTTATTATACGGCGGCGACAACACAGCAGAGCAATCCTGCCTAGGAGCTATCCATGGTTAGGAAGTCTCTTGAAATATCAAACAAAGAGGAGAACTATGGACTGTGGAAGCTTCAATGGCCATAATACAGAAGTTATCATGACGTGAACCATATGTTGCGGTGTAAAAAAAAAAAAAAAAAAAAAAAGGTTGATTCGGTGGAAACCCGGCTTAACGGGCGGGGGCAGGGCCCCCACGGCATGCGGGGGCCCCCCCGCCTCGCGGGGGCTGCGGGGGTATACTTTACGGCCCAGGTCAGACGTTTATATGTCTATTGACCCCTTGCACGTGACGTCACGTTCCACTCGCGATAGCTCCGGACGCCATGATGGACGGCAAAAGAACAGTGAACGTCAATGTAATTGAATGGGCGCGTTATAGTTTTGTGACATTCCGGGGTTGGAGGGTTTCCCCTCCTTTTCCACTGAGCTGGTTCCAGTGCTGGTTCGAAGCCAGAGCCTGACTAGCACCGGTTCTTTGCTTTTCCACCGCTTAAAAACCGGTTATTGGTTCTTAAAACTGGTCTGAAGCACCAACTCCTTGCTGGTCTAGAGCTAAGAACCGGGGGCTGGCCACTGGCGGCGGGGTTACATGAGCAACAGGACCAGTGTGAAGATATACAGAAACGCTATCGATGCCATTATAAGTTAGTTTATCTACAGTGTATAGTCGATGTAAACACAGTTGAAGCTAACTAGCTGAGCTACATGCTGTGGCTAACAACAGCTAACGCTCGTATTAAACATAGCACCGTCACAACGTAGTTGCCGCCGGCGGATCGCGGCGATTACAGCGAAGACGGCTTCCTGTTTTCTTTTATTTTTAACCCGGCTTTAATCAGAGAATGGTCACTAATTATACAGACGTCGGGTCAGGTCTTCAACACCCACAGGTCGGACCAGGTTTTAATTTCCAGGTCCGTTAACTGTAGTTAGCAGCTGCTGAATGGGGAGAGTGGCACTGACTTGATGTTAGCTCCTTAGCAGTGGAAAAAGCACAGAAAACTGAGATATTCTACGGCGAATAACAAAAAAACAAACAGAATATTGCAACGGATGAGTAGATATTCTATTTAAAATAAGTGATAATGCTGTGAGGTTGTAGTGTGAAGTGATTGAGCCACATTGTTGGACCGCACCCATACACAGTACATTATCACTGAGCACTTTCTGCCGTCCGTCATGGTGTCGCCTCTCGCGTCACGTTCTAATTGTGACGTAGCTGCAAGGGGTCAATAGTCAGAAACCCCTCACCAAGATGGCCGCCGTGTTGACGTACGCTGAGAAGCAGAAGGTGGCAGCTAGTCAGTATCTATATATATGGGTTGTTCCTAATAACTCTGAAACAAACAACAACTCTTCCCAACAGGTTCTCCTCCAAACCTGAAGGAGCAGCAGGAGCAGGAGGAGCAGGAGGAGAGAACTATGAAGGAGATGATGAGACGTCCATGGCCGAACCCACCACCTCCTGCAGGAGGAGGAGTGGGAGGAGCAGCCAGGTGCAACAGGTAACACACACACACACACACACACACACACACACACACACACACACACACACACACACACACACACACACACACACACACACACACACACACCGGTGTCTGATGGAGGAGGGAGAGGAGTAGTGACCTTTGACCTGTGCTCCAGCTGCAGGAGGAGAACGTGTTCCTGAGGAGAACTGTCAGGGAGCTGCAGAGGAGGTCGGAGGTTAACGAACGCAGGTGAGAACCGACCAATCACAGCTCAGCACCGACCAATCACAGCTCAGCACCGACCGATCACAGCCGCGATTCGCGCCGCCGGTGTCGGTACCAGATCGGCTCGGGGTCCTGGACTGGCAGATGACGTCGCGCATCATGTCACAAATCGTGATTGGTTGAAGCTCGGAAAGTTGGAGGAAACCATGGAAACACAAAATGTTCGGCAAAATTGTCTGGTGGTCGGAGCACGGATGTGTTATATTATCGTCGGAGAGCGGTGGTTGCTAAGCGCTGCTAACGTTGGGCTAGTGCTAACGTTGGACTAGTGCTAACGTTGGGCTAGTGCTAACGTTGGGCTAGTGCTAACGTGGGCTAGTGCTAACGTTGGGCTAGTGCTAACGTTTGGCTAGTGCTAACGTTGGACTAGTGCTAACGTTGGGCTAGTGCTAACGTTGGACTAGTGCTAACGTTGGGCTAGTGCTAACGTTGGGCTAGTGCTAACGTTGGGCTAATCTAATGACGTGAAACCAGGTTCAACGTGTCGTCCAGATGTGCTGTAGCTCTGTAGGTCATGATGTCGTGATGATGTCATGATGTCATGATGATGTCATGGTGACTCCTCCTCCGTCTCCAGGGTGATGGAGCTGTCTGAGGAGCTGCTGGAGAGGAGACGACAGGAGGAGAAGGAGGCGCAAGACCTGGAGAGTATGGTCCACTCAGTGGAGACCAACCTGCACCTGATGACGGTAACACCTGTCTGTCTCTACCTGTCTGTCTGTCTGTCTGTCTGTCTCTAACCTGTCTGTCTCTAACCTGTCTGTCTCTCACCTGTCTGTCTCTCCTGTCTGTCCAACAGAAGCGAGCAGTCAGAGCAGAGAACTCTGTTTCCAAATTAAAGGTGGAGCTGCAGCAGCTGCAGGTGAGTTCAGCGACTTGTTTACATTCTACTTCCTGGTAGAAAACCAGCATGAGAACAATAGTGACGGACGAGAGTTTCACTATATTTACCTCATTTTTCATGTCACTATATCACCGTTTAGACTAATCTGATGTTTGTAAAGTTTATAAAACCAATGATTGGACAAACATTAGTATTTACGTGTGCACATTTTTGTAATTAGTCATGGTTATCATAGATTAGCAGGGCTAACGGTTAGCTACCTGTTTAACTTTAATAACTCAGTGACTCAATAAACGCTCCATGAACAAATATTTTCTCCAGCGGATATCTGAGTTACAACATGACTGAGCTAACTGGAGTAGTTTCATGTCGTGTCCCACAACGGGAGGGTTTTAACAGCTGACGTCCTGATGTTAGCTGTTAGCTTAGCTACCACCGTTAGCTTAGCTACCGTTAGCTTAGCTACCGTTAGCTTAGCTACTGCTGTTAGCTTAGCTACCGCCGTTAGCTTAGCTACTACCGTTAGCTTAGCTGCTGTTAGCTTAGCTACCGCCGTCAGCTTAGCTACCGTTAGCTGTCCCTGTCAGCTGAGCCACTGATGCTTTCTAGACACTGTGATTCCCCCAAACTGAATAAATACAACACATAGCAACACAAAACACACACACAGAAATAGTAATGTTTCTTCAATCATTTCAGATTTGTCTAAACGGTGATAAGACGTGAAAAATATGATATATAGCTAAACTCTCGTTCGTTACTATTGATCTCATTCAAATTACAGCTGGTTTTCTACCAGGAAGTAGAATGTAAACAAGGAGATTACATTACGTGTACAGTGTGTATATATATTGTGTGTGTGTGTGTGTGTGTGTGTGTACATTGTGTGTGTGTGTGTGTGTGTGTGTGTGTGTGTGTCAGGTGGAGCTGGACTCTGTGAGGTCACACAACGACCGTCTACAAGCAGCAGAGTCTCAGGTCGTCATGACGATGAAACAAAACGCTCAGATGGCGTCTGAGTACCTGAACAAGACAACGAGCCACGCCCACTCCTCCATCAGGTTAGTCCTAGAGCACCTGTCTGTCTCTCTCTACCTGTCTGTCTCTACCTGTCTCTCTCTCTAACCTGTCTCACTCTCTCTGACCTGTCAATGGGCTTTTTAATCCAGGTGAGTCTGACCGTTGTTGTGAGGTCAGACTCACCTGGATTCATCAGTTGGTCCAATAATGTAAGACAGGAAATAAAGGAGCTGGTTTATTTCAGGAAGTAGTGGAGCTGCATAGAGCCCATTGAATTCAGTATAGCTTTATTGGCATGAACAGAGATTTGTTTCTGCCAAAGCATTTTACACAACACTTACACCACCACCACAACACTGCAATTCATATTCAGAACAGCACAAAATACATCTAATCACAAAAACAAATCTATGCATCTGTGATGTCATACTGTCTCTGTCTCTCTGACCTGTCTCTCTCTCTACCTGTCTGTCTCTCTGCAGGCAGCTGCTGGGGGGGGTGGAGACTCTGCGTCTGGTCTCTCAGCTGCTTCAGTCCATTGAGAAGATTTCTGTTGTGGACTCGTCCAGTCCACCGGACCCCTAGACCTCTGACCTATGACCTCTGACCTCTGACCCCCCGGTCTCTCACCAGAACGTCAACAACCACAGACTTTATTTTAACCCCGAGGAGTCGTAGGAAGCTGCTGGTCTGGTCCTGGTGTCTGACTCTAGACCTTCAGACTCGGCCCGTCACCGTGGTTTCAAGGTGCAGTGCAGGGAAAGACACGAGCTGTGTCCCAGTTCAGGGGCTGCAGCCTTCGGAGGACCCACCTGACAACAGCCGAACGTTAAACATTTAAAAGTGGCGCTTGCAACAGCTCTACCGCTCCTACGCTCCTCACTTTCTTTCTTTCTTTTTTTTTAAAGTTATCATTAATATACTAATAAACAAACCATTGAACAGCAGCCCGGGGGGGGGGGGCTTCAGGCTTCAGGCTTCAGGCTATTAAAGCAGAAGTGAGTGATCCGGTCGTTTTCGCTAATGCTGCGTTCCAGGCAGGCTTTTGAAATCGTAAATTACAGCTTCAAGTCACAACTTAACGGCCACTCGTAACTTCTGACCCGTGAACTCGTACCAGATCGAACTGATACAACTTCACAGGACGGAAAAACACGAGTCTACGAGTTTCCTTGAACGCACCATAACAGTCCTCGTCGCTACGTCACCACATTCACGGCGTCCCTTGGCTGCACACACAGCCCTGCATGCCGTTCTCTCTCCTCATTGGATAAAAACTGTAGGATACGATAAATGTTTTCTCCTCGACTCAGAGCAGAGCAGAGTGACTGACAGACCCGTGTTTCAGTCCAAACACTCTATAGAAGTGATTGCTGTCGGAAGATATAACTATTTAAGACTTATATTAACACAAATATATCACTTACTTCTGCTTTAAGTGAATAGAGAATAAAGAGCAGAGTAATGTGTTTTCATAGCTTTCTTATTAAAAGTCGTCACACTCAGATGCTTTGCCTCCGCTCCTCACCTGTGCAGCCAGAGCAGAGCTCAGCTCAGCGGGCGACCGCACCTCCAAGCCGGCCGCAGAGCCGGTTACCGTGGCTACAACACAGAGCTGCTACCGGTCGATAGCTACTAGGTTGCTAATAACAACAACGGTGCAGCAAAGCATCTGGCGGTGAAGGATAGTAGCGGTGCATCCTCTGAATGCCGGGGAAAGGAGGACGCTGCAGGCTGCATCTGGAGGAGCCTTCCACAGCCTTCCACAGCCTTCCATAGCCTTCCACAGCCTTCCACAGCCTTCCATAGCCTTCCATAGCCTTCCACAGCCTTCCACAGCCTTCCACAGCCTTCACGCAGCGCTGTGACGTCATCGGCCTTATGCAGCCCCTGAACTGGGACACAGTCACGCTCTGTTTTATTTTGAAAATTAACCAGGTGTTTTATTTTGTGTCTGTGAACGACTTCCTGTCCCCCACGATTTGCTCCGTGCTGATTGGCTGCACCGTGCTCTGTGCCATAATAACCAGGGAGGGGTGGTTGTCATAGAAACAGCTTAGGAAGGACATGCTGTGTGGTCATTGGTCAGTAGGTGCTGAACCTCTGATGACATCACAGCAGCCGTGCGCTCTGATTGGTGGATTTGAACTGTTTTTATAATAAACAACTTTGGTCAAAATCACTTCCTGTTGTGGTTCTGCTCTCTGATTGGACGTCACCATGGTAACCACCCCAGACTGTGATGTCATCGTCTCCCCCGGTCACACGGCCAATCAACCGACAGGACGCTGCTCTTCTTCTGGGGTTTATTAACACACATCAGCACAAACACAACAAACGGTCAGAGTGTGTGTGTGTGTTACAGTGTGTGTCTGTGTGTGTTACAGTGTGTGTGTGTTACTGTGTGTGTGTCACTGTGTGTGTGTCAGAGTGTGTGTGTGTTACAGTGTGTGTGTGTGTGTGTGTGTGTGTTACAGTGTGTGTGTCAGAGTGTGTGTCTGTTGTTTCCAGTGTGTGCTCCAGTTGTGTATTTCCTTCAGTCGTCTTCGTTTGTCTTCGTCTGAACGTAGCAACTCGGACTGGAACAGCTGCTGGAAGTGCTACACACACACACACACACACACACACACACACACACACAGAGACACACACACACACACACACACACACACACACACAACAACACATTAATTAGAGAGGTTAAGCAGTTATTTTCTGTGTCTGTGTGTCTCTCTGTGTGTGTGTGTGTGTGTGTGTGTGTGTGTGTGTGTGTGTGCAGGGCTCGACAGTGCGAGCCCCTCGTCGCAAATGCGAGTAAAAAACAGATCAGTGCGAATTGTGAAATGCAATTAGTAGCACGTGTGCGACTACCAAATTTTACCGTTCAATAAATGTTTTATGATGTGTTGCGAACGTTTGGAGGTTGTGGCCGGTTGTGCACTTGAATGCAGCATCAGCTGAAAAAAAGAGACTGCACGCGGAACCAAACCGAAGCGCAGCGCCCGGAGCGGAGGCAGTTTCAGATTGGCCACATGTCAACCGGTCTGCCTGGTCACATCTGGCGCTGTCCGCTCCCTGTGTGACCAGCCAAGCCCCCGCGAAGGCCCCGCTCCGCCTCCGCGGGCAGTGTGTCCGTAGGCTACACGTAGTGTAAAGCGAACTCGTTCATATGCTCAGTCACAACCCAAAGCAGCGCCGTAGCCGCGCCCGCGAGCACTCGGTGTGACGGCGTTGTTGTTGTTGTTTTTTTATTCCGTGCCTGTCCGTGGAGCTGTGCGCCGTGGTTCTCTACGTTGCTGTGCCAGGCAGCTGTTTCCCACGGAGCTCGGCCCCGTTTGAACAGAAGCCCGTACTGTACTGTATGAAAAGACGTCGCGTCCGCGGTGTAGAATGTGTAGAAGAGAAACACACATTTCAGGACCACTGACTTGAATAATCGGGTCAGACAAATGTAAACACACAAGGCTGAACATCACTGGACATGTCTGTTGGGATTATACAAAAAAGTAAAGTTAGGTAGAGCTGTCAAGATGTATGCAGTAGGCTATATACTAGGCTATCACTCATTTCCAATGTACAGGTGCATTAGAATATCATGGAAGAGTTTATTAAGGCCTATGTCACTAATTAAATTCAAAAAGTGAAACTAACTAACACATTATATACTGTAGCCTAATGAAGACCTGAAATTCAGTATTCCCAAAAATGTAAATACTACAAAGGAACCTTTTTTTCTCTTTTCTTTAAAGCATTTTTAATATAGAAATGTTTTCCATCTATATGCACTCAATACTTGGTTGGGGCTGTTTGATTTGAACTACTGGGACTTTTCCATGATATTATAATGTATTTAAATGCACATGTATTATGTTAATGGTGAGTGTCACCGCTCTAAGATCTTTTTTGGTCCTGATCCGTTGGCATCCCTGTTAAAAAGCTATGAATTGAACTGTTGTGCTTATAAATGCCTCCTCATTGACCTCATATCACGTTATTATTTAAAATTATTTGTGTGCTACTAGATTTTTCAACTTAGTAGCACACGTGCTACTTGGGAAAATGCTAAGCGTCAAGCCCTGTGTGTGTGTGTGTGTGTTACCTCCACGGCTGTGTCTCTCTGCTCTATCACAGCCAGATGTCCCAGAGTGCACCTGGCTGTGGTCAGCGATTCTGTGGTTGCCGTGGTAACAGCGGGTGGGGGGGTCAGATAGGAAACCCCAGACCAGGTCCTGCAGAGAAAACTGTCAATAAAGTTTATTGAAAAAACAAAACAAAAAAAACAACAACAATGACATCAGTGTTTCTGACATCACAGCTGTGACATCATCAGGTCACCTGAGTCGTGGTTCAGCTGCTGCGTCCTCGTTGCCGTCGCCAGGGAGCTGCGGGGACGACGTCCTGGTTTCTATGGAAACAGAGAGAGTGAAAACCGGTTGGACGACTGAGACAACTCCACCAGGTAGAGAGGGATGTTCAGCTGGAGGAAGAAGGAGGTGCAGAGAGAGGAGGAGGAGGAGAGAGGAGGAAGAGGAGGAAGAAGAGAGAGGAGGTGGAGAGAGGAGGTGGAGAGAGAAGGAAGAAGAGAGGAGGAAGAGGAGGAAGAAGAGAGGAGGTGGAGAGAGAAGGAAGAAGAGAGGAGGAAGAGGAGGAAGAAGAGAGAGGAGGTGGAGAGAGGAGGTGGAGAGAGAAGGAAGAAGAGAGGAGGAAGAAGAGAGAGGAGGTGGAGAGAGGAGGTGGAGAGAGAAGGAAGAAGAGAGGAGGAAGAGGAGGAAGAAGAGAGGAGGTGGAGAGAGAAGGAAGAAGAGAGGAGGAGGTGGAGAGAGAAGGAAGAAGAGAGGAGGAGGTGGAGAGAGAAGGAAGAAGAGAGAGGAGGTGGAGAGAGGAGGTGGAGAGAGAAGGAAGAAGAGGAAGAGGAGGAAGAGGAGGAAGAGGAGGAAGAGGAGGAAGAAGAGAGGAGGTGGAGAGAGAAGGAAGAAGAGAGGAGGAAGAGGAGGAAGAAGAGAGAGGAGGTGGAGAGAGGAGGTGGAGAGAGAAGGAAGAAGAGAGGAGGAAGAAGAGAGAGGAGGTGGAGAGAGAAGGAAGAAGAGAGAGGAGGTGGAGAGAGAAGGAAGAAGAGAGGAGGAAGAGGAGGAAGAAGAGAGAGGAGGTGGAGAGAGAAGGAAGAAGAGAGGAGGAAGAGGAGGAAGAAGAGAGAGGAGGTGGAGAGAGGAGGAAGAAGAGAGGAGGAAGAGGAGGAAGAAGAGAGAGGAGGTGGAGAGAGGAGGTGGAGAGAGAAGGAAGAAGAGAGGAGGAAGAAGAGAGAGGAGGTGGAGAGAGAAGGAAGAAGAGAGGAGGAAGAGGAGGAAGAAGAGAGAGGAGGTGGAGAGAGAAGGAAGAAGAGAGGAGGAAGAAGAGAGAGGAGGTGGAGAGAGAAGGAAGAAGAGAGGAGGAAGAGGAGGAAGAAGAGAGAGGAGGTGGAGAGAGAAGGAAGAAGTAGGAGGAAGAAGAGAGAGGAGGAGGAAGTGGAGGGGGGTTGACAAGGACAAGGTGGAGGAAGAAGGAGGTGCAGAGAGAGAGGAGGAGGAGGAGAAAGAAGAAGTAGGAAGAAGAGGAGAGGAGGAAGAAGGATGAGGAGAGAAAAATATGAGTAGGAAGAAGAAGAGGAGAGAAGGAGGGTTGGGGGGGAGAAGAGAGAGGAGGAGGAAGAAAAAGATAGAGGAGGAGGAAGAGAGAGAAGGAGAAGGTGGAGGAAGAAGGAGGTGAAAGAGAGAGAGGAGGAGGAGGAAGAAGAAAGAGGAGGAGGTGAAGGGGGGTGGGGAGGAGAGGAAGGAGGTGAAAAAGAGAAGGAGAAGGTGGAAGACGAGGAGGAGGAAGGTTCGGTATCGATGTTTCAAAGCAGAAGTATCACAACAAGATGTGTCGATGCCTCGCTTCACCACGGCAACTGTCACCTAGTAACTTCCCAGGCGAAGCTTCATCACGTCGTCACGTCGACCGCATCGACGGCGTCGCAGCCGAGTGAATTTAGGGCGGAGTCAACATCACTCTGCACTTCGTTTGTTGTTGTTGTTGTAGTTTCATGTGTTAACCACCAGAGGGCGTGTGTGTGTGTGTGTGTGTGTGTGTGTGTGTGTGTGTGTGTGTGTGTGTGTGTGTGTGTGTGTAGATCAGAACCAAAGAGCCACAGTCACATTGAAGGGAAACAGACTGAAGCAAAACTTCTGTCATAACAACGCTCCCTGGTAGTAGAACAAGCATTTCACAATTTTCTAACACATTTTTGTATTTTGTACATATATTATTTTATATTTCTATCAATGATGCATCTCTTTATTAGCCGACGTACAGCACGTTATGAAGACACCATCACGTTAAGATGTAACAGAAAAAACAGGCCAAAATCTGGAGATGCACATAGAACCTGAATTGTTAAACATACACAGTTGATGGATGACACCTCGCCCTTTATTGTTACGTGTAAATGCTGTTAAAGGTCGACCAGCAGGTGGCGCCGCGTTGAATTGTATCAAACGCTGTGAAACACTGAAGCATCTCAACACAACAGGTGATGTGTTACCTGCTGCAGGCGTCAGCAGTTTGTCGTCCAGCTGACGGAACAGCTGCTCTGTCAGCGACGCCAGTGATGTCACAAACTCCTCCCCCCGGACTCGCACACACTCCTGCACACACACACACACACACACACACACACACACACACACACACACACACACAGAGACTGAGGGCAGCAGGTCTGTGAGGTACAGATGTTATTCTGTCCTCAGTGTGTGAATATACACAAACTGACAGATAGCAACAAGCTCCAAGAGAATCACAGTTGAAGGGCCTTTACTGAGCTCTTGAAACTATTTTTGTAAAACTGAAATGATACAGAAAAATAACAACGACTGTATTGTCACTAAACTAACGTAGCCTAATACATTCACAGGAATTATAATGCAAATAGCTTTAGGCTAGTTGTTAGCTTAGCATTAGCACGATTTACATGTGAATCAAATAAACATTTATATAATATTCCAAAAATACACTACAGGAATCTGTGTAACGACATAATTAACTAAAATCATGAACAGTAACTCACAAGCGATAATTTCCTAGACACAAGCAGAAGGAGGAAAAAGATACGAGCTGCAGCTGCAAGCAGACGGCCGCTGCAGCTCTGCATTTCCTGATCAGACTCTGCACACTAGTCCAGTCATTTTATGAAAAAAGGTTGAACAAATTGCAACAGAAGCAAACTCAACTGATTGAGTGACCCCATTCAGGTGAGAACAATAATGAATAGGCGTATTATGGGCTATATTTGGGTCTTTTTCTAAACTTTCCCCTAATGGGATTCTTCTGGGCTTTTTTCCCCTCACTCAGGACATGTTGAGGAAACAAAACCAGTTGAGTTTGATTCTGTTGCAGTTTGTTCAACGTTGAGCCCTTTGGCTGAAAACTACTGGACGACACTGTCATGTGACCAAAACTACCTTTCAAAATAAAAGCTTGAATGAAATATAAGGTAATGAGTTACTCCCAAACGCCAATGGGCGGAGAAAAACAACACAAATACAGGCAAAGCAAAGCTCACACAGAACATGACAGATGTTGCAGATGTTGCAGCTGTTTTCTACCTGCAGCTCCAGGTGAGAGCAGCAGACGGCGTCCTCCATCGTCCTCTGTCTGTCCTCCTCTCTCCTCATCACGTCCTGCAGCTCCACGCCGCCCACGCTCGCTCTCAGCCGCCGCACGTTCAGCACCTGAGGACAGAGGACAGAGGACAGAGGGGCTCTGAGACTCTTGCACACACCTTGACTTTTAATTCTATTTATACGTATGATATTTCGGTAACACTTTACTGTAATAGGTGTTCATCAGATTGACATAACACTGTCATAAACATCAATGAATCCTTCTGACAGCTGTGGTTAAGTGTCATTCGGTAAGTTATGTCACTTTTAATGCAAAGTTGACATTATTTGAGATGTTCTTGTTCTGACAACTTGACATAAAGACAATTTAAACTGTCATAGCAGACCTAATGGACAAACTTTAACAATTATGTCAAGTTGTCCGGGTCCGAATCTCCAAACCAGAAACGTTTGTAACAGCACCGGGAAAGCAACACTGAAGAGCTGTGGCTTTGCTGCAGCTCATGGGGATCTGAATAATAAACTAAACTAAACCAGAAAACTTCTAATATTGTCAATAGACTCGCTCTGACTAAACTGCCAAGGGAACACCAGTACGTCCGTACGTCAGCACGTCGGTGACGATCTCAAAGCTGATAGGCTGTCGCGGCGCGTCTTCACGCGAATTCGCCGCAAAAGTTCAAGCACGATGACGCGTCTAATCGCGTGTTTGCATTGACTTTACATGTAATCTCGACGCGCGATGAAGCGTCATCGCGTTTGGTGGGAACACCCCGTAAGGACAATAAAGGTCTTTTAAGTTTAAGTGTTTTTTAAGTCCTCGTGTCCTTGTCTCCTCGTGTCCTCACCCTCTCCTCCTCGCTGGCCGCCGCCGCCTCCTCCAGCCTCCTCCTGACTCCGCCCACCGCCGCCAGGAGCTCCGCCTCCTGCTGTCGCCCATGGTTACCGATCAGCACCGACGGCAACGAACGCAGCAGCTCGTTAAAGGCTGACAGCTGCTTCACCAGCTCTGAGGTCAGAGAGAGACAGACAGGTGGAGGAGAGACAGACAGACAGACAGACAGGTGGAGGAGAGACAGACAGGTGGAGGACAGACAGACAGACAGACAGACAGACAGACAGACAGACAGACAGACAGACAGACAGACAGGTAGAGGAGAGACAGACAGACAGACAGACAGGTGGAGGAGAGACAGACAGGTAGAGGAGAGACAGACAGGTGGAGGACAGACAGACAGACAGACAGACAGACAGACAGACAGACAGACAGACAGACAGACAGACAGGTGTCTCACCCTCTCTGCTGCTGCTCAGGAAGCTGCTGCTCTGCTCTCCGTATCCCAGCAGCCTTTGCTGAACGCTGTCGGCCCATTGGTCCAGAGAGTCAGGAAGCAGCTGGAAGCGGCCGTGGCGCTCGCTGCAGTAGAAGTCCTGAGGGACAGACACACCTGTCTCACACCTGTCACCTGTCTCACACCTGTCTCACACGCTCGCTGCAGTAGAAGTCCTGAGGGACCAGACGGGCTGTCACTTTTTAGAAAAACGAGGTTCCAACGAATATTGAATGACCCGTAATTCGTTCGGATATATTTGAATATTACCCCCCCCCCCCCACCGCAGCACACACAGTCACACGCGGTGTTTTATTTTGAAAATTTACTGGATTCTTTCGCACAAAATAGACCAGACGCCGTAACGACCGCTGCCGGCCGCAGAGCTGCACGCCGTGACACCACACCAGCGGTTCATATGGGCACAGAAAGTAAACTGGCTCCGCTTCTCGGCTCTTCGCAGCTCTTCTCAACTCTTCTCGACTCTTCGCGGCTCTTCGCAACTCTTCTCGACTCTTCGCGGCTCTTCTCGACTCTTCGCAACTCTTCTTGACTCTTCGCGGCTCTTCGCGTCTCTTCTCGACTCTTCGCGGCTCTTCTCGACTCTTCGCGGCTCTTCTCAACTCTTCTCGGCTCTTCGCGTCTCTTCTCGACTCTTTGCGGCTCTTCTCGACTCTTCTCGGCTCTTCTCAACTCTTCTCAACTCTTCTCGGCTCTTCTCGACTCTTCTCGGCTCTTCTCAACTCTTCTCAACTTTTCTCAACTCTTCTCGACTCTTCGCGGCTCTTCGCAACTCTTCTCGACTCTTTGCGGCTCTTCGCAACTCTTCTTGACTCTTCGCGGCTCTTCTCGACTCTTCGCGGCTCTTCTCGACTCTTCGTGGCTCTTCGCAACTCTTCTTGACTCTTCGCGGCTCTTCTCGACTCTTCTCAACTCTTCTCGGCTCTTCGCGTCTCTTCTCGACTCTTCGCGGCTCTTCTCGACTCTTCTCGACTCTTCGCGGCTCTTCTCGACTCTTCGCGGCTCTTCTCGACTCTTCGCGGCTCTTCGCAACACTTCTTGACTCTTCGCGGCTCTTCTCAACTCTTCTCGGCTCTTCGCGTCTCTTCTCGACTCTTCGCGACTCTTCGCGGCTCTTCTCGACTCTTCTCGACTCTTCTCGACTCTTCGCGGCTCTTCTCGACTCTTCGCGGCGCTTTGCAGCTCTTCGCAACTCTTCGCGGCTCTTCTCGGCTCTTCTCAACTCTTCTCGGCTCTTCTCGGCTCTTCTCAACTCTTCTCGGCTCTTCTCGGCTCTTCTCGGCTCTTCTCGGCGCTTCGCAGCTCTTCTCGGCTCTTCTCAACTCTTCTCGGCTCTTCTCGGCTCTTCTCAACTCTTCTCGGCTCTTCTCGGCGCTTCGCAGCTCTTCTCGGCTCTTCTCAACTCTTCTCGGCTCTTCTCGGCTCTTCTCAACTCTTCTCGGCTCTTCTCAACTCTTCTCGGCTCTTCGCGGCGCTATGCAGGCACTGGGCTGCAGCCAGAGACGGTGAATAGAGAATCTTTGCTGCAGAACTACACATCCAGCAGCTCATTACCACTCCAATACGAACTTTTCACCCCACATTCAAACAAATATTCGATTGTCGAATAAAAAGCGACAGCCCTAGACCAGACACATCTGTCTCACACCTGTCTCACACCTGTCTCACACCCCTGTCACCTGTCTCACACACAGCGTCCTTACCTCGGCAGTGAGCAGCAGGAGGTCGTTGGTCGTCCACAGAATCGAGTTCACTGAGGAACTGAAGGAGCTGAAACACATCAGACCTCATCAGACCACATCGGTCCACATCAGCTCAACTGGAAGGAAAACACTGGGGTCCTTGTAAAGAAGGCTCAGTCCAGGCTTTTCTTTCTAAGGAAACTTAGATCATTTGCCATCAGCCCAAGGCTGCTAGGCGTCTTCTACCAGGGCATCCTGGCTAGTGTCTTATTTTATGCTGTCCTGTGCTGGGGAGGCAGTATATCCATTGACGATAAGAACAGAATTAACAAGATGATAAAGAGGGCTGGCTCAGTGATTGGTTTTAATCCAGACAAGCTTGAGGTGATAGTGGAGAAGAGAACAAGGACCAAGTTGAAAACAGTCCTTCTCTATGAAAACCTCCCACTCCACAATATATTTAAGGATCTTAAAGCTGGGGTCTGTAATCCTGTTCAGAAGCACTTTTCGTTATACTGGGGGAAATGGCCCGTCTAATTTCAGAGGAATCAGTACATTATGTCATCAGGAAAAGGAACGGAGAAAAACAGAGCTCTGTGACAGCCGCAGGAATGAGAAAACTCCGCCCAATCTGTATCCTTCAGACCGAAGGGCACGGATTGGTCGAAGTTTGCTCGGAGAGTAAAGAACCAATCAGATGCCTCCGTGTCTCGTTCTGCACCCGCCCCCTCCTGCGCGCGCGTGCACAGTCTTCACGTCTCGCTGTTGTTGCCCGGCTGGAAAAAGTCAGCACTGCTCTGCAGAAGAACGGATTTCATGCTCATTTCTGAGCAACGGCTGAGAAAATGCAGCCCAAATCACCACTTCCACGGTTACTTGTAACGACTCGCCCTGAGAAAGCCGGAGGAAGAAAAGGCTGGCTGCTGACAAAACGGCTCGGGATCAGTCTATGCTCTGGTGCAGCAAGAGGCTAAACCAGAGTACATCGGTGTAGCTTCAGGTCGGTGGAAACAACGGAGGGATCTGGGCCTGAAAAGTGATGCCGAGGTTGCTGTCTTCTGCTGGACAGGTAATTATTTGTTTTGCTTCGGGGAGGATTTCTTATTTTCATGAAATATGTAGGCTAACTTTTGCTAACGTAGCTATTGTAGCTTGTATTAGCCAAATGCTACTATTAGCTTCTCTGTGGGTTTAAAACTGGTCGGTGACGCTAGTATTGAATAGATTCTACCATAGTCGTCAGTGTCTGCATTATTATTGTGATAAAAGACGCACATATGTTGGCTTTTACGTTTTACAACTGTTGCTTATTTATGTTTTCATAGTCATGACATGAGAACTATCGATCAACCTCGACGCAGTCTAAACACGGATCGATTAGGCCCCGCTAGCTTCAACTACTGTTTCCAAGTCTCTGTCCACGGTGAGTTCAACTTGCTGCTGCTGCTGCTGCTGCTATGAATATGAATTTGACCAACGTTGTCTTTGGTGTGGTGTAAAAATCTGTCTTTCATATCTAGCCCTTTCTGTTTTATGTGGCTCAAAGTGCTATTTGAGGTACTTCAGAAAAGTATTATTGCACATACAGTATAGCCTACAGTATATGAAGTGATATCTGCCATATCATTATACAGACATTGAGTAAATGTTAGTGATTATCTTTTGAGAAATGTGATGGCCTGAGGATAAAACCTGTCCTTCACCTTAGGAGGTCCAGCACTCCACACAGAGTTGTTAACATCAACTACAACAACCACCAACACTAAAATAAAACACAGCTACCTTAGGTTGTACCTCTAACTTTGTGTGGTGTTGGTGGAGTAATTGATAATGTTACAAGCTTGTCTATGGACTATACTCTGTTAGCTGCTATGCAGAGAGGATAGGGGAAAACTGAGGATCTTCTCAACAGTTTATATAAATCTTTATGCCTTTTTGTTCTGTCAAAACATCTTCCTTTCAACTGCCAAACCCAAGACTTCTATTTCTACATATAAGCAGTTCTGTGTTTTGTCCTCTATGAATGAAGGGTAAATGTATGTTGATGCTGCACTGACAGTATTCTCTAATTTTGTAATCCTCACAGAGATGATGACTTCTCAGTAGCTGGGGTTCAGGAATCAGACATTAGCTGCCCAGAGGAGACAGCTCTTCAGCAATTGGATGCAAGGTATGTTACTGTGACGACCATCCCTGCTGCCTTGCTCTCTCTCTCCTCACAGTAGCAGGGTGGTCAGTGGCCGAAGCTGCACCTGGGCTGTGGGGAGGCTGTGGCCTACAACTCCCTCCTGGAGTCAGCTGCTCTCCCTCTCTCCTGCCTACAACACCTCCTGCTCTTTGGTTCTGTTTTTACACTCTACAACACCCCACACACACATACTCTTCCATCCATACACCCACTTACATTACTGATCTTACAGACCACACACGCCATGCTTAGTTTGTTCTTTTTCAATCCTTTTTAATCAGGAAAAAAGGGGCAAAAAATATTATTGGCATTTTTGAAGAGGACACTTTTGTCCCTAAATGATAAGAACGTATGTTTTTCATAAGGGTGTAGGTTATAGGTTGTATCACAGCCACCACACTTGACAGGAGTTACCTCCTGCTCCTTATGATGTTGCTCCTTTCAGACGTTGTTCAACTGGGGCAGAGCTTTATGCTTCAGACCTTGACGCATAAAACTCCACCCCGAGTAAACTGTAAGCTAATATGAATGTATCACACAAAGCTTATTATCTTTTCTCTTATTACAGATACGGCAAGGTGTACAATAAAAAGTGGAAGAAGTGGAGCCTTTCCACAGAAAAGGTGGAGATGGACTACAGTTACATTGCAGATCAACAGAGCTGACAAAACACTCCTCATACACAGCCTGACCTGTCTGCCTTCCCTGGAAACACCTTTTCCATGTAAACACCTTCTCCAATGTGTAGATATACTCATGTTGAAAATGTACAGATACTTATGTAACAATAAAGGGTTATACCAACTTTGTTGTAATTTTTCTGTAATCACTTATTTTTGTTGTGGTGGTGAGAAAATGTATAGCTTCTTTTGCAGACATACTAAAATGAAAGGCATTCATCACTTTCAAATTTTTATTAAAAACAATATAAATAACAAAAGACACAATTTAAATATAAGTCAAAAATATAGGCCTAAATAAGAATAATAAAATAACTTTGGAATGTACAGACTGTAAACCTCAGTGCAAATTTGACAGGAATCTAATGTAGAACACAGTATAAACAGCAGGGCTCTAGTAAATCTTACAGTGTGTTTACACTCTACAAGGGACAAAACCTTTATACTGTCCATGAGGATCTGGGTAGCGGTCTCTTTATTTTCCAGACACAGGAACTAGGTAGACGTGAAGCTGGAGGGCCTGGCGGAGGAGCATCTCCTGATGCTGACATCTGCAGGTATCAAACAGGAGGTTTGGGTTGATGAGATTCTTCCAAGCTCAAGTCGTTCATTCCTAGCCTGTAAAGAGAATAGTTCATCAAGAAGATTAGACTTTCTCATCATGTTGTCCTTATTATTACTAATATTACTGGAATTTCATTTATTATTTTTCCTTTTACAGTTTATGAATGACAATGAATTCTCTAACAGAAATGTTGTGTTCACAGTAAATGGCATGTCATTGTTTACAGTTGTTTACAGTTCTTGATTATGTTGAGATCAAGAGAAAAAAAAGGGCTCAGACTGTAGCTGGGGTCTGAGCCAGTGCTGTCATCGTGTAAACTATCAAACAACAAAGATATCGTTATCCTATTGGCATATCTGCCTAACTAATTTATGTAGCCAAATTGAGATATTGGCCTAAATTTACTTTCCTAACACTTCTGCATCACCCTGCATCATTTTCAATGAAAAACTGAGTTAGGCAGATATGCTATGTGACTATTAAAAACACTAAATACACGTTTGTCAGTGAAAAACACATCACAATCAGGCTACAATGTAATTTAGCTGATGGGTCTGTATCCAGCCGGATCCTCGGGAAAATTCAGCAGATTCAGACCTTCAGACCCGACCTGCCCCTGGGTCTGCACAGACTGATGTGCTATAAAACAAACAATAATAATAATAATAATAATAATAATATAGTTTACTTACAGGTACGGTAAGTGAGACATGACTGTTTGTTGTCGTCCAAAACTACTCGTAGCTCGTAGCTCGTAGCCCTTAGCTCGTAGCTGTCCTCTCCTCCGTGCTGCTTCTGTGCGCGTGCTAGTGTGTGGGGGCGTGGCTTGGACGGACTCACTGACGGGAGGGGGAGCAGGGGGGAGGAACTTTAGGAGGTGCTTTTTTCAAATCTTGCTCGCTCTCTTGCTAGTTTTCCAGCATTACAGACCCCAGCTTTAAAGCTCCTTCAGTGAGCGGTTAGTGATGCCTCAGTGTTCTACTGAACGACTTAGACGCTCCTTTGTTCCTGCAGCAGCAGATATTTTAACCACAAATAGCGGTTGTCTGTTGTTGTTGTTTTTATCTTCTGGAGGTGTATATTTATTTATTTATCCTTGCCTATATTAATATCAATTTAAATCGCTCTGAGCAGCTACTCTGTCGTATGAAGTATCCAATCATGTTGATAAGTTTTGTGCAATGGTATGGAAATGTTTGTATTGTTTGTTAAGTGGATGGTTGTGTTTTTATTAGGTGGCAAAGCAGTTTCCCCTAAAGTTTTCTAATCTAATCTAATCTAATCTAATCAGTCCACATGAGACCACTTCAGACCCCCAGACTGGACTCACCGTGTGCTCTGCTCTGGTTTTGGTTTGGGTCCAAACACCTGGAACCTCTTGTCGGTCCTGATGGAGCGGCCGCCCCCCTTCACGGCTCGGACCGACTCAGCAGATCTGAGAGGAGGACGGACCGCGGGACTCTGACCTGCAGATGACATCATCATCATCATCATCATCATCATCATCATCATCATCATCATCATCATCATCATCATCACCATCATCTTCATCAATAATAACGTTCTGGGGCCAGATTCACAAAACGTTCTTAAGAAAAAACATCTTCTTAAGTGTCATTTTTTTCTTAACTTCTGTCTTAAGAAGAAAGAATAAGTCATATTCTCCAAAAAAGTTCTTTCTTCGATTCCCGACCGACACTGACAACTAAAGCCTCGACTGGTAACAAGTATGAGGACCGTTGTAGTGAGCTAGCTCGATGCTAACTTCGGTTAGCGGTAGCGGTTAGCATCCGCCGCGACAGCATAACAACATAACACCGAGGCTCCCGTGACGGTCGGCTATCGGCTCACGGCTCCAGCGCTTCACTGACACTGTTTTTCCTTCCCTTTGTTGTCATGACAACTGCTGCTGTCTGGGGCAGGAGGCTACACAGCTTAGCCCCAGAGGAAGGACCCAGTTTCAATGTTTTGATTACAAACTGCAACGAACAAAACTCTACCTGCTATGCTGTTTGATGGTGCATGCAATGCAATGCAATGACGTATTTTAAGAAGTTCTTAAGTAGGACAAATAAGAAATTCCTAAGAAATGACAGTTCTTAAGAAAATATTGAGGAATTGCACTTAAGAACTTTCTTATGAACTTCTTAATTTTCTTCTTAAGATCTTTCTTAAGAACATGTTGGTGAATCCGGCCCCTGGTGTTTACCAGCTGGTCTTCTGGTCTCTGCTGGACTCTGCTGGACCAAAGAGAACCTGGAGGAGGTGGAACATCATCATCATCATCATCATCATCATCATCATCATCATCATTATCATCATCATCATCATCTTCATCTTCATCATCATCTCGTCAGACAGAGTGAGACAGGTGGAGGAGAGAGAGTTCAGACCTGTTGAGGGACTTGATGACGGCGACCACGGCGTCGTCCAGCAGCTCCACTCCGGTCCGGCTGCGCTCCAGGAGACCAGCAGGAGGATCAGACTGGAGCTGCTCCCTGGACCTGGTGACCTCGTCCTCCTGGGGGGGGAAGAAGGGGGGGGTTAGACAGGTTAGACAGGTTAGACAGGTAGACCAGACAGGTGGAGAACAGGTGTGGGTGTGACCAGGTCTCAGTAGTCCAGGGGCCGTATTCACAAAGAGTCTTAGGGTTAAAAGTATCTCCTAAGGGCTGAATTTAGGAGCAACTCCTAAAACAAGTGGGTGTGTCAGTCTGAAATTTAGGACTCCTAGTTATTTAAAGGTTCATGCTGTGCACTTTTCTCTGGGTTTATTTCCCTAACAAGATGTATCACTGGTTTTGAGTAGCTGTGATCTGCTTCATATGGTTTCTACTGCCCCTTTCTGTTGCCTCTTTCTGGAGCTCTAGCAGGCACAGGTCATTTGGCCAATCAGAAGAGAGAATGAGAACCTCTCCTCTGATTGGCTCACTGTTTTAGAGTGGCATGTGGTCGGGCCAATCACAGGCAAGTAACTGAAACCTAAGCTGCAGTCATAAAAATTGAAAAACAACAACTGGTCACGGTGGGCGGAGTTACCTTGTGTGTGACATCACAGAAAGGAGGAAGTGCTATCTGCTCGTCTTAAAGAGACAGTTCCTACAAATGGGCGGTGTGTGTTTCTCTGTTTATGACCAGTTTGATGCATGGGGCAGGATATACGTCTATCTATAAACATCTATATCATCTATATACGTGGCCCAGAGACCTCCCCAAGCACAAAAAAATAACCACACATCACATTTTTCACGCCATGGGGCCTTTAAAATAAGAGTGATTCACAAAGTATTTTAGGCCTAAAAGTAGCTCCTAAGTCTGGGAGAGCTTAAAAGTCCTGGTGAGGACTCCTAACTCAGTAAGACCTATTCACAAAGAATCGGAAATGGCTGCAGCCAGGCAAATGTTTTGGAGACAATGGAGGACTGCGAATTGCTGCAGAGGGAGGGAGCTGGATCATATTTTATCTTGCAGTAGGTCCTTTTAATCTGCCCATGATGATACGTTATATGTTACATGTTATTTGGTGTTGTCTATTTGTGTATGTGTTTGAATGTGTGGATCTTCCCGGCTGCAAATCAATTTTCCCTGTTGGGACAAATAAAGACACTTTGACTTTGACTTTGACTTTGGAGCACCTGCCCCTTTGCCCATTGATGCCCAAAGTGCCTTTCTGTCTGTGTTTTTGTTTTGTTTTGTTACAGCAACAATATCTAGAACATTTTCGCTATAAAGTGGGAGTAGTGACGGTGACGGACTGTCTAATAGCCTCTAGGCGTCACAACGGTCGGACCGAGGTGACTGCTACCGCTGCGATGCAGTCGTGCTGCTGTGAGCCAGAAATATCTCTGTGAATAGCTTTTAAGAAAAAACTCCTACGTAATAACCTTTAGTGCGAGTTAGCAGCACTGCTAGCGGTGAGATAAACGGCTTCGTGAACACGGCCCCAGGTGGTCCAGGCCCAGGAGGAACTCACCAGCTGGAAGTCCAGGTAGTGACGACGTCGCTCCAGGTCCTGACTGACGGAGGAGAGGACACACAACACCTGGTCTGCACACACCTGCAGAGAGACACACATCTACTGGATACCTGTGTGTGTGTGTGTGTGTGTGTGTGTGTGTGTGTGTGTGTGTGTGTGTGTGTGTGTGTGTGTGTGTGTGTGTACCTGTGTGTTCTCCATCATCTTTCTAACTTGCTCCAACTTGCTGTTGATCACTGTCTGTTGCTGGTTACTGAAGGCTGCCTGAGGAGAGACAGACAGACAGGTAGGTGGAGAGACAGGTAGAGACAGACAGACAGACAGACAGACAGACAGACAGACAGACAGACAGACAGACAGACAGACAGACAGACAGACAGACAGACAGACAGGTACCTGAGCCTTGATGTGAACCTGTGAGCTGCTGATCTCACTCTGTATTTTCTCCATCAACGTGACCTCTGACCTCAGGGAGCAGAGCTTCTCCTCCACCCTCAGAGACTCCTCCTTCACCTGCAGAGGAGCAGACAGACAGGCAGACAGACAGACAGGTGTCTACAGGTGTTCACACCCAATGCAAAGCTATTTTTCACCTGGCTTTACTCTGCAAGTTTGACCACAGGAGAACTGGCGTGTTCTCACACGAGCCTCAGCGCTGATACGTCGCACCGAGCCGGTCACTGCACCGCCGGTACAAATTTGCGTTGTAGGAGCCATAAGACATATAATAGATATGTAAAAAAGAGTTGGAAACTTAGATTGTATTTCATTATTTCAGGGTTTGTATTTCAGATCTATGTGTTCTATATCTATAGTGCAGAGTAGAGAGAGATCACGGCACCGACTGCCTCAGTTTGGATGAGAGCGCTGAGAGGGAGCACAGTTTTTCTACGGAGTGATGGATGTACCGTAATTTCCGGACTATAAGCCGCTACTTTTTTCTCACGATTTGAACCCTGCGGCCTGTACAACGATGCGGCTAATTTATAGATTTTTACTGGCCAACGGCCTCCGGTGGGCGCTCTAGCGGGAAGCGCAAGTAAGACAGACATGTGGGGAAATATTATGCGCCGAAGAAGACACTAGTTTTGAGTTTTGGTGCAGTGTTTTATTTTCTAACCTGGCATGTTACTGTCTGTTGGTGCTGTGTTGATGCCGTATTGGTGCCGTATTGGTGCCGTACTGCCTATTTTCAGGCACAGTTTGGAAAAAAAGCATGTCAGGAACTAAGCAGGATTTCCCCTGTGGCTCTGCTACATTTTTACCTTAATTAAAAAGCTCCGGAGTAATTGTGATGGTTTAACTCGCTACATGACTTGTGACTTGTTACGAGCGAGAACGGAGGCTCTCTGTCTTCACTTGTCGTCTCACGGCTGAAAACCAACCTTGTAACATCACTACAGTAGCCTGGCCGCTGCCCCGTGTCTCAACTCTCATCTCTGCTGCACCGCAACACAAACGCACTCCGTAACCCGTAGCCTAATCTTTTGTTCATGACGGTACAAATGCACACACGCCGTAATATCGTATATGTCATGTAATGTTATCCACCGCTCCATTTATTGATTTTTCGCCGGCTTCGTTGTCAACAAATGCACATGGAGGAGAGGAGCGTAACCAAAACAGCGGAAAAGCGAGCGGACTTGCACAGTTCCACACATCTTCCGTGTACCGTCTTTCTGTGTAAATATCTCATGTTACATCATGAAAAACCTGCAGCTTATATTCAGTTGCGGCTTATATATGTAAAAAATCTATTTTCTTTTCAAATTTAGCTGGTGCGGTTTATATTCAGGTGCGCTTAATAGTCCGGAATTTACGGTAAATTGATTTTCCTTCAGTAAAGTTTTTGTTTTGAAACAGATACATCTCTTATTCATTCCTGTAAGGATCCCTGCCTTTCATCCTCTCATGTGGCTTTGACACCACCAAGGAAAGCCACGACATGCGTCTTTGCATTGACTTTGTACGTAATCTCATGGCGTGGGAAATGAGCTCAGCGTGCGGTGTGAACGCCGTCAGACTGTGTTTGTCCCTCCAGGACACCGTACCTGTCTACACCACCAGACTGTGTTTGTCCCTCCAGGACACCGTACCTGTCTCAGGCTGTTGGACTGGAAGCGGTCCAGCTCGGAGCAGACTGCCTCCTCCGTCTCACTGATGTGTCTGGTTTCCTCCGTCAGCCTCCTCTTCAGCTGCTTCACCTCCTGGGGGGCGTGCTCCCCCCCCTCGCTGAACAACCTGAGGCAGCAAGACAAGGCAGGAAGGAATGGGACCGGACAAACATTACAACATCGGTGCTGTTTTTTTTTTTTACTTCTCTGGTAAAGTAACTAGTAACTATATTACCTGAAAGAGGAGAGGACCTGGGCCATCTCAGTTACTTCTCTGGTAAAGTAACTAGTAACTAGTAACTATAGTAACTATAGTAACTAGTAGGTGCTAGTTACCTGAAGGAGGAGAGCAGCTGGGCCGTGCTGCTCCTCAGACCGTCCATGCGGAGCTGCAGCGTCTGTCTGAAGCTGCTCTCACTGCTCTGGTAAAGTAACTAGTAACTAGTAACTATAGTAACTATAGTAACTAGTAGGTGTTAGTTACCTGAAGGAGGAGAGCAGCTGGGCCGTGCTGCTCCTCAGACCGTCCATGCGGAGCTGCAGCGTCTGTCTGAAGCTGCTCTCACTGCTCTGGTAAAGTAACTAGTAACTAGTAACTATAGTAACTATAGTAACTAGTAGGTGTTAGTTACCTGAAGGAGGAGAGCAGCTGGGCCGTGCTGCTCCTCAGACCGTCCATGCGGAGCTGCAGCGTCTGTCTGAAGCTGCTCTCACTGCTCTGGTTCAGTCTGATGTGCTGGTCCAGCTGCTGCTGCAGGTTGCAGCTCACCGCCTGCAGCCTGGGGGGGGGGGGGGGGGGGGGAGGGGGGGGGGGGGCACGTGTAAACGTTTACACAGAATGAAACTGTAAACGTTTAGTAAAAAATCCCTAAACGATACACGCAATTCTTTTTTTTTATTATTTACATAGCCTACATTTTGGGGGGGGTGAAAAACAGTCCAGCACACTGTCTTCATTTAGATAAACTATGATTTAATAAAAATGATGCTGTGACGCGCTTCCCTCCTTCAGACTAAATGTGTGTGAATCATGGTGTGAATGCGTTTTTGCCTTTTTTTCTTGTCTTTTTTTTTTGTTTTTGTGCGAGTGAGTGTGATGGCGCCGCCACCGAGTAAACCGTAAACGCCGATCTGAAATAAAGGTTGACATCCCTAGTTGTTCCTACCTCTGGCTGCTGAGCGACGTGCGGACCTGCTCCTCCATGAGGGACAGAGCAGAGCTGAACTCCTGGTTCCTGCAGCTGATGGAGGCGATGAGGTCGCTGAGCTGCTTCCTGCAGCACGACAACACCTGCTGCACCTGCTCACAGTGCTGCTGCACGGCCTGCAGGTGGCGCTGCAGCTCCGCTACACACAACACAAACAGACAGGAAGATCACCATCACCATCATCGTCCCTGTTCAACCAGGTTCAATTCCCTGTGGACGTGGGGGGTGAGGAGCTCTCCTCTCTAGGGAGGGTTCAGCTTTTATCTGCTTCTTCTTCTCTAAGTATCGTTGTAGGACTTTTAGTTGCTGTAATGCAGGGGTGCTCATTACGTCGATCGCGATCGACCGGTCGATCGCGAAGACATTTGGGTCGATCGCGTGATGAAGAACAAAAAAAAAAAAAAAAAAAAAAAAAAATTAAAAACACAGTTGTCTGGACAGCAGGCATTTTTCTCACAACCGACCCATAGACTGTAAAAGAACCGACCAAAAAAGCGAGGGCAGGTCCGCCGAAGCATCATTCCGGGTGAATCAAGCTCTCCGCCCGTTGTCTTTGTTGTTAATTTGTTGCCGCTCCACAGAGCGCACATGGCTACTTAATTATGCACGTGCTGACCACTATGGTTGTGCTGAGGCATTCTGGGGGTGGAATATGAGGTGTGTTCATGTCCGCACCATGCTTGGGTCCGGTGTGATTTATCAATGGAATATTGCGCAGAGTTGTCGCACAGCTTGATCAGTGTTTCCCACTAACAGAAAAAAAAAAGTTTTTTTTTTTCTCCTCACGTGTGTTTACGTGCGGTGCGCCCGCACGCCAGAGACGCGGCAGGTTGAGAGGCTGACAGCTGACAGATGAGAGATGGTGAAACACTAGCATGATTATAAAAAAAAACACCATCTCTCATCTCTGCCCGCACATAGACAGACACAGGTTCACATACAGACAGGGGCGCACGGTAAATGCAGCTGTCCCCCCCCCCCCCCCCCCCCCCCCCCCCCCGCCGCATAGTCCGACCAACTGGACGACCAAAAATTGGTAGATCATTTTGACTTGGTCACTTTAAAAGTAGCTCTCAGGCTGAAAAAGTGTGAGCACCCCTGCTGTAATGGATAGTTCAGTCAGGCAGCAAAGGGCCGTGTGAAACGGGATTCGATCGGGGGCCGGCTGCAGTGAGGACTGTACTCAACCCACTGAGCCACACGGCGCCTCAAACCGGTGCCGGATAATAAAACAACTGAGACCAACAGTCTGTCATCATCATGAAACCATGTTATAGACACGCTGAGCTCTGATTGGACCAGAGCGTGTGACGGGTTAGTGGATGAAGAGAAGGTGTGTGTGTGTGTGTGTGTGTGTGTGTGTGTGTGTGTGTGTGTGTGTGTGTGTGTGTGTGTGTGTGTGTGAGTGTGTGTGTGTGTGTGTGTGTGTGTGTGTGTGTGTGTGTGTGTGTGTGTGTGTGTGTGTGTGTGTGTGAGTGTGTGTGTGTGTGTGTGTGTGTGTGTGTGTGTGTGTGTGTGTGTGTGTGTGTTACCCAGGCGTGGCTGACAGATGTGTGTGTGGATGTAGTCTGTGTTCAGCTGCTGCAGGTGAACTTCCTGCTCCAGAGAAACCGCCTTCTTCCTGTCCGTCACCGTGGCAACCGCAGAGCTGAGGACGGCGTGGAAATGTTGCTGCAGGTGATCCAGGACCAGCGTCCGAGTCCTGAACACACACACCATTGTTACCATGGTTACCACGGCACCTGGGCTCCGTTTCACAAAGCAGGTTTAGTGAAAACTCTGAGTCTGTTAACTCTGGGTTTTCTGTTTCTGAAAGGGAGGAAACTCAAACCAGGGAAAGAGGAGTAACTCTCTCCAGCCCGTTTCACAAAGAGAGGTAACTGAAGATCAGAGTCAGTTACTATGGCAACACACTCCGTGAACCTAACCTGGTCGGGACCCCGAGTTTCTCCTTTTGATCTGAAGCTGCAGACTGAGAGCAGCGGCTGACAGGACTGGATGTTTGATTCTCCATGAGGAGGAGTTTGATCGTTCCTGAACAACCCTCACATGACACCACACGGACACGCGTCTCTCTCTCTCTGTTATTGTTTCGTATTAGGTCGATCCACTTCTGGATTATTTCCAGGTGTGATAGTAGATTGATGACTACACACACATCCCATAATACATCCATGGCACATCTCCGTTACATTATAATGGAAACAAACTTGAACATATCAAACACAACATTTGGAGTTGCACCTGCTCAGACACACAATGTTGAATAACTCTCCAGATTTATTTTTTTAGATTAATACTCACGTTTTGTTCCGCGGTGTAAAAGTGGGAGGGGCCAGGCTTTTTTTTTTGCTGGTTGCCATGGTGAATCATGTTATCTTTGTTCCATTGATGAGGGCTTCTCATCTCCCCGTAACTCAGGGTCAAGTTACTCAGAGTTATATGAACCAACTGTTAAATATCACCTGTTCTCAGAGTAGATCAACTCAGAGTTTGTTGAAGCTGCTTTGTGAAACGGACCCCTGTGTGTGTGTGTGTGTGTGTGTGTGTGTGTGTGTGTGTGTGTGTGTGTGTGTGTGTGTGTGTGTGTGTGTGTGTGTACCTGGTGAGTGTGTGTGTGAGCAGCTCCGTGGGGAACAGGCTGAGCGGTGTGATTGGCTCCAGCAGGTCGGGGGCGGGGCTTCTGAAGGCGGGGCCGCTGTAGGCCACGCCCCCCGACGTCTCAAAGCTGACGGAGTCGGTGATGTCATAGAGCTCCAGCAGGGAGGACGCCCCCCACACACACACACACACACACACACACACACACACACACACACACACACACACACACTGAGTCATCTGGACCAATCAGACATCTCCATGAGCATTATACTGTTTCCATGGAGACAACCGATCAGAATAAAACGTGTAAGTTGGTTCTGGTTCCTGTTCAGGTGTATCCTTGTCCTGAGCCTCGTCGTTCGCCTCAGTCTGATTAAATGAATCTGATTCGATCTGTATTAAACGCTAAATAAACCGATCTACGTTCAGTCTGGTCACATGACCTCAGCTGAAGACCATAATATAGTTCCCTTGTTCCCATGGCGACCTTCTGCTCAGCTGCAGCAGGAAAACATGAAGCGATTATTAGTATTAATGGGTCAGAGTTGTTGTTATTACTGTAACAGTTAAACAGTTAAAGTCCCCCTAAAGAGGCATTTTAAAATTTGTAAAAATGCTCTGCTATGACTATTCTTTGATTAAAATTGCTTACCTACACAAAGTTGTTTAAAATAACTCTCCAAGACACTAAAAACACGTCCATTATTTCTCCCTCATTGAAAAATTCATCTTCTATTCATATGCATGACTGCCTGGTCAGGGTTGCTAGGTAACGGTGGTGCGCGTCAGGGGCAAGGGAGACAGAAAGGTGATTTCAAAACACGAAGCTCACGTCAGGTTTCACGTGCAAGCTTGTGTTTCCTCCGGCGAGTAAATGTAAATTTGAATGTAAACCGAAATGTGAATAAAGAATAAAGAAAAAGAAAAAAAAAAAAACGTTTAACGTACGTTACTCCCGCTTTTTACCCTGTTCATATTTTATGTAATGAGATGGGGGGAAAATCAACGGGATTGGTTGCTACAGTTTTGTGACGCACGAAAACTGACTCCAATTTGAAAAATTGAATCCAGTTTTTTCAGAGTCTGGTATTGAAACGTATTGAAACTGCATTTTCAAGTCTAAAATGCTCAGTTATGGCGTGGATTAGCAATTTTGCTCCTGAAATGCCTTGTAACAGAGCCCACACACTAAATTGACATGTTAATCATTTAAAAAAGTGCATTTTTGGTTTAGGGGGTCTTTAAACAGTTAATCATGTTCATCTCTAACAGAAACATCCTGATGAGTAAAACTGAGCCACTTCTGTGTTTGTAGTTTTGTTTCCAGCTCAGGAGGAAGTAGCTACGACTTCTTCCTCTGTGGTGGTTTTAGAGGGATCAGAGACTCTGCTCATGTCAACATGCTGAACATGAAGCTGTTCTGAATAAAGCCAATAAAGTACATGTTAGGTGCATGATCACTAGAGGTGAAACGGTACACAACAAGTCACGGTTCGGTACAACACAACACACACTAACTGAATGTAAAACTAAAAACCATCTTCTGTTATAAAAGTAAAAGTAAAAGAAAAGAGAAAAGAAAACAAGTGTTATAATACCATTTATTAATTCTAGAGGAAAGAAACTTGCACTTGAACTGGAAACTATTATAAAAAAAAATCAAGAAACATCAATGTTGTTTTACACAGTTGATTTAGACTAGATGCCAGTTGCTATGGTGATGTTTCTGGTCTGTGTTCATGTCAAGAGGCTTAAAAGCAGTGGGATAAGTTGTTACACACAAGTTGTCTTTTTCCTTCACCAGTGATTGACATGTGGAGGGGTGGGGGGGGTTGAACATGTGTTAACGTGTTTGATGCGTTTCTAGCGACGCAGCGCGTTTTATTGAGAAACCACACGGTGACATAGATGAAGCAGCAGCTCCTCTAACTTCACACTCTCATTACTTCTCTTCTCCCTCTGTTATGACAGTTGCTTTTTTTTCTTTCTTTTTTTAAATATTCACTCAGACGTATTCACCGTGTGACTGTGTGCACCGAACCGTGACAGCACGGGACAAATACATCCACCGTTACACCCCTAATGATCAAATTGTTGGATTGTTGAGCCGTAGAAACAGTGGATTCTGGTTTTCCAGTCCCTCTAGTGTTTAACCTGATGAAGACGTTTTGTGGGGATGTGAACAGAACTAGTGAAGTGTAGTTGGTCAGATCAGTTTAAACCAGGAGAAGCAGCTTCTCCATCAACCAAACATCTGGATCAGAGAGACTCCTCCACACTCGGCTTCTCTTCCTGTTTGATTCTGATGGTTGCATAGAAGACAGTAACCTTACGTCACGTAAAAGGCCACGCCCCCTCGCTGGTGAAAACAAAGGAGAAGTCCTCAGTGTGTTCCATAGGCGCCAATACAAAAAACCACAATGCCAAAGAGTTGTTGTGTGGTATATTGTTCGTTGAACAACTTAAAAGAACCTAACATCAGATTTTCCCTCCTCCCCTTCAGAGAGTGGGACAGGAAAAGAAGAGATTTATGGTTTCAGGCCGTATGAAGAATGGACAACAATGGCCTGAAGCCGTGGGACCGGCTAACAGCTTGGACGCACTAGACGCGGAACCGAAGCGCAGCGCCCTGGAGCGGAGGGAGTTTCAGTTCGGCGCACATGTTAACAGGTCTGCCTGGCCGCACATCTCGCGCTGTGGAGCGCAGTGCGCGCGCCTGGAGCGCTTCAGTTCGGTTCATTTCTATTTTTCGCGCGAGCCGCGCGCGCCGAGAGCGCCGTCTGTCAAGCTGGACAGACGTGGTCGTACCAGACAGGAAGTTGGGCACAGAAAAGGCGAGAGAATCCGGTCAATTTTCAAAATAAAATAATTAAATGATGATTAATTAAGTTGTTGCTTGTCCATCTAAACATATTTGACCGTTGCGTCTGCACATGGGGCACACAGACACATGTTTAAAATGACGTGTGTGTGAAAAACCGAGTGAATACGAGTATGAACGACTGCAGTCGATGTCTGACCGGCGCGGAGAGAGGAGGAGAAGTATGCTCCCTGTGCGACCACCCAAGCGCCCGAGAAGCCGCGCGCAGTGCGCGCGCCCAGCTTCCGCGTGCAGTGCGTCCAAGGGGTAACTGTTAGTCCACATGTGCTTGTGTGGTAAACCAGGTGGTAAACCAGGGGGGGGCGGCCGCCATTCCGAAGGTCCGATAACATTATTCCGAAATTGTACATAATGTGTGGGCTAATATACAAGGAAATTTTTTTTTAAATGTTACGAGTTTTGATCCCTGGCCGCCCACACCCGAGGTAACTGTTCTAACCGCTGCACTACGGCAGCAGATGATTGGCAGGTTTCACTCAGCGTTATATACCGCACCTCTCGCTGCTGAGTGGGCTCATTCTCCGCTAGGATTTATGGACATACATTTCCTAAATCTTTATTTTTTCAGTAAAACGAGGTGATAGCTGTCTGCCTGACAAACGTTAGCTATTGCAGGAGGTTTCCAGGCCAAATCAAGACGGACTACGGCAGGATTTGTATTTACCGCCAGTTAAAACCAGCAGTTTGTTTTCACCGGAATGGGGGCGTGGCCTCACCTGCTACTCTCCATCCATGGAAACGTGTCAGTGTGTGTGGTGTCATGTGATCAGAGCTTCACCTCCGTCAGCGCGTCCTCAGGGGCGGGGGGGGCGGGGGCGGCCTCCTTCTGACGGCTGGTTGGATGATTCTCTGTGGGTTTCCCTGGTTTCTGTGTGTCAGCCTCCACGCTGGTCTCCACGGTAACGACAGACAGCTGCAGCTCCTCCAGCTGCTCGGGGGTCTGAGGAGGGACAGGTAGGATCAGTACGACAGGTGTTTCCATGACCTTATCACCATCTTTTATCTCTAGAGCAACAACTCACTACCTCTGTTGTATTGAAAGGAAACAGGTGTTTAAAAAGAAATAGAAATTTTATTTTCTATGAGCTGTATACGAGTAAGAGTAGTTCCACTTTGTTAATTATCTTATCTTTGTTTTACTTGAGTGCAAATGTTTGACTAATCTTGTAAATTTTCTTAACTAATTTTGAAAAGTTTGTTCGTTGTGTCTTTAATTAATGTGACTATGTGTTGAAACTATGTGCTGTCATTCTTGGCCAGGTCTCTCTTGCAAAAGAGATCTTGGATCTCAATGGGACAAACCTGGTTAAATAAAGGTTATAAAAATCTAAGAAAAACTGTTTAAGATTGGTGGAAATGTTCAAATGTTAGCTTTAACTTTTTAACATTTAGGTTATTGTGATTGACTGTAAATGTAAATGTATGATATGTTGTGTATATGTATATTTTGTGCTGTTCCTTGTGGACCCCAGGAAGACGAGCTGGCTACTAAGGTACCGGCTAATGGGGATCCTTAAAGAGGAACTAAACCCCTAAACCACTTTTTTCTGCTGAAAACAAATGTATTTGGGTATAAGGTAGTGTTGTCGGTTGATTCTGGTCCAACTTTTGACATTTTAGTCAAAATATTTCAATTTAGTGTATTTTGTAGTAAAAATGTAGAGTGACTGCCCTCTATGGGTTGAAACACGGCTATTACAATCACATTTTTCTATTGGCTGAGATGGAGGCAGATGACATTTTGGAGGCAGCTTTCGTCACCGGCCACCAGCTCCCCGGCCAATCAGCACCGGCTGCTGCCTGCCGCTAATGGTTGCTAGGCACTCTAGCTGCTCCGCTGTGGCTAACAGCTGCTAACAGCTGCCTGAATGGGAATCACTAACGAGCCGCTAACGGCTCCGGCGTCCTCTCCTAGTAGTGTCTGCGCTACTAGTGCTGTCAGAGTCGCTCGTTAGCGCTATATCATGTGTGTTTATTACTTTTTTTTCTCTTTTGTGTGATTTCGCGGGTGTGAATGCAGCGCAGGGGGGAGGGGGAGGGGGGATCGGAGAGTACTCCTGGAGCCCCGCCCATAATCAAGGCATTTTTTAATTTCCAGCTTAGAGCACGTCATCCAAAACGGAGGGGTTTAGTTGCTCTTTAATTAACAATTCTAACCAATCATGGTTACCAGTGTGTAGTCGTGGTCGAGCTGGTAGAAGGAGCTGAGGCTGCGGCTGTAGGAGACCAGCTCGTCCAATGAGACGGAGGGAAGACGCTCCAGCACCTCGCCCTGCTGAGACACACACTGAGAGAGGCTGCACGCACACACACACACACACACACACACGCACACACACACACACACACACACACACACACACACACACACACACACACACACACACACACACACACACACACACACACACACACACACACACACACACACACACACACACACACACACACACACACACACACACACACACGTCAGTCCCTGTTGTTACGGTCACCAGCGTTGCCGTGGAGCTGCAGCCTCACCTGTGTGTGAGGTCGTGCAGGTAGAGGACGGTCCGGTCCAGGCTGGTCGTCATGGTGACGTCGCTGCTCTCCTGGCGCAGCGCGGCCAGCAGGTCGTCCAGACGCACCTTCTTCCTCTGAGCAGCAGCAGCAAAGCATCATGGGAGAGGTTCACTTTACTTTGTTGTCACATATAATTACAAGTAATTACAGTGAAATTCTTATGCACCTTCGGTCATTTGCATAACATTAATAGGGTAACAAGAATAATACAAGAAGAAAGAGAAAGATATTTAAAACAAAAAGAGATTGGTAGTAAATTTAAAAATATAAAATAGCGCAACAGCAATCAATATGAAAAAGAAGAAAAAGAAGAATGTAACAGTTCATATCTTTTTTTTTATCCACAAGTTTCTGAACGTCATCTATGGTCAAAACCAGAAGCCGGTTTTGTATTCCCGGTGGAATTGTACGTTTGCGTTTCCATGGTTTTCAGTCGTTGTCATAGTTACGGTAAACGCATGGATCTATTAACGCTGGCTTTTAAAACAGATGTCAGTCTGTGTGATATCCACTGTTAAAAGCTGCTGTGATGATCCATGTGTTTTACAGATTTACATGGAAAAAAATTAAAAATAAAATCCATGCATTTACCGCGACTACCGTAACCATGGAAACAAGCGAAACCAGCAAAACAGGCTACGTTTTTGACAAGGTATGGGAGAGACGGCCTCACCTGGACGTGTCTGTCCTGCGAGCGGCGCAGCGCGTCCAGCTGCTGCTGCAGCTCTGCTGCTCCGCTCTCCAACCGGCTGCTGTGGGTCTCCCATAGCAACGCCACCGCTCGCATCACTACAAACACACACCTGCTGAGGCCGCGGGCGTGGCCACACACCTGCTCACAGCTCACCTGAGAGACACAGAGGCTGTTTTAGAAACCGCATACTACCGTACTGCCTACTACATACTGCGTTATATGTACTGTATACTGCATACTGAATGTGGTATCAGTATACTACTTCAGCAGACCGACGCCGTTATCATCGCAGTATGCAGTATACGAGTTTCCCAGAATGCATTTAGCAGCAACCGGTAGCGGTAGCTGTAAAACAGGTGAAAAGCTGTTTTATTTCCCGCTCTAGCGCTGTAATTATGTAACTTTATTAAGTTTTAATATGTTTTCATGTGAGAAAGTAACTGTTTAGATCCCAAATATACGGCCAGTTTATCCAAACGACGGCTGTTTAGAAGTTTGCTCCGATGTTTTTCAGAGAAGTGAAGCTCTGCAGCGACCGGGACATCACAGAGACAGCAGCCGGTCTGCAGAGCTGCTCGGCCGGCCAACCTCCGTCCTCATCCCGGGGGAGAAAACCATCGCTAATTAACTTACCCGCAGGTTTTTAGAGGTTTACCACCGGCTGGTTACATTATTTTTAGGAGATAAATGTTGGTCTCATTGATGAAATCTCAATTGTGTCAGTAGCATTAGTTTGTTTGAATGTAAAGTGAAGCTTCTTGTGTGTGAGCAGCGCTGCCTCGGGGCTCTGGAGCCTGACGTTACGTACAGAAATCACCACATTTACAAAAAATAAATAAATATTTTACAATGAACCGATCAGTCTGCATGAAGTTTTATTTTATTAAACTATAGTTACGGTACACGGCTACACTACCGTCTTTGGTTACGCTCTGGTTACGGTTAGACGTCAGGGGAGCATTGCATTGTGGGATACAGTAGGCGATGTAGACTGGTCAGATACTGGAGATATTTTCCGAATCAGTACGACATCCGGGAACTTTTCACATACTGCAGATTTAGCTTTTGTTCGCATACTGCATACTACATTTTGGCCAAATCAGTACGTACTAGCAGTATAGTATGCAGTTTCGAATACAGCCTGAGAGACAGACAGGTAGGTGAGAGACAGACAGACAGACAGGTAAAGAGACAGACAGGTAACTGACGTCCAGAGCAGTCAGCTGCTCCTCTTCCTGGCTCTGGCGTTGTCCAATCAGAGTGAGGAGCTGAGAGCTGATGATGTCGTTGACCTCGTCCTCTGGCAGCTGCAGAGCGGAGAGCGCCTCCTGAGAGACAGACAGGTAGAGACAGACAGGTAGAGAGACAGACAGGTAGAGAGACAGACAGACAGCTGCAGAGCAGACAGCGCCTCCTGCAGGACAACGAGTCATCAGCCGTCAGCCAATCAGCATCACTCATCACCAGCCATGTTTCCATCCAAAGTGATGAGAATTACTGGGAAATGTGCAGTAAAAGAAATTCTAATCCTGTATGTTTCCATCTACGGACTTTGCCCCCGGACGGACTGACGGTCTGATTTGCATAAGTTTATTACCGTCTTATAAAACGTAAAGGTGAAATCCTGCGATCTGATTGGTTGTTAACCGTGGTATAATGAGCATATACCACAGCTACTATTCTAAAGCCTCATCACAGCGTAGCTATCACTCCGCCTCAGGCACGTATGACTGGTATGAATGGAAGTTGTTGTACGTCACTTTGTTCAAATCATCAACCAAAACCCGGCCCCAGCGAGCATACAGTATGTCAGTTTGTGTGAATCAGGGGATTTTTATTAGAATCACGGCGTTTCCATCATCATTTTCTGATGTGATACATCTAGATGATCTAAACAGCTGATGGAAACACAGCTACACACAGACACACACAGACACCTGTAGCTGACAGCAGTCTCACCTTGCAGCGCTGCACCTCGGCCAGTCGCTGCTTCCACGTCTCTTTGTAGCCGCAACGCAGCTGCTGGAGGAGCTCAGCATGGAGGCTGTCTGCACACACACACACACACACAGAGACACACACACACACACACACACACACACACACACACACACACACACACACACACACACACACACACACACACACACACAGTTGTTTAATGGATGTCCCTATTCCACTAACGTAATAAAGTTGCTGTGTCTGTTATGTGGGTTTATTCCACATACACAAAGCCAGATTTCTCCAGGCGACGCCAAATGAAGCTTTAGTTTATGTGGAACATGTAAAATATGTAAAAACACGAAAACTTTGAAGACATCCAGTCTTATGGAAAATATTATGGTCCATATTACTAGATAAAACCTATACTGGTTTTTTTTTTGCATATATTTATTTTCTGTCTCTTTATTGTTCATAATTATTCTTACGCATTCGGATACATTGTATTTTTATTTCATTTATTTACTTTTGTCAAGTTCTGCTATATGTATTCCACACTCTCTGTACTTCAGTGTTGTTTCATGTCAGTATGATGTCATGTTTGTATGTTTCAAATGTGATAAATAAAGTTTGTTGAAAAAAAAAGAAGAAAGAAAAAAGGTACCGATCTGCTGATTGACGGCCGTCAGCTGGTCGAACCAATCACAGACCAGAGCGGTGGAGCAGGTGGGCGGGGCCAGGGAGCTGAAACACATCATCACTGGATCAATGACAATAGAATAGAATATACTTTATTTAAAATATTATTTCGTCACAGCGCTCCAGTGTACAAAGGTGAAGAATATTAACGCAGAATAATACAATACAACAACGTAAGATAAATTACAAATTAAATCTTTCAAAAAATGTACAAGTTAAATATTACCAGAATTACAAAATTAAAAACTACAAGAATAAACCCAAAAATGTGCCCCTCCCACTCCCCCCATCTTAACAATATATACAGAAGAAAATATAAGCATAATAAATGAGTCTCTGTTGAGGTGATATTGCACCTAGAAATAAGCTGCTTCAGTGTACAGGCCATAGTGAGCTATTGTACAGAATAACTGTACACTTTAATGGCCAACAACATGGCTGGCTTTGCAGATGAGTTTGTTGAGTTGAGATCTATCAGAGATCCACGGAGCCGACCAATCAGAGGACAGAGTCTCAGCCGACCAATCAGAGGACAGAGTCTCAGCCGACCAATCAGAGAGCAGAGTCTCACCAGATGCTGTAGACGAGGTCACGGCGCCGCTCCGTCAGGTCGTCCAGCTGCTGATCTGAGAGCAGCTGCTGCGTCTCCGCTCCGCTGCAGCTGCTCCTGAAGCTGTCGACCACCTGGCTGACTCTGCTCCTCCTCCAGCGGGACACGCTCTCCTCCCAGAGGAGACGCAGCAGCGCCTCCTGCTGCAGACGCTCCTCCTGCAGGAGCAGCAGCAGCCGCGCCGCGCTGCGACGGTTAGCCAGCAGAGACTGGTTCAACACCTGAGGAGGAGGAGGAGGAGGAGGAGGAGGAGGGTTAGCTGTCAGCGCTAAAAATGCAGACACAGCCCCTAATGTAGCCTATATGTAGGCTAATAACTAGCCTATTATCACATCAACCGCCTCCGCCCATCAGTAGCCATGTTTCCATCCAAAGTGATTAAAATTACTGGGAAATGCATTAAAAGAAATTCTAATCCTGTGTGTTTCCATCTACGGACTTTGCCCGCCGCCCCGCCCCCCTGATTTGAACACATTAGCGCGATTTAGCGCATATGTTTATTACCTTCATAACGCGACCTGTCCGTGTGTTTGTGTGTGAGAGAGACTTTATTAATGGTAAACTCTGGATGCGCTGGTTGATAAGTTTAGTTTTTACTGAGGAGGAACTATGAAGAACTGAGCAGTAACATCATTATGAAGGTGTGTGGGGGCTTTTATTTTGCCGTGGCGGTGCAGAAACCCTGATGTTGTCTTGTGAGTGAACTGCAACACGGGAGCAGATGGGGTGAAAGTGGCTACGTCCAGGGCTTGACGCTTAGCATATTCCCAAGTAGCACGGGTGCTACTAAGTTGAAAAATCTAGTAGCACACAAATAATTTTAGTAGCACACAAATAATTTTAAATAATAAAGTGATATGAGGTCAATGAGGAGGCATTTATAAGCAAAACAGTTCAATTCATAGCTTTTTAACAGGGATGCCAACGGGTCAGGACCAGAAAAGATCTTAGAGCGGTGACACTCACCATTAACATAATACATGTGCATTTAAATACATTATAATATCATGGAAAAGTCCATTTCCAGTAGTTCAAATCAAACAGCCCCAACCAAGTATTGAGTGCACATAGATGGACAACATTTCTATATTAAAAATGCTTTAAAGAAAAAAAAAAAGAAAAAAGGTCCTTTGTAGTATTTACATTTTTGGGAATACTGAATTTCAGGTCTTCATTTAATGTTAGCCATAATTATTACTATTAAAATAAACTGAATGAATAAAGACATGTAATGTTTCATTCTGTGTGTGTGATGGATATATATTGTGTTAGTTTCAGTGTTACCGTGGCCTTGTTGTGGACCAGCGTGTGGACGTGTGGCGGCAGCAGGAAGCCGATGTTCTCCAGCAGGAGGCGGTGTCTCTGCAGCACCGCTCGGATCTACAACAGAGAGGAGGACAGATGTTAGACCTGGTCCTGGTCCTGGTCCTGGTCCTGGTCCCGGTCCTGGACCTGGTCCTGGTCCTGTCTCCATGGCGACCGTCTCACCTGCTCTGTTCGCTGAGTCTCACATTCAGTCAGTTTGAGCTTCAGCTCCACGATTCTCGTCTTCTTCATCTTCACCTGCTGCTCCACCTGCTGCCAGAGGACACACACCTGCTGCTCTCACACACACACACACACACACACACACACAGAGACACACACACACACACACACAGAGACACACACATCCTTGTAAATCTATCTTTGTGAGGACATGTCATTGACATAATGTATTCACTAGCCCCGAACCCTAACCTTAACCATCCAAAACAAATGCCTAAACTTAACCATCACTCTAATGCGGCGTTCACACCGGACGCGATAGACGCGAATATAATCGCGCCAGACGCTCCATTCGCGCCGCCTCCGCCTGAATCGCGTGTCATCGCGCCATTTACATTGATTTTCAATGTAGAGTTGCCGCTCCATTCGCGTCTATCGCGTCCGGTGTGAACGCCGCTTAAACCTAATTTAAACCTAATTATAACCTAAACTTAACCATCACTCTAAACCTCATTTAAACCTAATTATAACCTAAACTTAACCATTACTCTAAACCTAATTTAAACCTAATTATAACCTAAACTTAACCATCACTCTAAACCTCATTTAAACCTAATTATAACCTAAACTTAACCATTACTCTAAACCTAATTTAAACCTAATTATAACCTAAACTTAACCATTACTCTAAACCTCATTTAAACCTAATTATAACCTAAACTTAACCATTACTCTAAACCTAATTTAAACCTAATTTTAACCTAATTATAACCTAAACTTAACCATCACTCTAAACCTCATTTAAACCTAATTATAACCTAAACTTAACCATTACTCTAAACCTAATTATAACCTAAACTGAACCATCACTCTAAACCTAATTTAAACCTAATTATAACCTAAACTTAACCATTACTCTAAACCTCATTTAAACCTAATTATAACCTAAACTTAACCATTACTCTAAACCTAATTTAAACCTAATTATAACCTAAACTTAACCATTACTCTAAACCTAATTATAACCTAAATTTAACCATTACTCTAAACCTAATTATAACCTAAATTTAACCATTACTCTAAACCTAATTTAAACCTAATTATAACCTAAACTTAACCATTACTCTAAACCTAATTTAAACCTAATTATAACCTAAACTAAACCATCACTCTAAACCTAATTTAAACCTAATTATAACCTAAACTAAACCATCACTCTAAACCTAATTTAAACCTAATTATAACCTAAACTTAACCATTACTCTAAACCTAATTTAAACCTAATTATAACCTAACGTCTTAACCCTCAAACAGCCCTTGGAAAAAGTGAGGATCGGCCAAAATGTCCTCACTTCCCAAAAATGTCCTCAGTCTGTTGGTTAAAAACTCGTACAGGTCCTCACAACGTAGCATGTACAAGAACACACACACACACACAGTGAGTGAGGGTGCTGGTCCAGATGTGCTGCTCCTACCTCACAGATACACGTATACTGACTAGACGGCGCCTTCTGCTTCTCAGCGTACGTCAACACGGCGGCCATCTTGGTCAGGGGTTTCTGACCATAGACATATAAACGTCTGAGCAGCAGTCAGACCAGTCAGACCCTGTACAACATGTTTCACTGTATTTATGCATGTGGGTGTGTGAGTATGTAAGTGTATGTTTAATTCATTTAAAAAAAACAATTATACATTAAAAAAATATATTTATATTTTGTTGTTGTATCATAAATATATGTCTGACATAATAAACCAAACAGCTTGAGAATGGGTTGAATATCCAGTGAGTTGTGGTGATGTTAATGGTTGATAGACCTCTAACAGGAAGTAGACACGGCTTCCCCCTGACCAAGATGGCCGCCGTGTTGACGTATCATTCCAATGGACAGCAGCATCTATGTGTGTACGGTATCCACAAGTTTCGTCATCTATGGTCAAAACCAGAAGCCGGTTTTGTATTTCCGGTGGAATTGTACGTTTCCGTTTCCATGGTTTTCAGTCGTTGTCATAGTTACGGTAAACGCATGGATCTATTAACGCTGGCTTTGAACACAGATGATGTCAGTCTGTGTGATATCCACTGTTAAAAGCTGCTGTGATGATCCATGCGTTTTACAGATTTACATTGGGAAAAAATAAAAATCATGCATTTACCGCGACTACCGAAACCATGGAAACGTAAACATGAAATTCCACTGGAAGAACAAAACCAGCAAAACAGGCTACGTTTCTGACGTTGGGAAAAAGGTGATACATCTCTCTATGGTCCTACCTGCAGACTGAGGTGGTCCAGATGTTCCATCCTATCCCTCAGTGCGTCCAGGCTAAGCTCCGCCCCCTGGAGACAGGACAGCACCTGGCCACACACACCCCTCACCTGGGCCTCGCACTCCTGAGGACACACACACACATACACACACACACACACACAGGGATGTTACTGCAGTGTGTGTGTTGTATCAGTAGCTATGTTTACATGCACAAAATTTCTTAATCAGATTCAAAATTTGAGGGATCGGAAAATCCGAATCCACTGTTTACATAGACGCAAAATCAAACAATCCGATCATGACGTGCGTCCACATGCACCGAGCTTTATTCATAATAACAGCATTTTGACACGCGCAGAGCTTTTCCCTAAAACAACAGCAGAAGAAGAGTTATACTTCCTGTACTACTGTAATAAACGCGGAAGTGGTTCAGTTTATCCCGTTCAGTAGGACTCAAAACCTGCACCAGATATCAAGAGCTGTTGCTGTACTCCTAGTGTACATCGTTATTAAGCAGACTCAGCAACGTGTAGCTACTACTGTTCCTGCCATTGATAAATCTCACCGGACCCAAGGAAAGTGCGGCTGTGAACACGCCATATATGGTCAATGCAAAACAGCACCTGCATATTAATTAGCCATGTGCTCTGGAAATTTGTTGTTACCTGAGCCAGCGAGGTCAGCTCTACGTCCAGTCGTCTCAGTTCGTCCTCGTGTGTGTGACGCTTCTTCTCCGTCAGTCGCTGGATGATGTCAGAGCTGGGACGATCCACCACTGATAGAGAGAGAGGGAGGGAGGGCTGTGATTGGTCGACTGACAGAGATAGAGAGAGAGAGAGAGAGAGAGAGAGAGAGAGAGAGAGAGAGAGAGAGGGAGAGAGGGCTGTGATTGGTCGACTGACAGAGATAGAGAGAGAGAGAGAGGGCTGTGATTGGTCGACTGACAGAGATAGAGAGAGAGAGAGAGAGAGAGAGAGAGAGAGAGGGAGAGAGGGCTGTGATTGGTCGACTGACAGAGAGAGAGGGCTGTGATTGGTCGACTGACTGACAGAGAGAGGGCTGTGATTGGTCGACTGACTGACAGAGAGAGAGAGAGGGCTGTGATTGGTCGACTGACAGACAGAGAGAGAGGGCTGTGATTGGTCGACTGACAGACAGAGAGAGAGGGCTGTGATTGGTCGACTGACAGACAGAGAGAGGGCTGTGATTGGTCGACTGACAGACAGAGAGAGAGGGCTGTGATTGGTCGACTGACAGACAGAGAGAGGGCTGTGATTGGTCGACTGACAGACAGAGAGGGAGGGCTGTGATTGGTCGACTGACAGACAGAGAGAGAGGGCTGTGATTGGTCGACTGACTGACAGAGAGAGACCGAGAGGGCTGTGATTGGTCGACTGACAGAGAGAGGGCTGTGATTGGTCGACTGACAGACAGAGAGAGAGGGCTGTGATTGGTCGACTGACTGACAGAGAGAGGGCTGTGATTGGTCGACTGACTGACAGACAGAGAGAGACAGAGAGGGCTGCGATTGGTCGACTGACAGAGAGAGAGGGCTGTGATTGGTCGACTGACTGACAGAGAGAGAGAGACAGAGAGGGCTGCGATTGGTCGACTGACAGAGAGAGAGGGCTGTGATTGGTCGACTGACAGAGAGAGAGAGAGGGCTGTGATTGGTCGACTGACTGACAGACAGAGAGAGACAGAGGGCTGTGATTGGTCGACTGACTGACAGACAGAGAGAGACCGAGAGGGCTGTGATTGGTCGACTGACTGACAGACAGAGAGAGACAGAGAGGGCTGTGATTGGTCGACTGACAGAGAGAGAGGGCTGTGATTGGTCGACTGACTGACAGACAGAGAGAGACAGAGGGCTGTGATTGGTCGACTGACTGACAGACAGAGAGAGAGAGGGCTGTGATTGGTCGACTGACTGACAGAGAGAGAGACAGAGGGCTGTGATTGGTCGACTGACAGACAGAGAGAGAGAGAGAGGGCTGTGATTGGTCAACTGACAGACAGAGAGAGAGAGAGAGAGGGCTGTGATTGGTCAACTGACAGACAGACAGAGAGAGAGAGAGGGCTGTGATTGGTCAACTGACAGACAGAGAGAGAGAGAGAGAGGGCTGTGATTGGTCAACTGACAGACAGAGAGAGAGAGAGGGCTGTGATTGGTCAACTGACAGACAGAGAGGGCTGTGATTGGTCGTGTTGTTTGATACGAACCCACTGTGTCAGGAAGTCTGATGACATCATCAACCTCCTCCTCCTCATCATCATCATCATCATCACCACCAGCCTCCTGCTGCCCCCTGTTGGACACACACACACACCTGAGACACACACACACCACACTGCAGCGTGTCTGTCTGTCTGTGTGTGTGTGTGTGTGTGTGTGTGTGTGTGTGTGTGTGTGTGTGTGTGTGTGTGTGTGTGTGTGTGTGTGTGTGTGTGTGTGTGTGTGTGTGTGTGTGTGTGTGTGTGTGTGTGTGTGTGTTCTATGCTACGTTGTGAGGACTGGAACGAGTTTTTAACCGACAGACTGAGGACATTTTGGCCGGTCCTCACTTTTTCAAAAGGCTGTTTGAGGGTTAAGACGTTAGGTTATAATTAGGTTTAGAGTGATGGTTAAGTTTAGGCATTTGTTTTGGATGATTAAAGGGACAACCAGGAGTTTCTATGTGGTTATAAAAAAGTCTGATATTAATGTGGATGAATCTCCGTTACCACTTGTTAATGGTCCATTTTAGATAAATCTATGGTTTTGTCTCTATGGTTATTTTGTTATTATTAGTGGTGGTGGAAATGCTGGGCGAGCCGACCAGCGTTTCTTTACTTTCGGTTTCGTGGCGAGTCATGAGAATAACGCCGCCGTATGAATCTCCGTTTATGGTGGGAACTACGACGGTATGTGATCGTCTTCCAACCTCTGACTTTAATTCTTGATGAATGAAAACATGAGTCTGTCTTGCGCCGGTCAAAGAATTTCACGGTGCGGAGGCTCATAAATGTGTGTGTGTGTGTGTGTGTGTGTGTGTGTGTGTGTGTGTGTGTGTGTGTGTGTGTGTGTGTGTGTGTGTGTGTGTGTGTGTGTGTACCTGCTGCAGTGTGTGTGTGTGTTGCTGTCCTCAGCAGACAGACAGTCTGTCCTGGTGTCTCTGCGTCCAGCCAGCAGACACCTGGACAGCTGCACCTGGAACACAGACACAGACACACACAGAGAGTAATCCAACTCACTCTAGTAATGTACCAGATTACTTTTAGTTACTTTTGGATCATTACTTCTACACCAAACATGTCACTCAGCCAATAGCCACCCACCTAGATTACATCACTGCAAACAGGAAGTCAAACACACCGAGCATCAGGTGAATTTCACAATAAAACCCAGTAGATAAACTCTGATATGTTATTCATATTATACATGTTATTCTCATGTCACACACAGCTGTTGACCTGTGACCTCATGACCTCTGGCCTCCAGATGTTCTCATGGAGCCAGATGTTCAGACCTGCAGCTGCTGATCTGACAACTATTACACAAACCTCTTTCTCCATTTCACACTCTGTTGTTTTTCTCTTCTATATTTATTCTTGTGTATTTCCACCTTGTTCACTGATACCAGCTGTAGCCTTCATGACTACTCACTGTGCAGCGTCTTGACCAAACTACAGGTTTCTACTTTAATAGTTTTGTACACAACAGTACATATCTTTGTTTCTTCTATATATTCATACTCTTGTACATAGTAAATCCTTTATATTTTAATGATTCTTTATTTCTTTAGCATCCTGTCCTCTCTGCTACTGCTACAAGAGGATTCTCCACATGCTGGTCTGGATCATAAACAGTCTCAGTTCAGATTGAATGAAACTGCTCCATGAACAGCTCAGTCAGAATAAACAGGCAGTTTGTCTCAAAGATCTTTACATCCCATCATAACAACATCCTCTGACCTTTGACCCTCACATCCACTGAGGAAAAACTCCATGGAAAACCCTTTAAACAGGGACATACAGGTGGAATATACAGGTGGAATAAACCTTTACTGACACTGATCCACAGTAAAATGACATCATGTAAACGGTGAAACTGAATGTGGTCTGGTCCTGGTTCTGGTCCTGGTTCTGGTCCTGGTCCTGGTTCTGGTCCTGGTCCTGGTTCTGGGACCGGACCAGACCAGTCCAGACCGGACCGGACCAGACCACTTGACCAGATGCTCTTTAATGAATCTTAACAGCACTTCTGTGGATTAAATGCATTTTAATTCTGTCCTCCTCCTTGCAGCTTCTGACTGAAGCTACTGTGATATATTATTGTATATATTAATATTGTGATATATAATAGTTGTACCATGTTGTGTTGTGTTTAGTTCTTGTCTCATGTTGTTGTAGTGTGAACTGCTGCAGATGGAGATGAGCTTTACAGATAAATCTGGTGTTTACATCCTTACAGCCTATTGTATGTTCATGAATACGCAGAGTCCCGTTACTAATAAACTAATACATGAAATGAATCAGATCAGTTAAAACCTGACTCGGTCTCCATGGAAACCCAGCTGGTGTGTTGTGTCGTAAAGTGTCTCTGCTCTACTGTTTGATTTAATGTAATCCCTGTTTTGTTTTTTTATCAAACACACGGTAATCTGATTACAGTTACTTTTCTGTATCCTGATTAATTAGCCTACGTAGCGTCGTTACATGTTAACGTTACATGTAATCCGTTACTCCCCTCCCCAGTAAGTTAGTCCGTTAACGTTACTCACCTGGGCATCGAACAGCTGCCGGTACACCTGTCCGCTCGGCACCGCTCTGCTCTCACACATCCCGGCCCCGGTTCGAGTCCCGTTCGTTCCTGTCGGTGTCAACCAGCTCCACTCTCCGTTAAACCGTCCGTTAATCCTCCGTTAAACCGTCTATTAACTCTCCGTTACCCTCCGTTAAACTCAGTTAAACTCTCCTCCGTTAAACCGTCTGTTAAATCTCCGTTAAACTCAGTTCAACTCACCGTTAAACCATCCGTTAAACCGTCTGTTAAACCCTCCTTTAAACTCCTTTAAACTCCGTTAAACTCCGTTAAACCGTCGGTAGCTCCGTGATCTGCTCCGTGTTTCCTACCGGGCTGTTCTAACGTTTGTTCGTCGCCATGCCAACAGAGGCTCTGGTGCGTTCACGGGCAGCGGAGAGAATAGGAGAAAGAGACTCCGGTAGAGAAAACAAACTGAGCCGGTACAGTTACTACGTAGTTGAATGAATGAATGAATTCATTCATTCATTAATGAATGAATGAATGAATGAATGAATGAATGAATGAATGAATGTTTTTTTTTTCGTGCCATCCCACCACTGTGGCCCATCCCATATGAATGAATGAATGAATGAATGAATGAATGAATGAATGAATGAATGAATGAATGTTTTTTTTTCGTGCCATCCCACCACTGTGGCCCATCCCATATGAATGAATGAATGAATGAATGAATGAATGAATGAATTTTAGTTTAGTTTAGTTACCTTTATTTAAACTCGTTAGTACACTGAGGCAAGCCTCATTTACAGTGCAGACGAGAGTACAGAGCAAAACAAACAAAACAGAACAGATATACACAATAAAATACAGTAAAGGACAGTAGACATCAGAGGAAACAATTACAAATGGAAGACAGGGAATTATTAATTAATAATTTGAAGTGATTGAATGGGACAAATGAGTTTAACTTAAGAGTTAGTTGTAGATGATTCCAGATGTGTGGGGCATAAGCTGAGAAGGCAAAATGAATGAATGAATGAATGAATGAAAATGTATTTATTTCGGTCAGGTCATTCAAAGTTAAAAGTCCAACCCTAACCCTAACCCAACTGCTGAATTTTTTCCCCCCTCCTCTATCCATTTAGCTCTCGATCTAATGAAAGCCCCTTGCGCACGGCCAATCAAATCCCAAACAATCAGTCATTCTCTCATCAGCAGCTGAGTAAAAGTCACCGTGGTTTTTGTCCTGTAATAATCGACGCTTCCATCTTTAAAGGAAGAGGAAGAAGTTTACAAGAATCACTGAGAAGAGTTTAAAACATCAACTGATTTAATCCATGAATGTGAAAACGTGAGTGAGAGACAGAGACAGAGACAGACATGTAGAGACTGAACTGTCTGTTCAACAGTGAGAAGGTTTCTGTGACAGGAGGAGACTCTGCTTCACTCAACACAGACTCAACCAGGAACCAGAACCGATCCAGAACCCAGGATACAGAGGTTGAGTGAAGGTGGTGTTGAAGGTGTAGAGGTGGATCAGTGAGTCAGAGGAGACTCTGTAGAAGGACAGAGAGCCAGCAGGACAGTCCACATACACTGCTACTCTGTTAGAGACAGAGGAGGAGGAGGAGGAGGAGGAGGAGGAGGAGGAGGAGGAGGAGGAGGAGGAGGAGGAGGAGGAGGAGGAGGAGGAGGAGGAGGAGGAGGAGGGGATAGGGGATAGGTGTCAGTCTGCCATTGTGCCTGACACTGTAACCACCATCATAGCAGTCCAGACTCCAGGACTGATCGTTCTCTCCAAACACACAGTCTCTACTGTTTCCTTTCCTTCTGATTCCTCTGTAACTCACTGATATAACAACGGTTCCTCTCCTCTCGACCTCCCAGTAGCAGCGACCAGTCAGACCAGTTGAACACAGCAGCTGATACAACCGGTCAAATCTGTCTGGATGATCAGGATATGACTGATCCTCCTCCACCCATGTTGCCTTCCTGTTGTTGTCAGACAGTTTGATCTTTGTGTTCACTGTGTTTGTGTCGATTGTGAGTGGACAGGAATCTGATGGAGAGAACAAGACACAGCTGCAGTTATTGATCATGTGATCAGTTATTGACAGTTTGATGAAGACTCATGAGGTCAGTGATGTGACAGTGTGAAGATGGTTGAATGTGCTGCTCAAAGTAAAAACACACTTACACTTCCCCGGACCGAATTGGGCTCCAGCAGGCTGCACCCTGAAAGGAGGAGGGGGGTCAGAGCAGCACCTTCTCTGTCAGCATGCACACATGGACATTACATGGCTCTCACACACACACTGTTTTATCACTGTGTTCACATGGAGGCTGGTATGTCTGGATGAACACTCAATCAATCAATCAAATTTTATTTATATAGCACCTTTCAAAGCAAACAGATGCCGTTCAAAGTGCTTTACATTTTGACTGAACAAATAGGAGGTAAAACAAGAAAAGCAAGGAGACTAAAGCACGAAGATTAAAAACAACAAGAAAAAATAACAGCCTCAAACAACAATACAATTTTACAAAACAAAAATAGAATAAGATGCAGGATAAAAATAGGAGAAAGATAACAATAAGAAAGAATATAAAACTGTAAAACAGAACAAAAACACTGTGAGACTATAGCATAAAAGCCAGATTAAAAAGATGGGTTTTTAGCCTACGTTTAAAAGTGTCAATGTTTGTAACTCCTCTCAGATCCTCTGGCAGGCTGTTCCACAGCTTTGGGGCATAGTGGCTGAAAGCAGCATCACCAAATGTTTTGGTTCTGCTCTGAGGGACAGTTAAAAGAAAGGAGCCAGAGGATCTGAGGGGCCTTCCTGGTTTATACAATAAAAGCATCTCTGAGATATAATCTGGTGTAAGTCCATGGAGTGCTTTAAAAACTAATAAGAGAACTTTAAAATCAATACGGAAACTAACAGGCAGCCAGTGTAAAGACTTTAAAATTGGCGTGATGTGTGCTCTCCTTCTGGTCTGAGTGAGGACTCGTGCTGCAGAGTTTTGAATCAACTCTGAGCACAGAGAAGAAGGAGCTGGAGTCTTTATCTAGTGATGATACAGAGCAGGAGGAGACCAGGAGGAAACACTTCATCATGTCTTTTCTCCATGTCATGTCACTGCAGTGTGAGACACACACTTTCACTCTCTGACTCTCAAGCTGCACAAACACACGTCACAGCAAAGAAGATGAAGACACAACAGGTGCAGCTGACCAGCCCAGATATCCCACAATGCACCAGGAAAGGCACAGGTGAAGACACGTTTGTTAGAGCTCAGTGAAACAGAGAGTTTAGTGAGAAACACTGAGTGTGAACACAACTTGTGTTTGTCTGAAGAAAACTCCCCAGGAAGCTGAAGAATGAGGCTGTGAGCAGGTTTCCACAGGAGCCACAGCCAAGGGCGTCACTTTACTTTGAAAAGTGGTGGGGACAATGACCATATGCAACCCCCCCCCCCTTGGAAGCCTGGACCGTGGACCCGATGGGGCTGGACTCACGGCCATTTTTTTTTTTTTTTTTTAATTCTCCGCCGGACCGCGGCAAAAACTGAAACGAGACGCTTATAGAGAGGAAAAACACAGAATATACAATATATGTCCAAAAGACTTTGTCCCGTCGTCACGACGTGAGTGAGGATCGGATGCACTGCATGAAAAGTGGTATTTTCGACAGTTAGCGGCACTGTAAATTGTCGTGGAAGTTCAGGTTTGTGACTGCATACGACAATTTGCAGGAAACACCTACAACTGTCGGGAATTGTCGTGAATTGTCAGAAATTGCCGTGGGCTTTGCTGGGCAGTTTCCCCCCCATCACCCCCCTCTCCCTAATTCAAGGGAAGGCTTTAACATGTAAATGATCATGCTGTGAGCTATACTAATGCAAATCAGTGTAGCTTGGTAGCAGGAGGAGTGTTATTCCAGGTCAGATTTTTCTGAAAGGTATTAACTTCATTTTAATCCTTATAAAACCCACTGTCAATTTAAAACATCCCAAAAAAGTTTTTATGCATTTGAATTTTAACACATTTTGTCAATACTGAGAAGTACGCTGGTGTATTAGGGCCATATGTAAAAAAAAAAAAAAAAAAAAAAAAAAAACTATTTTAAAAGAAATATATTCAGAGAAAAAACAAACAAATTGACTTTAATCATCATCTAAATAGGTTTTTAAAAATTATGTAAAATTTGTTATCTACTACAATGTTATGTAGAAAAGATTAATACAACAAGCACAACAGTGAAAAGCAACCACATTTTAACTAGACAATTTAAATGGGACACTATTTCCCAGGACTTTTCCCAGGTTTGTCTAAATGAATACAACTTTGAACATATTAGGCGAAGTTTGGAATGAGTGTTGGGAGATGGGCAAACCACATCTCGCGAGTTCTTCCATATAACAATGAACTCCCCTGTGATTGGAGGACCCGACGAGACTCCGGGTCCTCATCCAATCATGTGAGGTCGTGGGCAGGACTAACACGGAAGTACTTGCAAGGCGTAAACAGACTTCTCCCACAACTTTTTCTAACTTTGCTGATTTGTTGACTACTATGGCTGGACGGCGTCTTAACTTCGCCTCCCCCTCAACTCCTCTGCATGGACGCGAACACCTTTCCACAGCAAGTCGGCACACCGACGAGAGGAGAGTGCTTTTGAACGCTGTTAGTGGGCTGTCTCGTCAGATAACTACCGCCGACTCGGACTGACTGCCTTCATGCCTTGGAGATGAAAAACAGGCCAGAGGAGCCCAACTCTAAGAGGAAAAGACGGATGCAATCCCCAAATTGCGGTAAGAATATGTTCGGTGCCTGCTTGCTAAGCTAAGTAGCCTCAAAGTAAAGCTTTCTTTCCGTAGCCCAAGCTAAAAGTAGTCTGAACCAGTGTGTTGCTTTATCAAAGTGGGTCTCTGTGTATTTACAGGATGCAGCACGCCGTCTTCACAACTCTGAGGCAACTTGGAGGAGCTACAAACCAGAGCAAGGGTAAGATTTAAAGAATAGGCTATGTGTTCATTCTGCTGCATGAGGAAAAACGTAAAACAGATACTCATCTTAACCGTACATTTTGTTTTCACAGACTGACCTCGTGACCACTGTGCCTGATGCCGATAAAGACACTATTGTGTGTAAGTAACGTTTACTACTTTCTGCTTACTGTTGAATGTAAGGGGATGCATGTTAATGCTGTGCCTAAGTGTTACTGTCTTATACTTGCAGCGCAGGCGGAAGCTGTGAAAAGTTCTCTGGAGCTCTACAGCCTCACATTCAGAGGCAAATCCTGAATACAGGGCAACACACCACAGATGTTTACAACTTGGACAAAATTAAAAAAGAATGTCATCTGTTACCTACATCCCAGACGCAGCAAACAGAGCTGTGCCGTAGGATCATGGAGGAGACTGCTGTGTGTTGTGTTTTGTGCTATGTAGCTATACATACATTTTTTATTATTATTTATGCCAATAAAGCTCTTTCTGTGAATAAACATGTTGCTGGCAATTTTCCTTTGCTCAATAAATTCATGTCCATAGGATAACAATGTGTGTGTGTGTATATTTCAACCAATTAGGAGTGATTTCCCTAGTTTAAAAGTATATATCAACCAATCACGAGTCTTTTTTCTAGTTTAAAAGTATACATATCAACCAATCACAAGTCATTTTCCTAGTTTAAAAGTATATATATCAACCAATCACGAGTCATTTTTCTGGTTTAAGAGTAGTGGTTTCAACCAATACTGAGTGAGGCCATTCAAGCCCCGCCTGGCTGCTGCTGTTCATATGCTGATTAGAGCCATTAACACCTTCTGACCAGGCGCTGTTTCGCCGCTATTCATATGCTAATTAGCCCCTCCACCAGTGGTTCGTTTCCGTCAGTATGTGGCACGGACGAACGCGACGTTTGCAGTCCATAAATTGTCGTTAATTGCCGGAAATTAGGGAAATCTGTTCACGGGAGACGAAAATCCCACTTTTCATGCTGTGATGGTGGCTCAGGTTTAGTGATGAGGAACTGTCACTGTCAGCAGCTGCTCCAAACAGACACGTTACAAACTTTATTGTGAAGGGACAGATTAGATGTTGATTTCGTTAACATTGACTTTGCACCCGAACAGGGGCGGGGTTATGGGATGGCTACTTGGGCTCAAGCCCCGGATGTTTTTGCCAAAGCCCCGAATGTTTTACAGTAGGGGCAAAAAAAATCTCAACGCAGTTTATGTCAGTCTCCCTCCGCTGACCGCACCAGTCTGAAGTGCAGCCTCACGGACGTCGGAACTGTTTAATGAGAGGGGGGGGGTTATTGGGAGGGTTGGGGGAGAGACGCACACTTATCAGTGATTATGAGATCTGAAGTTACTTTGTAATAAATAGCATACCGCATCATTACATCAAATAATGGCCGGTATTCAATCATTACACGAACGAAAAAAAGGCCGGCCCTAAATACAAGAAAAACAAACAAACAAACAAAAAAACTCATGTGTGGACGTCTGTGAAGACTGACGGGAGTGAAGCTGGCCTCGTCCTCTGCCTCAGAGAGGGACAGCTTTCCACTGGGTCTCTGCTCTGTGTCCGGAGCATGGATATATTATAGATTCATGGACCGAAGACGGACCGCAGGGCACGCTGTAAAAATGCGACTTGAATGGGATTGAAGCGATACAGCGTAACGGAGACAGAGACCCAGGTCCGACAGCGCAGCGAGGAGAAAAGCACGTGAAGAAGATGAAGATGAGCTAATGAACGATGAGCTTGGTCGCTATGTGTAAAAATAAAAGGAGGGATTTAGAAATAAAGGCTTCCCTCAGATAAAAGCCTGCCTCCCATAAAGGCTGTTGGTCGTAGCCTACGTCACACTGAGCTGTCAGATGAGGCCTGACTCCACTATGCCAGATGCCAGGCTGCTGTATGGAGCCAGGCTGCTGCATATCACATAGATCTATGCATTATATGAGATACAGTAGTACTAAGTTAGGGATGTTTGGCTTTTGGGTTAAATTTCAGAATGCACCTAAAATGCACTATAACATTTACAGGTGAATTTAATTTAAGACACTGAAGTCATCAGGAGGAGAAACTCCTGATCCCAGTAGTTCATCACTGTGACTGATGAAAGCTGCACAGCTCATGTTTGAAACACTCAGAGATTTTGTCTTCAGTATAAACTGTGTTGGGACGAGTCAGACTGAAACAGAGGACGTCAGTGGAGTGGGCGGAGCTTCACTGTGGCCTACACCACCTCTGGATATGGTCTCAGTGATCAGATCTGATGTTATCAATGCATCAATCACCTGAGACAGATGTTAATACCAGGTGTGACCAGATGTGAACGGGGCCATAGAAAATGTTCCAGCTCCTCCTCCTCTATCAGACAGTGTGTGTGGCTGCAGCAGCCTCTCCATACCTGAAAGACTCCAGTCTCCAGTCTGGATCCTCCAGTCCAGCAGACAGCAGCTTCTCTCCTGAGGCTCCTGGATGGTTGTAGCTCAGGTCCAGCTCTCTCAGATGGGAGGGGTTGGAGCTCAGAGCTGAGGCCAGAGAAGCACAGCCTTCCTCTGTGATCAGACATCCTGACAGACTGAACACACACAACAACACACAGGAACCCTCTGTCAACACCTGCTGCTGTGTTCAAGTGGCATCAGATAAACAGGATGGTTCCTCACCTGAGAGTCTCCAGTCTACAGTGTGGACTCCTCAGTCCACCAGACAGCAACTTCACTCCTGAGTCCTTCAGTTCGTTGTTACTCAGGTCCAGGTGTCTCAGACTAGAGGACTGGGAGCTGAGGACTGAGGACAGAGCTTCACAGCTTCTCTCTGAGAGGTTACAGCCGCTCAGTCTGAAGAGATGATCATGAGGAATTAAAGAAGAAAGGGATTTATTTTCTGTCCTGTTGAAAAGACAGAAGTGTTTTTATACAATGATGAATAAATCCAACTATCTCTACACTTACAGAGCTTTGTTGGAGGCTTTGACCACTGGCAGCAGCCTCAGAAGAGCCTCCTCTGAAGCAGAGTATTTCTTCAGGTCAAACTCGTCCAGATCTTCTTCTGATGACAGTAAGATGAAGACTAGAGCCGACCATTGAGCAGGAGACAGTTTATCTGTGGAGAGACGTCCTGATGTCAGGGACTGTTGGATCTCCCCCACTAGAGAACGGTCATTGAGTTCATTCAGACAGTGGAACAGGTTGATGCTTTTCTCTGCAGAGGGAGTCTCTTCAATCTTCTTCTTGATGTACTGGACTGTTTTCTGATTTGACCGTGAGTCACTTCTTGTCTGTGTCATCAGACCTTGTAGGAGAGTCTGATTGGTCTTCAGTGAAAGACCCAGGAGGAAGCGGAGGAACAAGTCCAGGTGTCCATTTGGACTCTTTAAGGCCTCGTCCACAGCGCTCTGGTGGAAATGTGATGATTTGTCTCTGAACAGTTTAAAAAGTTTAAAGTTTAATTTCTTTCCCGACATCAGGTTGAGTCCAGAGTTGATGAAGGTCAGATGGACATGAAGAGCAGCCAGAAACTCCTGAACACTCAGATGGACGAAGCAGAACACCTTGGCCGCCTGGTACAGGCGTTTCTCCAATCTAAAGATCTGTGTGAACACTCCTGAGTACACTGAGGCTGCTCTGATATCGATGCCACACTCTGGCAGGTCGGATTCATAGAAGATCAGGTTTCCTTTCTGCAGCTGCTCAAAAGCCAGTTTTCCCAGAGACTCAATCATCTTCCTGCTCTCTGGACTCCAGTGTGGATCTGTCTCAGCTCCTCCATCATACTTGACCTTCTTCAGTTTTAGATGAACCACCAGGAAGTGGATGTACATCTCAGTCAGGGTCTTGGGCAGCTCTCCTCCCTCTCTGGTCTCCAACAGCTCCTCCAGAACTGTAGCAGTGATCCAGCAGAAGACTGGGATGTGGCACATGATGTGGAGGCTTCGTGATGTCTTGATGTGGGAGATGATCTCTCTGGCCTGCTCCTCATCTCTGAACCTCTTCCTGAAGTACTCCTCCTTCATTAGGTCAGTGAACCCTCTGACCTCTGTCACCATGTCAACACACTGAGGAGGGATCTGATTGGCTGCTGCAGGTCGTGTGGTTATCCAGAGGCGAGCAGAGGGAAGCAGCTTCCCCCTGATGAGGTTGGTCAGCAGCACGTTGACTGAGGTGGACTCTGTCACATCAGTCAGGATCTCAGTGTTGTGGAAGTCCAGAGGAAGTCGACACTCGTCCAGACCGTCAAAGATGAAGATGACCTGGAACTGATCAAAGCTGCAGATTCCTGCTGCTTTGGTTTCAGAGAAGAAGTTATGAACAAGTCCCACCAAGCTGAACTTTTCCTCTTTCAGCACATTCAGCTCTCTGAAGGTGAAGGGAAATGTTAAGTGTATGTCCTGGTTGGTTTTGCCTTCAGCCCAGTCCAGAGTGAACTTCTGTGTTAAGACTGTTTTCCCAATGCCAGCCACTCCCTTTGTCATCACTCTTCTGATTGGTCGGTCTCCTCCAGTTGAGGCTTTAAAGATGTCTTCTTGTCTGATGGTTGTTTCTGGTCTGGCTGGTTTCCTGGACGCTGTTTCAATCTGTCTGACCTCATGTTCATCATTGACCTCTCCAGTCCCTCCCTGTGTGATGTAGAGCTCTGTGTAGATCTGGTTCAGAAGGGTTTTATGTCCTGCTATAGCGATGCCCTCAAACACACACTGGAACTTCTCCTTCAGGTTGTCTTTGAGTTTAGGCTGGCATTTGTGAAGAGCTTCTGAATGAATGAACAACAGATAATAGGACAATAAGGTAAAGGTCCTTGTAACAACAGGTCACAGTGAATGAATCTAAACACAGAAATATTTGGATCTAAATTCATGTAGTCATGGTGATGACTACAACAGTTAAATGTGACATCCCCTCACAAAAGGTGTTTAACTTCACCTGCTGCTGCTGCTGACGGGTCTTGTCCTGTTGGAGGAAAGGGAATCATTAATCATGAGGAGTAGCAGGACCAACCCAGTTGACATTGTCCTCTGTGTGGAAATAGTTACAAAGCCAAGATATTTAACAAAGGTAAAACACTGGCTGCACTTCCCTTGACTGACCTTCATTAATTCCCATCTTCTTCAGAATTAACCTCGCCACCTGCAGAACTTTGTCAGTAGTGTGCATGCCGACCATCAAGTCCACCATGTCCACTCTGCTTGCATCCTCCAGCTCACACTTTGGGATGGCAGGGGAACCATCCAGTAAGTCATCATTCTGCAGGTACCACTGGAAGCGTTTCAGCTCTTCGTTCCCCAAATTCATCAAAATCTGCAGCAGCTGCTCCTTCACAGATGTCGCCATCTTTGTTGCCTGACAGAACCAGATCAGTGACACTGTTTCACCAAGACTGATACCACAATTTATCATGGTAAGGGATGTGACTCTATTTAGTGCCATCACATCCCTGGTTTGTTAATTAATATACAGTATTTAACACTGGTAGGATAAATCTGAAATGTCCTCCATCTGTACACAGGACAAACATCAGTGTGACTCACAGCAGTGATGGCCAACAAAAGACAGAAGGTATTTCAGTGTTCAGTCTGCTCCTCAGACACAGTCTCATAATTTTGACCCTGGTAGTTTTTGGTTTTTGTGAAATCTGTTTTTGTGTGCAAAGTAAATTAAATCAAGCATCCAAAATAAGGTATGGTATAAAAATGATTTGCTCTGTTTAAAAAGGACAGTCAATCACACAATCAGTATAAAACACATTTAGAACTTCAAGACAATATAGTTTAGATCAGCCTTTCTCAAAGTGGGTGCCGCGGCACACTGGGGTGCCGTCTGACTGCGTCAGGGGTGCCGTGAAAAAAATACCTCTTCTGACATAAAGGGGCCGTGTCCACCGGACGCCCTTTTAGCGCTCTGGGCGTCTACTTTTCATTCAGATCCTATAGAGCTCGGCGTGCACACCACTCAGCGCCCTCGCCGGGAAGAAAAAAAGCTCTCGGCGTTTTTTTGTTTTTGTGGCGCTCAGACTCAGAGTTGAAATATGTTCAACTTTTGGAACAGCGCCGCACTTGTCAAGCGGCTCGTTTTATAACCTGGTAACGGCAGCGTTCTGAGGGAGAGCGAGGGAGAGAGAGAGAGAGAGAGAGCGACCACTCCAAAAGTGTGTTTGGTGGACACGGCCGTTGGTCACGGGCGCTCAGAGCAGTAGGGGCCGTGTCCACCGGACACCGGACGCTATGAAAAAAATGCGTGGTACCAGGCACACGTCTCCCACTGATGGTGAGTCACACCCCCTCCTCTCTCCAGTGGAGGGCTTTATAAGTGAGTAGCAGCACCTTGAAATGAATTCTGAACGGGACCGGTAACCAGTGCAGAGTGGCAAGAATGGGTGTGATGTGGTAGGGTTTTTTGACTTTGTCAGTAGTCTGTTTTTTTTTTTTACCTTGTCAGTAGTCTGGCAGTAGCTTCGTAAACCAGCAGCTCCCGGAAATGCAATTCATTTCATTTCTGAGGGAGAGTCTGGCCTCATCCCCGTTGTAGCGTTTGGCTTGAAACCCTCAGAAGGCCGAGCCAATCAGCGTCGCCGCTGTGATTGACACAACACGTTGGCCAATCAGGGACCGACTGGTGCAAAGCCCCGTCACTACACCAACTTGCTGATTGGCTGAATGGGGTTGTCTGTCAACGCTACTACTCCCGCTCAGCTCCCGGCCCCCCCAAACGCTGACATGGGGAATGAGGCCAGACTCTCCCTCAGAAATTAAATGAAATGAAATGCATTTCCACGAGAGGCTGGTTTACGAGACTAGTCTGGCAGCTGCATTTTGGACAAATTGAAGGCGGTCGATGGATGACTGATTAAGGCATGTGAAGAGTGAGTTATAGTAGTCCAGTCTGGATGATATGAAAGCATGTATTGACATTTCTAGTTCTGAGTGGGAAACTATGGAACGGAGCTTGGCAATGTTTCTCAGGTGGAAGAACCCGTTTCGGGAGAGGGTTTTCACATGTTTTTCTAGATGCATAGATTTGTCAAAATGCACTCCAAGGTTCTTGATGTTTGTGTGGATGTGGTTCTTGAGTGGTCCGGGATGGTCTTGTACCCTGGCTGTGACACAGTTGGAGGCTATGACTAGAACCACAGTCTTTGCAGTATTTAGCTGCAGGAGGTTGGCTGCCATCCAGCCTTCAATAGCTGCCAGGCAATCCAGGAGGGTGCTGAAGCCCTGTATTTTATCAGGTGTAAATGAAAAATGGAGCTGAATGTCATCTGCATAACAGTGATGGGAAATGCCAGGAAACTTACTGATGATGTGACTGAGTGGGAGCAGTACAGGGCGAACAGGAGAGGGGCCAGAACAGAGCCTTGAGGTACCCCACAATGCAAGGGGGTGGAGTCTGACCTGTAGGGACCGACGGCCACCGAGAAACATCTGTTGCTGAGGTATGATGCAAACCAAGCTAGGGCGGAGCCCGTCACGCCCACCCAGTCCCTGAGCCTGCCGAGGAGTAAGCTGTGATCTACAGGATCAAATGCTGCGCTTAAATCTAATAGGACCAACAGGGCGCACCATTTCACGTGGCTACGAGCAAAACCTGGAACGTGGTGGTGAGAAATAAAGAGAGAAAAACACAAAGAATAGACATGTAGCCTGAAACTGCACAATAGGAAGACTTTTCTGAGAAATCATGTGACACGACTGTGAACAGAGCGGACGTGACTTTGTGGTTGACACAGTTATTGCTGGAGTGGGGGAGGAAGTCTCAGTACTGTCATTAAACTTCATGTCTCCTTCCCTTTGTTACTTTTAGGACTTATTATTTCAGTATTAAATTTGTGTAAATATACAGAGCTTTTTAATGGAATTGTGCAGATATGAAAATAAGACAAATCCTCCATCAGAGTTACTGAACAAGTGGCTGTAGTGAAAAACAACTGTGAACTACACTCATCTGTTCCTCAGCAAAGTGAAGTGAGGGCTGAGCCTCCACCTGCAGGGAGAGCTGCACTCAGTCACAACAACAAGGTTTACACAACAAGGTTTACACACCTGTCCACCACAGTGTCATTCTGCTGTCAACCAGCAGGTGGTGCTGAAGGAAGGAAAGTTCAAATCCTTCTCACATCAAACTGTTCTTTCAAATCTTGCATAGTTCCCCTTCAATAGCTAAATGTTTAAAACACAACATTCACCACCTTCCTTCATGTACAACTGAACCTTTATCCACTGGAGAACAAACAGAACAAAGGAGAGTTCCCCTCTGGACTGAGAACATGAACCAGCTGAGTGGTAGAACAAAGACGACACTCACCAGGTGAATTCAGACCCACATCCAGTCAGAGTCGCTCTTCCTTCACCTGTAGAGGAAACACAGAGAGAAGCATCAGCATCAGTCTATAATCACTTCACAGTCAAAGAGTAGAGACATTAACATGACGACAGTGAACACAACAGGAAAGACAGGAAGTAGAAAACAGGGAACTGCAAACAGGAAAAGAGAGAATGAGTGAGAAAGAGAGAAAAGCAACAGAACTTACAGACTTTCCATCAGGACTTTAACATGTGAGGGTCTTCATCAGTTTGTCCATCAGTCAGTGACAGTCGACTGGTCTCTGAGCTGCTGTCACAGCAAAGTGAAGTGGAGCGACACCACAGGAAGACCTTTCTGAGAAATCATGTCACACGACTGTGAACAGAGCGGACGTGACTTTGTGGTTGATACAGTTATTGCTTGAGTTGGGGAGGGGGTCTTAGTACTGTCATTAGTGTGAATGCTGAAAGCATAAGTATTCTCTACTCTACTCTAACCAAGCCTTTTTAATAATCAATGGGTGGATCAATGGATTATCATATACATGTTAGGATGGGTGTAGTTGTGTAGTCTTATCTGTCATAAACACGTATGTTGCAGAGCCTCCACTCTCCTTGTAACAAGCTACAAGTCATTTATTCTGCTGTTAATGACGGTAAAAATGAAACATAAGGTAAATATCCTGCATAGTTCTCCTCCTGTCCCTAGCAACGACCCGTTTGACCTAGCAACGGTCTGGCAATCGACTGCTGGAATTCTTTTTCTGTTGTTGTTCTGGTAATTCTACATAGTCAACCTAGTCAGTTTTCATTTCACTGCATCTATGACTCGTCCAACGGTGCTAACAGACCAGAGGGAGCTGATATCACAATTCAGTAATTTATTTTTTTTCCTGAATGTGTCTAATTCTTATTGAACTTTTTGTAGCTATATTCCACAAGAGCACTGGTGACTCCCCTGTGTGCCCTCCTGTGTGTTTTGACCGAAGAACATGAGACCGTCAACAACCAAGTTAGTATTAGAGTTAATGTGAAAAAACGATTCTCTTTGCTGAAGCGGCTAGCTGCCCGTTAGCTCCGTGTTAGCCATGCTAACGTAGCTCGTCTCAGACATTTACTGGACTGGGATCAAACTAATACGGTTTAACATCTAATGACCACAGTTTCATGTTAGCAGAACTGGTTTGTGAACTGGGTGATGATGTGTTAAAGGGATAGTTCAACATTTTGGCAATTTCTCCTATTGCCGTATTCCCTATAGTCATAGCAGTAGGTTCATCACCTTTAATTATTGGTGCATGTTGTTTTGAGATCGGCGGGGCAGAGACGTGAGCTGCCCAGTGAACACAATGGAGGTGGACAAGTTGTGACCTGCACATTCACCACGCTCTGAAATAATCATGTACAATGATGTAACATTACGACACATGAAGCAAATACTTGGAACTACTTGTGCTTTTGAAATCACTCAGCCCAGCAGCCAAAACGACTCGTACCTGCTGTCACCTGCTATAGTCAGACTTGCGAAATAAAAAACATGGTCTTCAACATGAGTTCATGTTTATTTTATATTTTATTGTGTCAGCTTGAAACCATACAACCATGTGTCGTTGAACAGGAATGTGCACGGCCAATCAAATCCCAAACAATCCATGAACCAATCAATGATCACTAATAAACAAAAATGAAGTCATGAGTGTTAATTGGCTCCAGTTTCCAAGAAACAGCAGTTAGGTAATAATTATAGAAATATATAATAAAAAACAATCAGTCTCAAAGTCAAGATAAATTTAAATCTACAAACTTCATGAACTCAGCGTCATGGTAACAGAAAAAATCATTGTCTGGTAGGATTAGTAGCTGATGGTTTTTGTGCTGCTCTACATCAGCAGGAAATGTCCATCACATATAAAACTGATTCACATTGTTTTATTTGATTCAGTAAAACCACAAAGAAAAATAAATCACATGTAATTCATTCTATTCAGTGTCTCTACAACATGATGTTTGTTTCCAGTTGTGTTTCTTGTTGTGTGTGTTTAGCTGTGAGCAGCTCACAAACAGCCTGTAAAGTTGAACATGAACAGTGAATGTGTTTAAAATGTGTTTTTCTCCTCAGTGACGCTGGCGACTCAGAGACTTTTAGCTTGGTGATATTAGGCCTCGTCCTTCATCAGCAGCTGAGTAAAAGTCACCGTGGTTTTTGTCCTGTAATAATCGACGCTTCCATCTTTAAAGGAAGAGGAAGAAGTTTACAAGAATCACTGAGAAGAGTTTAAAACATCAACTGATTTAATCCATGAATGTGAAAACGTGAGTGAGAGACAGAGACAGACATGTAGAGACTGAACTGTCTGTTCAACAGTGAGAAGGTTTCTGTGACAGGAGGAGACTCTGCTTCACTCAACACAGACTCACTGAGGAAACAGGACTGGACCAGTCCAGTCTAAACCCAGGATAGAGAGGTTGAGTGAAGGTGGTGTTGAAGGTGTAGAGGTGGATCAGTGAGTCAGAGGAGACTCTGTAGAAGGACAGAGAGCCAGCAGGACAGTCCACATACACTGCTACTCTGTTAGAGACGGAGGAGGAGGAGGAGGAGGAGGAGGAGGAGGAGGAGGAGGAGGAGGAGGAGGAGGAGGAGGAGGAGATGATGTCAGTCCGTTTGTTATTGTGCCAGACGTAGTAACCACCATCATAGCAGAACAGACTCCAGGACTGGTCGTTCCTTCCAAACCAACAGTCATCACTGTTTCCTTTCCTTCTGATTCCTCTGTAACTCACTGATATAGAAACCTCTCCTCTCCTCTCGACCTCCCAGTAGCAGCGACCAGTCAGACCAGTTGAACACAGCAGCTGTTCCCACCAGTCAAATCTGTCTGGATGATCAGGATATGACTGACGCTCCTTCACATATGTTGCCTTCCTGTTGTTGTCAGACAGTTTGATCTTTGTGTGCACTGTGTTTGTGTCGATTGTGAGTGGACAGGAATCTGATGGAGAGAACAAGACAGCTGCAGTTATTGATCATTGATCAGTTATTGACAGTTTGATGAAGACTCATGAGGTCAGTGATGTGACAGTGTGAAAATGGTTGAATGTGCTGCTCAAAGTAAAAACAGACTTACATCTCCATGGACCTGGTGTCAACCATGGGACTCCAGCAGGCTCCACCCTGAAAGAAGGAGGGGGGTCAGAGCAGCACCTTCTCTGTCAGCATGCACACATGGACATTACATGGCTCTCACACACACACTGTTTTATCACTGTGTTCACATGGAGGCTGGTATGTATGGATGAACACTGAGCACAGAGAAGAAGGAGCTGGAGTCTTTATCTAGTGATGATACAGAGCAGGAGGAGACCAGGAGGAAACACTTCATCATGTCTTTTCTCCATGTGATGTCACTGCAGTGTGAGACACACACTTTCACTCTCTGACTCTCAAGCTGCACAAACACACGTCACAGCAAAGAAGATGAAGACACAACAGGTGGAGCTGACCAGCCCAGGTATCCCACAATATACAAAGAAAGGCACGTGTGAAGACACGTTTGTTAGAGCTCAGTGAAACAGAGAGTTTAGTGAGAAACACTGAGTGTGAACACAACTTGTGTTTGTTTGAAGAAAACTCCCCAGGAAGCTGAAGAATGAGGCTGTGAGCAGGTTTCCACAGGAGCCACAGCCAAGGGCGTCAGTTTACTTTGAAAAGTGGTGGGGACAATGACCATATGCAACCCCCCCCCTTGGAAGCCTGGACCGTGGACCCGATGGGGCTGGACTCACGGGCATTTTGTTTTGTTTTTTAATTCCCCGCCGGACGGTTATAGAGAGGAAAAACACAGAATATACAATATATGTCCAAAAGACTTTGTCCCGTCGTCACGATGTGAGTGAGGATCAGATGGTCGCTCAGGTTTAGTGATGAGGAAACTGTCACTGTCAGCAGCTGCTCCAAACAGACACGTTACAAACTTTATCGTGAAGGGACAAATTAGATGTTGATTTCGTTAACAGTGACTTTGCACCCGAACAGGGGCGGGGTTAGGGGATGGCTACTTGGGCTCAAGCCCCGGATGTTTTTGCCAAAGCCACAAATGTTTTACAGTAGGGGCAAAAAAAATCTCAACGCAGTTCATGTCAGTCTCCCTCCGCTGACCGCACCAGTCTGAAGTGCAGCCTCATGGACGTCAGAACTGTTTATTGAGGGGGGGGGGGGGGGGGCCTCGTCCTCTGCTTCAGAGAGGGACAGCTTTCCACTGTCGGGCCTGGGTCTCTGCTCTGTGTCCGGAGCATGGATATATTATAGATTCATGTACGAAGACGGATTGCAGCGCGCGACTAAAAATGCGACTTGAATGGGATTGAAGCGATACAGCGTAACGGAGACAGAGACCCAGGTCCGACAGCGCAGCGAGGAGAAAAGCACGTGAAGAAGATGAAGATGAGCTAATGAACGATGAGCTTGGTCGCTATGTGTAAAAATAAAAGGAGGGATTTAGAAATAAAGGCTTCCCTCAGATAAAAGCCTGCCTCCAATAAAGGCCGTTGGCCGTAGCCTACATCACACTGAGCTGTCAGATGAGGCCTGACTCCACTATGCCAGATGCCAGGCTGCTGTATGGAGCCAGGCTGCTGCATATCACATAGATCTATGCATTATATGAGATACAGTAGTACTCACAAAAAGTTAGGGATGTTTGGCTTTTGGGTTAAATTTCAGAATGCATCTAAAATGCACTATAACCTTTACAGGTGAATTCAATTTAAGACACTGAAGTCATCAGGAGGAGAAACTCCTGATCCCAGTAGTTCATCACTGTGACTGATGAAAGCTGCACAGCTCATGTTTGAAACACTCAGAGATTTTGTCTTCAGTATAAACTGTGTTGGGACGAGTCAGACTGAGACAGAGGACGTCAGTGGAGTGGGCGGAGCTTCACTGTGGCCTACACCACCTCTGGATATGGTCTCAGTGATCAGATCTGATGTTATCAATGCATCAATCACCTGAGACAGATGTTAATACCAGGTGTGATAGAAAATGTTCCAGCTCCTCCTCCTCTATCAGACAGTGTGTGTGGCTGCAGCAGCCTCTCCATACCTGAGAGAGTCCAGTCTCCAGTCTGGATCTTTCAGTCTGTCTGACAGCAGCTTCACTCCTGAGGCTCCTGGATGGTTGTAGCTCAGGTCCAGCTCTCTCAGATGGGAGGGGTTGGAGCTCAGAGCTGAGGCCAGAGAATCACAGCCTTCCTCTGTGACCAGACATCCTGACAGACTGAACACACACAACAACACACAGGAACCCTCTGTCAACACCTGCTGCTGTGTTCAAGTGGCATCAGATAAACAGCTGGATGGATCCTCACCTGAGAGTCTCCAGTCTACAGTGTGGACTATCCAGTCCACCAGACAGCAGCTTCACTCCTGAGTCCTGCAGGTTGTTGTTACTCAGGTCCAGGTGTCTCAGACTAGAGGACTGGGAGCTGAGGACTGAGGACAGAGCTTCACAGCTTCTCTTTGAGAGCTTACAGCCGCTCAGTCTGAAGAGATGATCATGAGGAATTAAAGAAGAAAGGGATTTATTTTCTGTCCTGTTGAAAAGACAGTTTTTTATACAATGATGAATAAATCCAACTATCTCTACACTTACAGAGCTTTGTTGGAGGCTTTGACCACTGGCAGCAGCCTCAGAAGAGTCTCCTCTGAAGCAGAGTATTTCTTCAGGTCAAACTCGTCCAGATCTTCTCCTGATGACAGTAAGATGAAGACCAGAGCCGACCATTGACCAGGAGACAGTTTATCTGTGGAGAGACGTCCTGATGTCAGGGATTGTTGGATGTCCTCCACTAGAGAACGATCATTGAGTTCATTCAGACAATGGAACAGGTTGATGCTTTTCTCTGCAGACACATTCTTACTGATCTTCTTCTTGATGTACTGGAGTGTTTTCTGATTGGTCTGTGAGTCACTTCTTGTCTGACTCATCAGACCTCGTAGGAGAGTCTGATTGGTCTCCAATGAAAGACCCAGGAGGAAGCGGAGGAACAAGTCCAGGTGTCCATTTTGACTCTTTAAGGCCTCGTCCACAGCGCTCTGGTAGAAATGTGTAGATTTGTCTCTAAACACTTGAGACCACCTGGATGTTGTTTGTTGTTGTGACATCAGGTTGAGTCCAGAGTTGATGGAGGTCAGATGGACATGAAGAGCAGCCAGAAACTCCTGAACACTCAGATGGACGAAGCAGAACACCTTGTCCTGGTACAGGCCACTCTCCTCTTTAAAGATCTGTGTGAAGACTCCTGAGTACACTGAGGCTGCTCTGATATCGATGCCACACTCTGTCAGGTCTGATTCATAGAAGATCAGGTTTCCTTTCTGCAGCTGCTCAAAAGCCAGTTTTCCCAGAGTCTCAATCATCTTCCTGCTCTCTGGACTCCAGTGTGGATCTGTCTCAGCTCCTCCATCATACTTGACCTTCTTCAGTTTTAGATGAACCACCAGGAAGTGGATGTACATCTCAGTCAGGGTCTTGGGCAGCTCTCCTCCCTCTCTGGTCTTCAACAGCTCCTCCAGAACTCCAGCAGTGATCCAGCAGAAGACTGGGATGTGGCACATGATGTGGAGGCTTCGTGAGGTCTTGATGTGGGAGACGATCTCTCTGGCCTGCTCCTCATCTCTGAACCTCTTCCTGAAGTACTCCTCCTTCTGTGGGTCAGTGAACCCTCTGACCTCTGTCACCATGTCAACACACTGAGGAGGGATCTGATTGGCTGCTGCAGGTCGTGTGGTTATCCAGAGGCGAGCAGAGGGAAGCAGCTTCCCCCTGATGAGGTTGGTCAGCAGCACGTTGACTGAGGTGGACTCTGTCACATCAGTCAGGATCTCAGTGTTGTGGAAGTCCAGAGGAAGTTGACACTCGTCCAGACCGTCAAAGATGAAGACGACCTGGAACTGATCAAACCTGCAGATTCCTGCTGCTTTGGTTTCAGTGAAGAAGTGATGAACAAGTTCCACCAAGCTGAACTTTTTCTCTTTCAGCACATTCAGCTGTCTGAAGGTGAAGGGAAATGTGAAGTATATGTCCTGGTTGGCCTTGTCTTCAGCCCAGTCCAGAGTGAACTTCTGTGTTAAGACTGTTTTCCCAATGCCAGCCACTCCCTTTGTCATCACTCTTCTGATTGGTCGGTGTCTTCCAGGTTGGGCTTTGAAGATGTCTTCTTGTCTGATGGTTGTTTCTGGTCTGTCTGGTTTCCTGGACGCTGTTTCAATCTGTCTGACCTCATGTTCATCATTGACCTCTCCAGCCCCTCCCTCTGTGATGTAGAGCTCTGTGTAGATCTGGTTCAGAAGGGTTTGGTTTCCTGCTTTAGAGATCCCCTCAAACACACACTGGAACTTCTTCCTCAGGGCAGATTTGAGTTTACAACGACAAACTGGAGCAAAATATTCTGAATGAAAACACAAGAAATCAGACCAATAAGAAAATATAACATGATAATTCCTCTAAATAACGACTTTATGAACATGTTTCCCTCCATGTGTTGATGTCAGTGAACGTCTCATTTGTCCATCATGTTGAATCTTTAGAGAAATCCTCTTACTGCTCTGCAGACGCTCAGCCAGCTCCTCCTGCTTCATCCTCCTCAGGAAATTCACTGTGATCTTCACTAATGCCTCTCTGCTGCTCCTCCTCTGCTCTTCATCCTCCTCATCCTCCCTCTGACTCCCTGAGCATTCTGGGTAATCTGGACTCAGAAGCTTGTGGATCTTCTTCAGCTCGTTCTTGACAAAAGTGACCATGTTCTCCTCCAGCAGCTGGAACAGAAACTCTATGAGTGACAGCATCAAACTAAAACCTGACAGACTGACAATCCACTGGTGTCAAAGTGCAGCATGGAGATGATGGTGAACACAACAGATGTAACAGCAGCTGTTGGACATGTCCTCACCATAAATATGGAGTCCAGGTGTGTTTGATGCTGCTGGGCAGACTGACCACTGGGAACCTCTGAGCTCTCCTGGTCCACTCTGTGGAGGAATCAGTGTCAAGTCAACATCAGGACAGAGAGATAATACAAGATGGACTTTATATGTCCCCTGAGGACGTTCACAACAGACACAGACACTTTGGTTTCAGACCTGGTCCAACAACACGTCGTACAAACTGGTTCATTTCTACAATAACCTGAGTCTGACTGTCAGTTACAGCTTACATCTGATCAGCTGATCCACGTCCTCCTTTAAAGTTAACGATCACTTCCTTTGAGTCGTTGCTCTTTAAAGACAGACAGCTGGGTTCAGGAGAGTCTGGTCTCTGCTGCTGGATCCTGAAACAACAACACAACTCATGTTAAATAGTTTAGATACATGGAACATGAATGCAGAAAAGTTTTGCAGTTTTATGCAACCTGGCTGAATATTTGTCAGCTTTCTGCAGACCCTGGATGACGATAACAGATAATGTGTTATCTGCATTTCAGTGCCCCAATCACTCCCACTATATGGCTATATTCATAAACTCTTGAATGGACCTAAATATTGTCCAAAGTGACACCAAAGTTACATGGGTGAGTAAATGACCTTATTTTATGCCAGAAATAAGGTCCAGGTTGTAAAAGACGTCACTTGTCCAACAACAACATCTCTGTCCCGTCTGTCCGTCCTGGGTGAGGGATCCCTCCTCTGTTGCTCACCCTGAGGTTTCTCCGATTTTTCCCTGTTAACTCATTGAGTGCCAGCCCTTTCATAAAATGGTCAGTGCCATGTGCCAGCGTTTTGGGGCATTTTGAGTAATATGTCAAGACCCAGAGAATATTTTGTACTATGACTCTGAAAACACCAAACAGCTCAAAGGAAAGAGGAGACTCTCTATTTAACTAGGGAAAAAAACATTTGTTTGTACCTTGTTCCATTCTTGATATATCTTAAGTTGAATAGAGTCTAGTTGCACCAAAAAGACCACTTATGGGCGTCGCGTGGCGTAGTGGTTAGAGCGGGCGCCCCATGTACAGAGGCACAGTCCTCGCTGCAGTCGGCCCCGGTTCGAGTCCCGCGTCATGTCATTCCCTCTCTCTGCCTCCCCGTTTCCTGTCTGTCTCAACTGTACTATCTATAAAGGCATAAATGCCCAAAAAATATACTTAAAAAAAAAAAAAAAAAAAAAAAAAGCATTTTTGTGAAAGAGAGTCTCTCAAGAAAAACAGTGATTTATCTGTTTTAATTTTGGTTTCAAAAACATGTAAGACATCTGAAAATTTAATTTCACATGTTTTTTCATTGACCCCCCCCCCCCACACACACACAAAAAAGACAAAGCAACAACAACAACAACTAAAATACAACAAGTACGAGCAGTTGCTGCCCCCTCAGCCTCCCCTCCCCCCCCCCCCCCCCCCCCCCCCCCCCCTCCTACTTCTCCTCCTGCTGCATTGTCTCTGAAGTAGGGAGGGAGACGTCATGGCGTCTTCAGCCTCTCTGCTGGACGCGGCAGCGACTCACCGCGCTGATCTTTTTTTTTTCTCTAGAAATAGAAACTTTTTCCAACTTTTTTATCTCTGTACCGATCGCGCTGTCTTCTCCTTCTTCTTCACTTCTTGCTCTGATGTACAGTCTTCTTCGTTCTACACATCCCAGAAGCCCCAAAATTACTCACAGTGTGCGCGACAGCGTCCCCATTTACCAGCCGCAGAAAACTGCATTTGACGTCTATGGACGTCAATGGCACTCAAGCGTTGGATTTTGATTGACGTCCATAGACATCAATGGCACTCAATGAGTTAAAAGGGTTTTCCATGGAGTTTTTCCTCAGTCGATGTGAGGGTCTAAGGACAGAGGATGTTGCTACGATGCCATGTAAAGCCCTTTGAGACAAACTGTTTGTAAAAACGGGCTATACAAATAAAATTGCCTTGCCTTGCCTATATGGCTATATTCATAAACTCTTGAATGGACCTAAATATTGTCCAAAGTGACACCAAAGTTACATGGGTGAGTAAATTACCTTATTTTATGCCAGAAATAAGGTCCAGGTTGTAAAAGACGTCACTTGTACTTTAACATGTGGATGTTCAGGTAGGGACAATGTGTATCCGAGTTATAACTCTGATTTTATGGAGAATCATTGAAATTTGACTCCACAGGAAGAACGTTCAACAGAGACTCGAAAGCTTTGAAATCTAGTTTTGTCTTACATCTGATCAGCTGAACCTAGTCCTCCTTTAAATTCAATGACATCTTCCTTTGACATGTTGCTCTTTAAAGACAGACAGCTGGGTTCAGGAGAGTCTGGTCTCTGCTGCTGCATCCTGAAACAACAACACAACTGATAAATGTGCCTGTTGGAGAAAAACTGATGACAAATATCTTCATTTTTTTAATAAACACAACAACTGACTTTTAGGGAGAAAAGTCTGACAGTTTTATTTCTGACCTGTGGTCTGTGGTCTGGCTCTTGGTTTTAGAGGGAGGGGCTCCCTCCTCTCTGTCCTCACACTGATCCATGCTGCTGAGCTCACATCCACATCAGCTCACACACACTTTGTAGCTTCACCTGCAGAGGAAACACACATCATTCATGTGCACAGCAGCTCACATGTCCACCATGTCTCCAGCTGCTCCTCCACTGATTGGCTCTTCTCCTCTGCTTCATATCAGTGTCAGCTGAATGCAGTCACACAGCAGTGAGGAAGAGGAAGCTGCCATCAGCTGCTGTACTTCTACTATCAGTCCACTAGATGGCGTCATGAAGCTGCAGATCTGAGTGGAGAGACTGGTGTTTTTGCTGCAGTTTATTTCTCCCACTGAACCCTAAATATTTAAAACATTACACAGTAGAAGAACTGTGACTCATGTTTCTACGTTGGACCAGACGGCTGCATTGTAGAGGGTAGGCACTAAGCAGCAGTAATGAGCTGCCTCATGTTTTTAGTATGATTATATTGCACAAGGTCACTGCTGTTTTGTTTTGTGCCCTGTTTTTGTCTAAAAGCATGTTGTGGCCAAAATAAAATACATTTCATTGCATTTTAAAAAAAGAGTTCCTATTAAACCATCCACGGAGAAAACAGGAAAAAGAGTAAGGGGCTGTAGGTGTTCACACGTTAGGCACCTTAGCTACGTGAAGCACTTTGAATGCAAAGTTTGTCCCGGTGTAGGTAGTAAACTTATTTCACCTCACAGCTTCATTATCACAACATTCAGTCATTTCACTCACTGGAAATTCAGAGAGAGAACAAGACTCTTCACTTATTGTCTCTGTCAATCCATTCATCGTCTGCTCCATCAAATTTCAGGAAACAAAGTTCGTCTCAGTCTGAGGCCACGTCTTGTTTTGTCCACAGCAACAATCAAAGAGACAAAAACATTCAGTTTACAGTCAAAGAAAACAAGGAATTCTTCAGTGTTTGAGGCTAAAAACTGAACATTTCTGCTTGAAAAATGTAAAACTGTTGCAGCTCTAAAACAATTCTTCAGAACAATATTGATGATTTGTGTCCAATAATCAATAACCCAGAGTGTTTGCTGTGTGTAATCACAGACATGAATGGTGGGGACACAAAGACAGTGTTTTTAATCTACAACCTGCAGCTGGAAAGTGACCAGTAGCTTCACCTGTCAGGTACATGAGCTGCAGTACAAGCAGGAAGTAGCTCAACAAGGAAATACTCAAGGAAAGTACAAATACCTCACAACTGTACTGCACTAAATGTACTCAGTTACTGTGAAGAACCTGTTGCTGAACATTGATCAACACTGGAAAATCAATCATCAGTAAAGTCTCAGGAAAACCCTGATAACAACATAAGGTGTTCAGTATTGATCTGTGATAGGCAGTATTGGTATTGATTAGTGATACGCAGTATTGATCGATGATCAATCAATCAATCAATCAGGCTTTATTTGTATGGCACTTTTCATGCCCACGACAGCTCAAAGTGCTTTACATGATAAAAACAAGGAACACAGGGGACACATATTGGGAGACACAGCCTACTACATACGCATTCACACAAGAATTTTAAAACACTGGAAGTTATGGAGAAAACGCCATCTAACAGTCTGTAATTAGTGATAGGCAGTTACAGCCCATATTGATCAGCGATCAAACATTTTAACTTTTACCTTACCTTAACAGCTGAAAAAGAACTGCCACGAAAGACGCTGGCTCAAAAGTGAAAGTAAACTTTGAACAGGCAGTGGGGGGAGGGGAGGAGGTCACATGATCTGTGTAAAGGTCAGTGTATTACTGCCATCTAGTGGTCAGTTTTCTTGTCAAGGGAGCGGGGTATAAAAGGGAGGAGGCCTCTGTCACCTGTCAGCTCTTCCTGTGGGTGTGTGCGCTCACCTGTGTGCATCTCCACCATCCTCCCTTTGTTCTCCCCTGGCTGGCGCAGTGTTTGTGCTGCTGGCTTTGTTTGGACCATGTTCGTGGCTTTTTGAGTGAGTTTTCTTTGTAGAATTATTTGTAATCTTTGTGTTGGTGCAGTTTTCCTTATAGTTTGGTCTTGTTTTGTTATTATTTGGAGACAGACGTTAGAGTCGGCACCTTCCATTCTATTAGCTCCCTTGGTTTGTGGAACAAGGTGTGTATCAGAATTTTGGGCTATTTCTTTATTTTTGATGTCTTGTTTTATTTTTTGTTTTGGGGTGATGCCGTTCACATTATATTTTAATTCTTTAAATAAGGTTTTAGTAATATTGTAATGGGTTAATAAAATGTAGTTTTGTTTGTTTGCTTTTTTTATAGTGATAAGTTGGGTGCTTCTTGAATCTATGTGAAGTGTAATGTGTTTTTTTTTGTATATTCCCACATAGTTTTCACGGTGCTACACCAAGGCAATAAACTTATGCACCCGTATGAAACTCTCCGCCTCCTTTCTCGGGGAACCAAGGGCCGCTACAACCTGAGTGGAGAGACTGGTGTTTTTACTGCTGTTTATTTCTCCCACTTTAAAATATTACACAGTAGAAGAACTGTGAAGTACAGACTCATTGTTCACTGCTGTTTTTTGTGCCCTGCTTTTGTCTGAAAGCATGTTGTGGGCAAAATCAAATCATTTTCATTGCATTAAAAAAAGTTCCTATTAAACCATCCACGGGGAAAACACGGAAAAGAGTGGAGGGACTGCAGGTGTTCACATACGAGGCAACTTAGCTGCGTGAAACACTTTGAATATGAATTTGAAAGTTTGTCTCGGTGTAGGTAGTTAATGGTTATTTATTATTTTATTATTATTATTATTATTTATTTTTATTTCATGTAGCCTACTTTAACATCTTTTTTTTGTTATTCTGGCGTGGTGCGTCTCTTTGAACGCTCGGATATCGGAGTTTTGGGACTTTCTGAATTCCGAGTCATCTCGAACGCAGCATGAGAACGCAACGTCATTGCGTCACATCCTCGTTCGGGGCTACGTGCGGTGCGTCGCTGTCTCCGCCCACCGCTGGTGACGTAGGGACGAGCACCAATAGATCCATGACGAGGGCGGGGGCTGCTAACTCCATCGGCTGACAAGAAGTTATGGTGCGTTCAAGGCAACCCGTAACTCGTGTTTTTCCGACCTGTGAAGTGGTACCAGTTCAATCTGGTACGAGTTCACGGGTCAGAAGTTACGAGTGGCCGTTATAGTGACTTTCACAGGTAAAACAGGTCGGAGAAACACGAGTGGGTTGCCTGGAACGCTACAAAGTCATAAGTCGTGACTTGAAGCTGTAATTTACGGTTTCAAAAGCCTACCTGAAACACAGCATTAGCCAAAACGACTGGATCGCTGACTTCTGCTTTAAGATCGTGGGTTTGATTCCCATGTTGACAGAGATGGTAAAACCAGCAGCAACCTTTCAAAATTTCCCCAGAGGAAATTTTCTAGTTTCTGGTTGCTCTCCTGAAACATTTAAAATACACAAATACATAAACATTAGCACAGAGTCGTGTCCACATCCAGCTGCTGTTTATTCACTTACAGATTAAAACCTCCACTGACATTATGGGATGTATCATAGAGCTGAACCTCTCAGCGCTAATGGTAAACCAAAACCTACAGACTGCTCCTTTAAAGGGACAACGAGGAGTTTCTATTTGGTTATAAAAAAGTCTCATATTAATGTGGATGAATCTCCGTTACCACTTGTTAATGGTCCATTTTAGATAAATCTATGGTTTTGTCTCTATGGTTATTTTGTTATTATTAGTGGTGGTGGAAATGCTGGGCGAGCCGACCAGCGTTTCTTTACTTTCGGTTTCGTGGCGAGTCATGAGAATAACGCCGCCGTATGAATCTCCGTTTATGGTGGGAACTACGACGGTATGTGATCGTCTTCCAACCTCTGACTTTAATTCTTGATGAATGAAAACATGAGTCTGTCTTGCACCGGTCAAAGAATTTCACGGTGCGGAGGCTCATACATGTAGTGAAAACACTTTGCTTTTACAAAACTCCTCGTTGTCCCTTTAAAGCAGAAGTAAGTGATATATTTGTGTTAATATAAGTCTTAAATAGTTGTATCTTCCGACAGCAATCACTTCTATAGAGTGTTTGGTCTGAAACACGGGTCTGTCAGTCACTCTGCTCTGCTCTGAGCCCAGGAGAAAACTTTTCTCGTATCCTACAAGTTTTATCCAATGAGGAGAGAGAACGGCATAAAGGGGCAGTCCTCTCTGTGTGTGCAGCCAAGGGATGCGCGTGAATGTGGTGACGTAGGGACGAGGACTGTTATGGTGCGTTCAGGGCAACTCGTAACTGGTGTTTTTCCGACCTGTGAACTCGTACCAGTTCAATCTGGTACGAGTTCACGGGTCAGAAGTTACGAGTGGCCGTTATAGTGACTTTCACCGGTAAAACAGGTCGGAGAAACACGAGTGGGTTGCCTGGAACGCTACAAAGTCGTAAGTCGTGACATGAAGCTGTAATTTACGGTTTCAAAAGCCTGCCTGGAACGCAGCATTAGCCAAAACCACCGGATCGCTTACTTCTGCTTTAAGGTTAGGGTTCGGGGCTAGGGAATACATTATGTCAATGACATGTCCTCACAAAGATAGATTTACAAGGATGTGTGTGTGTGTGTGTGTGTGTGTGTGTGTGTGTGTGTGTGTGTGTGTGTGTGTGTGTGTGTGTGTGTGTGTGTACCTGCTGCAGTGTGTGTGTGTGTTGCTGTCCTCAGCAGACAGACAGTCTGTCCTGGTGTCTCTGCGTGCAGCCAGCAGACACCTGGACAGCTGCACCTGGAACACAGACACAGACAGTAATACAACTCACTCTAGTAATGTACCAGATTACTTTTAGTTACTTATGGATCATTACTTCAACACCAAACATGTCACTCAGCCAATAGCCATCCACCTAGATTACATCACTGCAAACAGGAAGTCAAACACACTGAGCATCTGCTGAATTTCACAATAAAACCCAGTAGATAAACTCTGATATGTTATTAGTATTATACATGTTATTCTCACTTCACACACAGCTGTTGACCTCTGACCTCTGGCCTCCAGATGTTCTCATGGAGCCAGATGTTCAGACCTGCAGCTGCTGATCTGACAACTATTACACAAACCTCTTCTCCATTTCACACTCTGTTGTTTTTCTCTTCTATATTTATTCTTGTGTATTTCCACCTTGTTCACTGATACGAGCTGTAGCCTTCATGACTACTCACTGTGCAGCGTCTTGACCAAACTACAGGTTTCTACTTTAATAGTTTTGTACACAACAGTACATATCTTTGTTTCTTCTATATATTCATACTCTTGTACATAGTAAATCCTTTATATTTTAATGATTCTTTATTTCTTTAGCATCCTGTCCTCTCTGCTACTGCTACAAGAGGATTTTCCACATGCTGGTCTGGATCAATAAACAGTCTCAGTTCAGACTGAATGAAACTGCTCCATGAACAGCTCAGTCAGAATAAACAGGCAGTTTGTCTCAAAGATCTTTACATCCCATCATAACAACATCCTCTGACCTTTGACCCTCACATCCACTGAGGAAAAACTCCATAGAAAACCCTTCAAACAGGGACATACAGGTGGAAATACAGGTGGAATATACCTTTACTGACACTGATCCACAGTAAAATGACATCATGTAAACGGTGAAACTGAATGTTGTCTGGTCCTGGTTCTGGTCCTGGTTCTGGTCCTGGTTCTGGTTCTGGTCCTGGTTCTGGTCCATGTCCTGGTTCTGGGACCGGACCAGACCAGTCCAGACCGGACCGGACCAGACCACTTGACCAGATGCTCTTTAATAAATCTTAACAGCACTTTTGTGGATTAAATGCATTTTAATTCTGTCCTCCTCCTTGCTGCTTCTGACTGAAGCTACTGTGTGATATATTATTGTATATATTAATATTGTGATATATAATAATTGTACCATGTTGTGTTGTGTTTAGTTCTTGTCTCATGTTGTTGTAGTGTGAACTGCTGCAGATGGAGATGAGCTTTACGGATAAATCTGGTGTTTACATCCTTACAGCCTATTGTATGTTCATGAATACGCAGAGTCCCGTTACTAATAAACTAATACATGAAATGAACCAGATCAGTTAAAACCTGACTCGGTCTCCATGGAAACCCAGCTGGTGTGTTGTGTCGTAAAGTGTCTCTGCTCTACCGTTTGATTTAATGTAATCCTGTTTTGTTTTTTTATCAAACACACGGTAATCTGATTACAGTTACCTTTCTGTATCCTGATTAATTAGCCTACGTAGCGCCGTTACATGTTAACGTTACATGTAATCCGTTACTCCCCTCCCCAGTAGTCCGTTAACAGTTACTCACCTGGGCATCGAACAGCTGCCGGTACACCTGTCCGCTCGGCACCGCTCTGCTCTCACACATCCCGGCCCCGGTTCGAGTCCCGTTCGTTCCTGTCGGTGTCAACCAGCTCCACTCTCCGTTAAACCGTCCGTTAATCCTCCGTTAAACCGTCTATTAACTCTCCGTTACCCTCCGTTAAACTCCGTTAAACTCTCCTACGTTAAACCGTCCGTTAAATCTCCGTTAAACTCAGTTCAACTCACCGTTAATCCTCCGTTAAACCGTCTGTTAAACCCTCCTTTAAACTCCGTTAAACTCCGTTAAACCGTCGGTAGCTCCGTGATCTGCTCCGTGTTTCTGAACCGGGCTGTTCTAACGTTTGTCCGTCGCCATGCCAACAGAGGCTCTGGTGCGTTCACGGGCAGCGGAGAGAATAGGAGAAAGGGACTCCGGTAGAGAAAACAAACTGAGCCGGTACAGTTACTACGTAGTTGAATGAATGAATGAATGAATGAATTTTTTTTTTTCGTGCCATCCCACCACTGTGGCCCATCCCATATGAATGAATGAATGAATGAATGAATGAATGAATGAATGAATGAATGAATTTTAGTTTAGTTTAGTTACCTTTATTTAAACTCGTTAGTACACTGAGGTAAGCCTCATTTACAGTGCAGACGAGAGTACAGAGCAAAACAAACAAAACAGAACAGATATACACAATAAAATACAGTAAAGGACAGTAGACATCAGAGGAAACAATTACAAATGGAAGACAGGGAATTATTAATTAATAATTTGAAGTGATTGAATGGGACAAATGAGTTTAACTTAAGAGTTAGTTGTAGATGATTCCAGATGTGTGGGGCATAAGCTGAGAAGGCAAAATGAATGAATGAATGAATGAATGAATAAAAATGTATTTATTTCGGTCAGGTCATTCAAAGTTAAAAGTCCAACCCTAACCCTAACCCAACTGCTGAATTTTTTCCCCCCTCCTCTATCCATTTAGCTCTCGATCTAATGAAAGCCCCTTGCGCACGGCCAATCAAATCCCAAACAATCCATGAACCAATCAATGATCACTAATAAACGAAAATGAAACAGCAGTTAGGTAATAATTATAGAAATATATAATAAAAAACAATCAGTCTCAAAGTCAAGATAAATTTAAATCTACAAACTTCATGAACTCAGCGTCACGGTAACAGATAAAATCATTGTCTGGTAGGATTAGTAGCTGATGGTTTTTGTGCTGCTCTACATCAGCAGGAAATGTCCATTACATATAAAACTGATTCACATTGTTTTATTTGATTCAGTGAAAACACAAAGAAAAATAAATCACATGTAATTCATTCTATTCAGTGTCTCTACAACATGATGTTTGTTTCCAGTTGTGTTTCTTGTTGTGTGTGTTTAGCTGTGAGCAGCTCACAAACAGCCTGTAAAGTTGAACATGAACAGTGAATGTGTTTAAAATGTGTTTTTCTCCTCAGTGACGCTGGCGGCTCAGAGACTTTTAGCTTGGTGATATTAGGCCTCGTCCTTCATCAGCAGCTGAGTAAAAGTCACCGTGGTTTTTGTCCTGTAATAATCGACGCTTCCATCTTTAAAGGAAGAGGAAGAAGTTTACAAGAATCACTGAGAAGAGTTTAAAACATCAACTGATTTAATCCATGAATGTGAAAACGTGAGAGACAGAGACAGACATGTAGAGACTGAACTGTCTGTTCAACAGTGAGAAGGTTTCTGTGACAGGAGGAGACTCTGCTTCACTCAACACAGACTCAACCAGGAACCAGGATAGAGAGGTTGAGTGAAGGTGGTGTTGAAGGTGTAGAGGTGGATCAGTGAGTCAGAGGAGACTCTGTAGAAGGACAGAGAGCCAGCAGGACAGTCCACATACACTGCTACTCTGTAAGAGACAGAGGAGGAGGAGGAGGAGGAGGAGGAGGAGGAGGAGGAGGAGGAGGAGGAGGAGGAGGAGGAGGAGGAGGAGGAGGTGATGTCAGTCCGTCTCTTATTGTGCCAGACAATGTAACCACCATCATAGCAGCTCAGACTCCAGGACTGATCGTTTCCTCCAAACCAACAGTCTATACTGTTTCCTTTCCTGCTGATTCCTCTGTAACTCACTGATATATCAACGTTTCCTCTCCTCTCGACCTCCCAGTAGCAGCGACCAGTCAGACCAGTTGAACACAGCAGCTGAGGATACAGGTCAAATCTGTCTGGATGACGAGGATATGACTGATCCTCCTCCACACGTGTTGCCTTCCTGTTGTTGTCAGACAGTTTGATCCATGTGTGCACTGTGTTTGTGTCGATTGTGAGTGGACAGGAATCTGATGGAGAGAACAAGACACAGCTGCAGTTATTGATCATGTGATCAGTTATTGACAGTTTGATGAAGACTCATGAGGTCAGTGATGTGACAGTGTGAAGATGGTTGAATGTGCTGCTCAAAGTAAAAACACACTTACACTTCCCCGGACCGAATTGGGCTCCAGCAGGCTGCACCCTGAAAGGAGGAGGGGGGTCAGAGCAGCACCTTCTCTGTCAGCATGCACACATGGACATTACATGGCTCTCACACACACACTGTTTTATCACTGTGTTCACATGGAGGCTGGTATGTCTGGATGAACACTGAGCACAGAGAAGAAGGAGCTGGAGTCTTTATCTAGTGATGATACAGAGCAGGAGGAGACCAGGAGGAAACACTTCATCATGTCTTTTCTCCATGTCATGTCACTGCAGTGTGAGACACACACTTTCACTCTCTGACTCTCAAGCTGCACAAACACACGTCACAGCAAAGAAGATGAAGACACAACAGGTGGAGCTCACCAGCCCAGATATCCCACAATGCGCCAGGAAAGGCACAGGTGAAGACACGTTTGTTAGAGCTCAGTGAAACAGAGAGTTTAGTGAGAAACACTGAGTGTGAACACAACTTGTGTTTGTTTGAAGAAAACTCCCCAGGAAGCTGAAGAATGAGGCTGTGAGCAGGTTTCCACAGGAGCCACAGCCAAGGGCGTCACTTTACTTTGAAAAGTGGTGGGGACAATGACCATATGCAACCCCCCCCCCCTTGGAAGCCTGGACCGTGGACCCGATGGGGCTGGACTCACGGCCATTTTGTTTTGTTTTTTTTAATTCTCCGCCGGACGGTTATAGAGAGGAAAAACACAGAATATACAATATATGTCCAAAAGACTTTGTCCCGTCGTCACGACGTGAGTGAGGATCGGATGCACTGCATGAAAAGTGGGATTTTCGACAGTTAGCGGCACTGTAAATTGTCGTGGAAGTTCAGGTTTGCGACTGCATACGACAATTTGCAGGAAACACCTACAACTGTCGGGAATTGTCATGAATTGTCAGAAATTGCTGTGGGCTTTGCTGGGCAATTTCCCCCCCATCACCCCCCTCTCCCTAATTCAAGGGAAGGCTTTAACATGTAAATGATCATGCTGTGAGCTATACAAATGCAAATCAGTGTAGCATGGTAGCAGGAGGAGTGTTATTCCAGGTCAGATTTTTCTAAAAGGTATTAACTTCATTTTAATCCTTATAAAACCCACTGTCAATTTAAAACATCTCAAAAAAGTTTTTATGCATTTGAATTTTAACACATTTTGTCAATACTGAGAAGTACGCTGGTGTATTAGGGCCGTAAAAAAAAAAAAAAAAAACTATTTTAAAAGAAATATATTCAGAGAAAAAACAAACAAATTGACTTTAATCATCATCTAAATAGGTTTTTAAAAATTATGTAAAATGTGTTATCTACTACAATGTTATTTAGAAAAGATTAATACAACAACCACAACAGTGAAAAGCAACCACATTTTAACTAGACAATTTAAATGGGACACTATTTCCCAGGACTTTTCCCAGGTTTGTCTAAATGAATACAACTTTGAACATATTAGGCTACGTTTGGAATGAGTGTTGGGAGATGGGCAAACCACATCTCGCGAGTTCTTCCATATAACAATGAACTCCCCTGTGATTGGAGGACCCGACGAGACTCCGGGTCCTCATCCAATCACGTGAGGTCGTGGGCAGGACTAACACGGAAGTACTTGCAAGGCGTAAACAGACTTCTCTCACAACTTTTTCTAACTTTGCTGATTTGTTGACTACAATGGCTGGACGGCGTCTTAACTTCGCCTCCCCCTCAACTCCTCTGCATGGACGCGAACACCTTTCCACAGCAAGTCGGCACACCGACGAGAGGAGAGTGCTTTTGAACGCTGTTAGTGGGCTGTCTCGTCAGATAACTACCGCCGACTCGGACTGACTGCCTTCATGCCTTGGAGATGAAAAACAGGCCAGAGGAGCCCAACTCTAAGAGGAAAAGACGGATGCAATCCCCAAATTGCGGTAAGAATATGTTCGGTGCCTGCTTGCTAAGCTAAGTAGCCTCAAAGTAAAGCTTTCTTTCCGTAGCCCAAGCTAAAAGTAGTCTGAACCAGTGTGTTGCTTTATCAAAGTGGGTCTCTGTGTATTTACAGGATGCAGTACGCCGTCTTCACAACTCTGAGGCAACTTGGAGGAGCTACAAACCAGAGCAAGGGTAAGATTTAAAGAATAGGCTATGTGTTCATTCTGCTGCATGAGTAAAAACGTAAAACAGATACTCATCTTAACCGTACATTTTGTTTTCACAGACTGACCTCGTGACCACTGTGCCTGATGCCGATACAGACACTATTGTGTGTAAGTAACGTTTACTACTTTCTGCTTACTGTTGAATGTAAGGAGATGCATGTTAATGCTGTGCTTAAGTGTTACTGTCTTATACTTGCAGCGCAGGCGGAAGCTGTGAAAAGTTCTCTGGAGCTCTACAACCTCACATTCAGGGGCAAATCCTGAATACAGGGCAACACACCACAGATGTTTACAACTTGGACAAAATTAAAAAAGAATGTCATCTGTTACCTACATCCCAGACGCAGCAAACAGAGCTGTGCCGTAGGATCATGGAGGAGACTGCTGTGTGTTGTGTTTTGTGCTATGTAGCTATACATACATTTTTTATTATTATTTATGCCAATAAAGCTCTTTCTGTGAATAAACATGTTGCTGGCAATTTTCCTTTGCTCAATAAATTCATGTCCATAGGATAACAATGTGTGTGTGTGTATATTTCAACCAATTAGGAGTGATTTTTCTAAGTATATATATGAACCAATCACAAGTCATTTTTCTAGTTTAAAAGTATACATATCAATCAATCACAAGTCATTTTCCTAGTTTAAAAGTATATATCAACCAATCACGAGTCTTTTTTCTAGTTTAAAAGTATACATATCAACCAATCACAAGTCATTTTCCTAGTTTAAAAGTATATATATCAACCAATCACGAGTCATTTTTCTGGTTTAAGAGTAGTGGTTTCAACCAATACTGAGTGAGGCCATTCAAGCCCCGCCTGGCTGCTGCTGTTCAAATGCTGAATAGAGCCATTAACACCTTCTGACCAGGCGCTGTTTCGCCGCTATTCATATGCTAATTAGCCCCTCCACCAGTGGTTCGTTTCCGTCAGTATGTGGCACGGACGAACGCGACGTTTGCAGTCCATAAATTGTCGTTAATTGCCGGAAATTAGGGAAATCTGTTCACAGGGGACGAAAATCCCACTTTTCATGCTGTGATGGTGGCTCAGGTTTAGTGATGAGGAAACTGTCACTGTCAGCAGCTGCTCCAAACAGACACGTTACAAACTTTATTGTGCAGGGACAAATTAGATGTTGATTTCGTTAACAGTGACTTTGCACCCGAACAGGGGCGGGGTTAGGGGATGGCTACTTGGGCTCAGGCCCCGGATGTTTTACAGTAGGGGCAAAAAAAATCTCAACGCAGTTTATGTCAGTCTCCCTCCGCTGACCGCACCAGTCTGAAGTGCAGCCTCACGGACGTCGGAACTGTTTATTGAGAGGGGGGGGGGTTTATTGGGAGGGTCGGGAGAGGGACGCACACTTATCAGTGATTATGTGATCTGAAGTTACTTTATAATAGCATACCGCATTTCATCAAATAATGGCCTGTATTCAATCATTACACGAACGAAAAAAAGGCCGGCCCTAAATACAAGAAAAACAAACAAACAAACAAAAAACTCATGTGTGGACTGTCTGTGAAGACTGACGGGAATGAAGCCTCGTCCTCTGCTTCAGAGAGGGACAGCTTTCTACTGTCGGACCTGGGTCTCTGCTCTGTGTCCGGAGCATGGATATATTATAGATTCATGGACCGAAGACGGACCGCAGGGCACGCTGTAAAAATGCGACTTGAATGGGATTGAAGCGATACAGCGTAACGGAGACAGAGACTCAGGTCTGACAGCGCAGCGAGGAGAAAAGCATGTGAAGAAGATGAAGATGAGCTAATGAACGATGAGCTTGGTCGCTGTGTGTAAAAATAAAAGGAGGGATTTAGAAATAAAGGCTTCCCTCAGATAATAGCCTGCCTCCCATAGGCCGTTGTCCGCAGCCTACATCACACTGAGCTGTCAGATGCAGCCTGACTCCACTATGACAGGTGCCAGGCTGCTGTATGGAGCCAGGCTGCTGCATATCACATAGATCTATGCATTATATGAGATACAGTAGTACTCACAAAAAGTTAGGGATGTTTGGCTTTTGGGTTAAATTTCAGAATGCACCTAAAATGCACTATAACCTTTACAGGTGAATTTAATTTAAGACACTGAAGTCATCAGGAGGAGAAACTCCTGATCCCAGTAGTTCATCACTGTGACTGATGAAAGCTGCACAGCTCATGTTTGAAACACTCTGAGATTTGGGCTTCAGTATAAACTGTGTTGGGACGAGTCAGACTGAGACAGAGGACGTCAGTGGAGTGGGCGGAGCTTCACTGTGGCCTACACCACCTCTGGATATGGTCTCAGTGATCAGATCTGATGTTATCAATGCATCAATCACCTGAGACAGATGTTAATACCAGGTGTGACCAGATGTGAACGGGGCCATAGAATATGTTCCAGCTCCTTCTCCTCTATCAGACAGTGTGTGTGGCTGCAGCAGCCTCTCCATACCTGAGAGAGTCCAGTCTCCAGTCTGGATCCTCCAGTCCAGCAGACAGCAGCTTCACTCCTGAGGCTCCTGGATGGTTGTAGCTCAGGTCCAGCTCTCTCAGATGGGAGGGGTTGGAGCTCAGAGCTGAGGCCAGAGAAGCACAGCCTTCCTCTGTGACCAGACATCCTGACAGACTGAACACACACAACAACACACAGGAACCCTCTGTCAACACCTGCTGTGTTCAAGTGTCATCAGATAAACAGCTGGATGGATCCTCACCTGAGAGTCTCCAGTCTACAGTGTGGACTCTCCAGTCCACCAGACAGCAACTTCACTCCTGAGTCCTTCAGTTCGTTGTTACTCAGGTCCAGGTGTCTCAGACTAGAGGACTGGGAGCTGAGGACTGAGGACAGAGCTTCACAGCTTCTCTCTGAGAGGTTACAGCCGCTCAGTCTGAAGAGATGATCATGAGGAATTAAAGAAGAAAGGGATTTATTCTCTGTCCTGTTGAAAAGACAGAAGTGTTTTTATACAATGATGAATAAATCCAACTATCTCTACACTTACAGAACTTTGTTGGAGGCTTTGACCACTGGCAGCAGCCTCAGAAGAGCCTCCTCTGAAGCAGAGTATTTCTTCAGATCAAACTCGTCCAGATCTTCTTCTGATGACAGTAAGATGAAGACCAGAGCCGACCATTGAGCAGGAGACAGTTTATCTGTGGAGAGACGTCCTGATGTCAGGGATTGTTGGATCTCCCCCACTAGAGAATGATCATTGAGTTCATTCAGACAGTGGAACAGGTTGATGCTTTTCTCTGCAGAGGGAGTCTCTTCAATCTTCTTCTTGATGTACTGGACTGTTTTCTGATTTGACCGTGAGTCACTTCTTGTCTGTGTCATCAGACCTTGTAGGAGAGTCTGATTGGTCTCCAGTGAAAGACCCAGGAGGAAGCGGAGGAACAAGTCCAGGTGTCCATTTGGACTCTGTAAGGCCTTGTCCACAGCACTCTGGTAGAAATGTGATGATTTGTCTCTGAACAGTTTAAAAAGTTTAAAGTTTAATTTCTTTCCTGACATCAGGTTGACTTCAGAGTTGATGAAGGTCAGATGGACATGAAGAGCAGCCAGAAACTCCTGAACACTCAGATGGACGAAGCAGAACACCTTGGCCGCCTGGTACAGGCGTTTCTCCAATCTAAAGATCTGTGTGAACACTCCTGAGTACACTGAGGCTGCTCTGATATCGATGCCACAATCTGGCAGGTCGGATTCATAGAAGATCAGGTTTCCTTTCTGCAGCTGCTCAAAAGCCAGTTTTCCTAGAGACTCAATCATCTTCCTGCTCTCTGGACTCCAGTGTGGATCTGTCTCAGCTCCTCCATCATACTTGACCTTCTTCAGTTTTAGATGAACCACCAGGAAGTGGATGTACATCTGAGTCAGGGTCTTGGGCAGCTCTCCTCCCTCTCTGGTCTCCAACAGCTCCTCCAGAACTGTAGCAGTGATCCAGCAGAAGACTGGGATGTGGCACATGATGTGGAGGCTTCGTGAGGTCTTGATGTGGGAGATGATCTCTCTGGCCTGCTCCTCATCTCTGAACCTCTTCCTGAAGTACTCCTCCTTCTGTGGGTCAGTGAACCCTCTGACCTCTGTCACCATGTCAACACAGTAAGGAGGGATCTGATTGGCTGCTGCAGGTCGTGTGGTTATCCAGAGGCGAGCAGAGGGAAGCAGCTTCCCCCTGATGAGGTTGGTCAGCAGCACGTTGACTGAGGTGGACTCTGTCACATCAGTCAGGATCTCAGTGTTGGGGAAGTCCAGAGGAAGTCGACACTCGTCCAGACCGTCAAAGATGAAGACGACCTGGAACTGATCAAAGCTGCAGATTCCTGCTGCTTTGGTTTCAGAGAAGAAGTGATGAACAAGTTCCACCAAGCTGAACTTTTCCTCTTTCAGCACATTCAGCTCTCTGAAGGTGAAGGGAAATGTTAAGTCTATGTCCTGGTTGGTTTTGCCTTCAGCCCAGTCCAGAGTGAACTTCTGTGTTAAGACTGTTTTCCCAATGCCAGCCACTCCCTTTGTCATCACTCTTCTGATTGGTCGGTCTCTTCCAGTTGAGGCTTTAAAGATGTCTTCTTGTCTGATGGTTGTTTCTGGTCTGTGTGGTTTCCTGGACGCTGTTTCAATCTGTCTGACCTCATGTTCATCATTGACCTCTCCAGTCCCTCCCTGTGTGATGTAGAGCTCTGTGTAGATCTGGTTCAGAAGGGTTTGGTGTCCTGCTATACCGATGCCCTCAAACACACACTGGAACTTCTCCTTCAGGTTGTCTTTGAGTTTAGGCTGGCATTTGTGAAGAGCTTCTGAATGAATGAACAACAGATAATAGGACAATAAGGTAAAGGTCCTCGTAACAACAGGTCACAGTAAATGAATCTGAACACAGAAATATTTGGATCTAAATTCATGTAGTCATGGTGATGACTACAACAGTGAAATGTGACATCCCCTCACAAAAGGTGTTGAACTTCACCTGCTGCTGCTGCTGCTGCTGCTGCTGCTGCTGCTGCTGCTGTTGCTGCTGCTGACGAGTCTTGTCCTGTTGGAGGAAAGGGAATCATTAATCATGAGGAGTAGCAGGACCAACCCAGTTGACTTTGTCCTCTGTGTGGAAATATTTACAAAGCCAAGATATTTAACAAAGGTAAAACACTGGCTGTACTTCCCATGACTGACCTTCATTAATTCCCATCTTCTTCAGAATTAACCTCGCCACCTGCAAAACTTTCTCAGTAGTGTACATGTTGACCATCAAGTCCACCGTTTTCTCTCTGGTTGCTTTCTCCAGGTCACACTTTGTGATGGCAGGGAAACCATCCAGTAAGTCAGCATCCTGCAGGTACCACTGGAAGCTGTTCAGCTCTTCGTTCCCCAAATTCTTCAAAATGTGCAGCAGCTGCTCCTTCACAGATGTCGCCATCTTTGTTGCCTGACAGAACCAGATCAGTGACACTGTTTCACCAAGACTGATACCACAATTTATCATGGTAAGGGATGTGACTCTATTTAGTGCCATCACATCCCTGGTTTGTTAATTAATATACAGTATTTAACACTGGTAGGATAAATCTGAAATGTCCTCCATCTGTACACAGGACAAACATCAGTGTGACTCACAGCAGTGATGGCCAACAAAAGACAGAAGGTATTTCAGTGTTCAGTCTGCTCCTCAGCAGTGTTGGTAATAACGGCGTTACTAACGGCGTTATATTTTTCAGTAACGAGTAATCTAATTAATTACTTTCCCCATCGTTACAACGCCGTTGCTGTTACTGAGAATGTGAAGTGGCGCGTTACTACAGTTCGGTTGAATGAAAAGCAAGGTGGTTTCAGCCACACATCAGCTGCCTCAGGACAGGGCATGACGGCGAGCTAAGGTAACGTAGCTAACGCAGCATCCAAGACCGATCAGCTGTGTGCCAGTGCAGCCCCTGGGACACAGCTCGACAGTCACAGCGAGACACAAGCACCCACTCCACCCGAGCAGCGGCGGTTGGAGTCCGACAGACGGACTCGAATCCACCTCTATAAAATGGTAAACACAGCTGATCGATCGAAAAAAATGAATTTACTTTCCGTCACTGAAAACATGCAGGTTCTTGAATGTAACTCGGTTAAGACGTATCCTCAAGACTTTTTTGCAGTTCTGTTAGGTCATGCTGCTGTTTGCTGGCATCATGCAGCATGATGATGATTATGGTAAAATTTACAGATAAAAATAAGGAAGTAGGCTAGTGGAGCTGTGCATAAAGCCTATTCAATCAACCTTTATTTAGTGGGAGCATTGGTAAAAAACAAACAAAAGAAACGTTTTAAAGTAACGAAAAAGTTACTTTCTCAGTAACGCATTACTTTTTGGTTTAAGTAACTCAGTTACTAACTGAGTTACTTTTAAAATGAAGTAACTAGTAACTGTAACTAGTTATTATTTTTCAGTAACTTGCACAACACTGCTCCTCAGACACAGTCTCATAATTTTGACCCTGGTAGTTTTTGGTTTTTGTGAAATCTGTTTTTGTGTGCAAAGTAAATTAAATCAAGCATCCAAAATAAAACTATGGTATAAAAATGATTTGCTCTGTTTAAAAAGGACAGTCAATCACACAATCAGTATAAAACACATTTAGAACTTCAAGACAATATAGTTTAGATCAGCCTTTCTCAAAGTGGGTGCCGCGGCACACTGGGGTGCCGTCTGACTGCGTCAGGGGTGCCGTGAAAAAAATACCTCTTCTGACATAAAGGGGCCGTGTCCACCGGACGCCCTTTTAGCGCTCTGGGCGTCTACTTTTCATTCAGATCCTATAGAGCTCGGCGTGCACACCGCTCAGCGCCCTCGCTGGGAAAAAAAAAAGCTCTCTGCGTTTTTTTTTTTTGTGGCGCTCAGAAGCTCAGAGTTGAAATATGTTCAACTTTTGGAACAGCGCCGCACTTGTCAGGCGGCTCGTTTTGTAACCTGGTAACGGCAGCGTTCTGAGGGAGAGCGAGGGAGAGAGCGAGAGAGAGAGCGACCACTCCAAAAGTGTGTTTGGTGGACACGGCCGTTGGTCACGGGCGCTCAGAGCAGTAGGGGCCGTGTCCACCGGACACCGGACGCTATGAAAAAAATGCGTGGTACCAGGCACACGTCTCCCACTGATGGTGAGTCACACCCCCTCCTCTCTCCAGTGGAGGGCTTTATAAGTGAGTAGCAGCACCTTGAAATGAATTCTGAACGGGACCGGTAACCAGTGCAGAGTGGCAAGAATGGGTGTGATGTGGTAGGGTTTTTTTGACTTTGTCAGTAGTCTGTTTTTTTTTTTACCTTGTCAGTAGTCTGGCAGTAGCCTCGTAAACCAGCCGCAATTCATTTAATTTCTGAAGAGAGTCTGGCCTCATCCCCGTTGTAGCGTTTGGCCTGAAACCCTCAGAAGGCCTAAGAGCCAATCAGCGTCGCCGCTGTGATTGACACAGCACGTTGGCCAATCAGGGACCGACTGGTGCAACGCCCCGTCACTACACCAACTTGCTGATTGGCTGAATGGGGTTGTCTGTCAACGCTACTACTCCCGCTCAGCTCCCGGCCCCCCCAAACGCTGACAGGGGGAATGAGGCCAGACTCTCCCTCAGAAATGAAATGAAATGAAATGAAATGCATTTCCACGAGAGGCTGGTTTACGAGGCTAGTCTGGCAGCTGCATTTTGGACAAGTTGAAGGCGGTCGATGGATGACTGATTAAGGCATGAGAAGAGTGAGTTACAGTAGTCCAGTCTGGATGATATGAAAGCATGTATTGACATTTCTAGTTCTGAGTGGGAAACTATGGAACGGAGCTTGGCAATGTTTCTCAGGTGGAAGAACCCGTTTCGGGAGAGGGTTTTCACATGTTTTTCTTGATGCATTGATTTGTCAAAATGCACTAGGTTCTTGATGTTTGTGTGGATGTGGTTCTTGAGTGGTCCGGGATGGTCTTGTACCCTGGCTGTGACACAGTTGGAGGCTATGACTAGAACCACAGTCGTTGCAGTATTTAGCTGCAGGAGGTTGGCTGCCATCCAGCCTTCAATAGCTGCCAGGCAATCCAGGAGGGTGCTGAAGCCCTGTATTTTATCAGGTGTAAATGAAAAATGGAGCTGAATGTCATCTGCATACAGTGATGGGAGATGCCAGGAAACTTACTGATGATGTGACTGAGTGGGAGCAGTACAGGGCGAACAGGAGAGGGGCCAGAACAGAGCCTTGAGGTACCCCACAATGCAAGGGGGTGGAGTCTGACCTGTAGGGACCGACGGCCACCGAGAAACATCTGTCGCTGAGGTATGATGCAAACCAAGCTAGGGCGGAGCCCGTCACGCCCACCCAGGCCCTGAGCCTGCCGAGGAGTAAGCTGTGACCTACAGGATCAAATGCTGCGCTTAAATCTAATAGGACCAACAGGGCGCACCATTTCACGTGGCTACGAGCAAAACCTGGAACGAGGTGGTGAGAAATAAAGAGAGAAAAACACAAAGAATAGACATGTAGCCTGAAACTGCACAATAGGAAGACCTTTCTGAGTAATCACGTGCAGGGCCGGTTTTAGCTATGGGCAATATGGGCGACCGCCCAGAGCGCAATCTTTGTGAGGGCGCACAAGCGCTTTAAAAAAAAAAAAAAAAAAGACAAAACAAAACTCGCCGTCAAGTTAGTGGAGTGGTCGCTGGGGCGCCCCTATGTCACGTCAACTTGCTGCTGAGAGTCATGTAGCCTACTACAGGTTGTGTATGTGTCAGGAGAGGCGAGGGGGGAGGGGCGAGGGGGGCGGGGGGATCAACTTGCGACTGCTGAGGTCTCACGTCGGATGCTCCGCCGGCCCAGAGGGCTCTCATGCGGGGAAAGAAAGGAGGGTGAAGCGCTAAACTCCTCGCCCTGAAGTTGGCTTCATTTTGGTAATGTTGCTATCGGGATGCCCAGCAATATTCCTCTTCTTCCTCTTCAATGTCTGGTCTCTGGTAAACAACATGAATGAACTGCGACAAGATCATGTGTTAAAAGGATCCTGGACTGTCCTGATGTTTCTAATGAGCAACGTCACGCTGTTTCCAAAACCACACCGACTTCAGCAGAGAAGTGAGTTTAAGCACATTAGTTTAGCCTACAGATGGAACAGTGGTTCCTGTCATTACTTTATATTCAAAATATCATGTTGCTGGCCCTACACTCACAAACAAAAACTATTTTAAATTGTGTATTTTTTTTAGAGGTTCAGAGGCTGTAGTCAAGCTGCTCAGTTTTAATATAGCCTAAGCCTATAATTTTATGTGATTGGCTATTTTAAAAAATCATTTAAATATGGCTGGATGATCAATAACAAATTAAACTGTGGTTTGACAAATTCAAACACATTTATTGATGATTTAATTTAAAGGAACCACGGTAGCCTACAAGATCATGTGTAAGATCAAATTCAGTGTTAAAGGCGCTCAGGCAGGTGATTTTGAAATATGCTAAAAGTAATCCAGAAAGTATTAAGAATACATTACTTTACTTGAGTAATTGAAATGCATTACAGATAACAGATTTTGGGACATGTAATCAGTAATCTGTAGGGGAATACATTTTATAAGAAACCCCCCAACACTGATTATAATATATTCTTGTGTTTGTTCGTTGGTGGGTTTTTTTTGTTTTGTTTTGTTTGTTGTTGTTTTTTTTTTTGGGGGGGGGGGCACCAAGGGATGGTTTCGCCCAGGGCGTAAAACTAGCCAGGACCGCCTCTGATCACGTGACACGACTGTGAACAGAGTGGACGTGACTTTGTGGTTGACACAGTTATTGCTGGAGTGGGGGAGGAAGTCTCAGTACTGTCATTAAACTTCATGTCTCCTTCCCTTTGTTACTTTTAGGACTTATTATTTCAGTATTAAGTTTGTGTAAATATACAGAGCTTTTTAATGGAATTGTGCAGATATGAAAATAAGACAAATCCTCCATCAGAGTTACTGAACAAGTGGCTGTAGTGAAAAACAACTGTGAACTACACTCGTCTGTTCCTCAGCAAAGTGAAGTGAGGGCTGAGCCTCCACCTGCAGGGAGAGCTGCACTCAGTCACAACAACAACAACTCTGCTTTCAACCAGCAGATGGTGCTGAAGGAAGGAAAGTTCAAATCCTTCTCATATCAAACTGTTCTGTCAAATCTTGCATAGTTCCCCTTCAATAGCTAAATGTTTAAAACACAACATTCACCACCTTCCTTCATGTATAACTGAACCTTTATCCACTGGAGAACAAACAGAACAAAGGAGAGTTCCCTCTGGACTGAGAACATGAATCAGCTGAGTGGTAGAACAAAGACGACACTCACCAGGTGAATTCAGACCCACATCCAGTCAGAGTCGCTCTTCCTTCACCTGTAGAGGAAACACAGAGAGAAGCATCAGCATCAGTCTCTAATCACTTCACAGTCAAAGAGTAGAGACATTAACATGACGACAGTGAACACAACAGGAAAGACAGGAAGTAGAAAACAGGGAACTGCAAACAGGAAATGAGAGAAAGAGTGAGAAAGAGAGAAAATCAACAGAACTTACAGACTTTCCATCAGGACTTTAACATGTGAGGGTCTTCATCAGTTTCTCCTTCAGTCAGTGACAGTCGACTGGTCTCTGAGCTGCTGTCACAGCAAAGTGAAGTGGAGCGACACCACAGGAAGACCTTTCTGAGAAATCATGTCACACGACTGTGAACAGAGCGGACGTGACTTTGTGGTTGACACAGTTATTGCTTGAGTTGGGGAGGGGGTCTTAGTACTGTCATTAGTGTGAATGCTGAAAGCATAAGTATTCTCTACTCTACTCTAACCAAGCCTTTTTAATAATCAATGGGTGGATCAATGGATTATCATATACATGTTAGGATGGGTGTATTTGTGTAGTCTCATCTGTCATAAACACGTATGTTGCAGAGCCTCCACTCTCCCTGTAACAAGCTACAAGTCATTTATTCTGCTGTTAATGACGGTAAAAATGAAACAGAAGGTAAATATCCTGCAGAGTTCTCCTCCTGTCCCTAGCAACGGCCCGTTTTACCTAGCAACGGTCTGGCAATCGACTGCTGGAATTCTTTTTCTGTTGTTGTTCTGGTAATTCTACATAGTCAACCTAGTCAGTTTTCATTTCACCGCATCTATGACTCGTCCAACGGTGCTAACAGACCAGAGGGAGCTGATATCACGATTCAGTAATTTATTTTTTTTCCTGAATGTGTCTAAATCTTATTGAACTTTTTGTATATTCCACAAGAGCACTGGTTACTCCCCTGTGTGCCCTCCTGTGTGTTTTGACCGAAGAACATGAGACCGTCAACGACCAAGTTAGTATTAGAGTTAATGTGAAAAAACGATTCTCTTTGCTGAAGCGGCTAGCTGCCCGTTAGCTCCGTGTTAGCCATGCTAACGTAGCTCGCCTCAGACATTTACCGGACTGGGATCAAATTAATACAGTTTAACATCTAATGACCACAGTTTCATGTTAGTAGAACTGGTTTGTGAACTGGGTGATGATGTGTTAAAGGGATAGTTCAACATTTTGGCAAATTCTCCTATTGCCGTATTCCCTATAGTCATAGCAGTAGGTTCATCACCTTTAATTATCGGTGCATGTTGTTTTGAGATCGGTGGGGCAGAGACGTGAGCTGCCCAGTGAACACAATGGAGGTGGACGAGTTGTGACCTGCACATTCACCACGCTCTGAAATAATCATGTACAATTATGTAACATTACGACACATGAAGCAAATACTTGGAACTACTTGTGCTTTTGAAATCACTCGGCCCAGCAGCCAAAACGACTCGTACCTGCTGTCACCTGCTATAGTCAGACTTGCCAAATAAAAAACATGGTCTTCAACATGAGTTCATGTTTATTTTATATTTTATTGTGTCAGCTTGAAACCATACAACCATGTGTCGTCGAACAGGAATGTGCACGGCCAATCAAATCCCAAACAATCCATGAACCAATCAATGATCACTAATAAACGAAAATGAAGTCATGAGTGTTAATTGGCTCCAGTTTCCAAGAAACAGCAGTTAGGTAATAATTATAGAAATATATAATAAAAAACAATCAGTCTCAAAGTCAAGATACATTTAAATCTACAAACTTCATGAACTCAGCGTCATGGTAACAGAAAAAATCATTGTCTGGTAGGATTAGTAGCTGATGGTTTTTGTGCTGCTCTACATCAGCAGGAAATGTCCATCACATATAAAACTGATTCACATTGTTTTATTTGATTCAGTAAAACCACAAAGAAAAATAAATCACACATAATTCATTCTATTCAGTGTCTCTACAACATGATGTTTGTTTCCAGTTGTGTTTCTTGTTGTGTGTGTTTAGCTGTGAGCAGCTCACAAACAGCCTGTAAAGTTGAACATGAACAGTGAATCTGTTTAAAATGTGTTTTTCTCCTCAGTGACGCTGGCGGCTCAGAGACTTTTAGCTTGGTGATATTAGGCCTCGTCCTTCATCAGCAGCTGAGTAAAAGTCACCGTGGTTTTTGTCCTGTAATAATCGACGCTTCCATCTTTAAAGGAAGAGGAAGAAGTTTACAAGAATCACTGAGAAGAGTTTAAACAATCTACTGATTTAATCCATGAATGTGAAAACGTGAGTGAGAGACAGAGACAGATACAGACATGTAGAGACTGAACTGTCTGTTCAACAGTGAGAAGGTTTCTGTGACAGGAGGAGACTCTGCTTCACTCAACACAGACTCAACCAGGAACCAGACCTGGACCAGTCCAGTCTATGTCCTGGTTGGCTTTGCCTTCAGCCCAGTCCAGAGTGAACTTCTGTGTTAAGATTGTTTTCCCAATGCCAGCCACTCCCTTTGTCATCACTCTTCTGATTGGTCGGTCTCTTCCAGGTGGGGCTTTAAAGATGTCTTCTTGTCTGATGGTTGTTTCTGGTCTGTCTGGTTTCCTGGACGCTGTTTCAATCTGTCTGACCTCATGTTCATCATTGACCTCTCCAGTCCCTCCCTGTGTGATGTAGAGCTCTGTGTACATCTGGTTCAGAAGGGTTTGGTGTCCTGCTATACCGATGCCCTCAAACACACACTGGAACTTCTCCTTCAGGTTGTCTTTGAGTTTAGGCTGGCATTTGTGAAGAGCTTCTGAATGAATGAACAACAGATAATAGGACAATAAGGTAAAGGTCCTTGTAACAACAGGTCACAGTAAATGAATCTAAACACAGAAATATTTGGATCTAAATTCATGTAGTCACGGTGATGACTACAACCATGAAATGTGACATCCCCTCACAAAAGGTGCTGAACTTCACCTGTTGCTGCTTCTGCTGACGGGTCTTGTCCTGTTGGAGGAAAGGGAATCATTTACTATGAGGAGTAGCAGGACCAACCTAGTTGACTTTGTCCTCTGTGTGGAAATATTTACAAAGCCAAGATATTTAACAAAGGTAAAACACTGGCTGCACTTCCCATGACTGACCTTCATTAATTCCCATCTTCTTCAGAATTAACCTCGCCACCTGCAGAACTTTGTCAGTAGTGTACATGCCAACCATCAAGTCCACTGTTTTCTCTCTGCTTGCATCCTCCACCTCACACTTTTTGATGGCAGTGAAACCACCCAGTACGTCAGCATCCTGCAGGTACCACTGGAAGCGTTTCAGCTCTTCGTTCCCCAAATTCATCAAAATCTGCAGCAGCTGCTCCTTCACAGACGTCGCCATCTTTGTTGCCTGACAGAACCAGATCAGTGACACTGTTTCACCAAGACTGATACCACAATTTATCATGGTAAGGGATGTGACTCTATTTAGTGCCATCACATCCCTGGTTTGTTAATTAATATACAGTATTTAACACTGGTAGGATAAATCTGAAATGTCCTCCATCTGTACACAGGACAAACATCAGTGTGACTCACAGCAGTGATGGCCAACAAAAGACAGAAGGTATTTCAGTGTTCAGTCTGCTCCTCAGACACAGTCTCATAATTTTGACCCTGGTAGTTTTTGGTTTTTGTGAAATCTGTTTTTGTGTGCAAAGTAAATTAAATCAAGCATCCAAAAAAACTATGGTATAAAAATGATTTGCTCTGTTTAAAAAGGACAGTCAATCACACAATCAGTATAAAACACATTTAGAACTTCAAGACAATATAGTTTAGATCAGCCTTTCTCAAAGTGGGTGCCGCGGCACACTGGGGTGCCGTCTGACTGCGTCAGGGGTGCTGTGAAAAAAATACCTCTTCTGACATAAAGGGGCCGTGTCCACCGGACGCCCTTTTAGCGCTCTGGGCGTCTACTTTTCATTCAGATCCTATAGAGCTCGGCGTGCACACCGCTCAGCGCCCTCGTCGGGAAAAAAAAAAGCTCTCTGCGTTTTTTTTGTTGTTGTGGCGCTCAGAGGCTCAGAGTTGAAATATGTTCAACTTTTGGAACAGCGCCGCGCTTGTCGAGCGGCTCGTTTTGTAACCTGGTAACGGCAGCGTTCTGAGGGAGAGCGAGGGAGAGAGAGAGAGAGAGCGACCACTCCAAAAGTGTGTTTGGTGGACACGGCCGTTGGTCAGTAGGGGCCGTGTCCACCGGACACCGGACGCTATGAAAAAAATGCGTGGTACCAGGCACACGTCTCCCACTGATGGTGAGTCACACCCCCTCCTCTCTCCAGTGGAGGGCTTTATAAGTGAGTAGCAGCACCTTGAAATGAATTCTGAACGGGACCGGTAACCAGTGCAGAGTGGCAAGAATGGGTGTGATGTGGTAGGGTTTTTTGACTTTGTCAGTAGTCTGTTTTTTTTTTTTTTTACCTTGTCAGTAGTCTGGCAGTAGCTTCGTAAACCAGCCGCTCCCGGAAATGCAATTCATTTCATTTCTGAAGAGAGTCTGGCCTCATCCCTGTTGTAGCGTTTGGCCTGAAACCCTCAGAAGGCCTAAGAGCCAATCAGCGTCGCCGCTGTGATTGACACAGCACGTTGGCCAATCAGGGACCGACTGGTGCAAAGCCCCGTCACTACACCAACTTGCTGATTGGCTGAATGGGGTTGTCTGTCAACGCTACTACTCCCGCCCAGCTCCCGGCAGCTGCATTTTGGACAAGTTGAAGGCGGTCGATGGATGACTGATTAAGGCATGTGAAGAGTGAGTTACAGTAGTCCAGTCTGGATGATATGAAAGCATGTATTGACATTTCTAGTTCTGAGTGGGAAACTATGGAACGGAGCTTGGCAATGTTTCTCAGGTGGAAGAACCAGTTTGGGGAGAGGGTTTTCACATGTTTTTCTAGATGCATAGATTTGTCAAAATGCACTCCAAGGTTCTTGATGTTTGTGTGGATGTGGTTCTTGAGTGGTCCGGGATGGTCTTGTACCCTGGCTGTGACACAGTTGGAGGCTATGACTAGAACCACAGTCTTTGCAGTATTTAGCTGCAGGAGGTTGGCTGCCATCCAGCCTTCAATAGCTGCCAGGCAATCCAGGAGGGTGCTGAAGCCCTGTATTTTATCAGGTGTAAATGAAAAATGGAGCTGAATGTCATCTGCATAACAGTGATGGGAAATGCCAGGAAACTTACTGATGATGTGACTGAGTGGGAGCAGTACAGGGCGAACAGGAGAGGGGCCAGAACGGAGCCTTGAGGTACCCCACAATGCAAGGGGGTGGAGTCTGACCTGTAGGGACCGACGGCCACCGAGAAACATCTGTCGCTGAGGTATGATGACGTCAAAGAATTAAAAGCTTCTGTGGAATTTAACAACTCACTGATAGAGGTGCTTAAGGCGGACAACGCCTCACTGAGAACTGAGGTTATCAGCCTGAAACGCCTGACAGCTGGACTCCAAAAAGACAAAGACAACATGTCCAAAAGCATTCTTGACCTACAATACAGAAGTATGAGGGATAACATCATAATACATGGAGTGCCGGAGGCCGAGAAGGAAACTCACCACAGATCTGAAGAGCTGGTGAAGGCATTCCTGGTGGATAGCCTGAAAATGAAGCCGGAGGAAGCCGAAGCTGTTCGCTTCTCTAGGGTCCACCGCATCGGGAAGGCTAAAGCTAACCGTATCGGGGAAGCTAAAGTTGACCAACAGAAGCCCCGTCCCATTGTGGCTAAAGTCACCGACTCCAAGATGAAGTTTGCCATCATGTCCAGGGGCAAAGAGCTGAAAGGAACCGACTACTCCATCAGTGATCAATTTCCAGCGGAGATCTGAATAGACGGAGGCTGCTCTACCCGATACTGGCGGAGGCGAGGAAAAACAAAAAGAACGCTCGTCTGACTGGTGACAAACTTTACATCGATGGCCGACTCTACAGAAATTCTCATATCACATACTGGTTGAGTGGAGGTGATGAAAACACCATCCCCGAGCCTCAGGAGGAGTCAACCAGCATGTCTCCCCGAGCCGGTGTAAACAGTGGCGCAGGACGATGACGTCACCAGCGCGACTCTACTACCATGACAACCGGTGAATACTGAAGTCTCACTTTTCCTATCTCTCCCTTTAGACGCTCCAACTGTTCTGATATTACCCCCTTCCCATCATTTCTCCCCAAATTCTTTTGTTTGTTTGTGTTTTATTTTGCTTTCTCCCTCATATATCTACGTTCTGACTATTTTGTGGGGAAACTGGCCCAGAACTTTGGCCGACTGGGCAGGCTAGACCCACTGCCCAGTGTGATATGACCATTGGGTCAACTGAGATGGCTTTGGCCGTAACCTCTGTGTGTGTGTGTGTGTGTGTGTGTGTGTGTGTGTGTGTGTGTGTGTGTGTGTGTGTGTGTGTGTGTGTGTGTGTGTGTGTGTGTGTGCGTGTGTATGTGTGTGTGTGTGTGTGTGTGTGTGTATGTGTTTGTTCCAGGACAATACAGCAGACCATGTATATACCACAGAACATGTGTGTGTCTATGTATGTGGGTAGGCCTATGTGTGTTTGGCAACTCTACGTGTGCGCAGTCTGTGCTTCATGTATGCATCCATGTTGGATAACCACAGTAAATCACATTACTTAATGTATATATGACTTTCAATGAGGATACCTATGACACAGATGATGTGACACAATGCTTTGACTATGACAGGGATATACACTGCAGCCAATATGTTCCAGAGCAGTTAATACAACTAAAAAATGAAAACAATTATTCCTTTTTACATCTTAACATTAGGAGCCTGAATAAGCATCACGATGACTTAGTAACTCTACTCACCAACATTGGTTGCAGTTTCGATGTCATAGGCTGTAGCGAAACCTGGATTAACAATAGATCCTATACTGACATCTTAAACCTTGAAGGTTATGAACTACTCATTAAGAACAGATCTGGTAGACCTGGTGGTGGTGTGTGTCTATATATTTCCTCTGCACTCCAGATGACTGTGCGTGATGATATTGCCATAGTAGACAATCACTCTGACTCACTTTTTGTTGAGATTAATATAAAAAATGGGAAGAATCTCATTGTCGGCGTGATTTATCGCCCCCCAGATGCCGACCTTGAAACTTTCAACATTAAACTGGAGGAAATTTTATTTTCCATAAATAAAAAAAACAAAAACTGCATCCTCCTCGGGGACTTCAATATAGACCTCTCCAGGGATGACACAGCAAAAAATAATTTCTTAAATACATTACATTCATTTTCATTCTTCCCCACGATAAGCACCTTTACCAGAGTAACCCATTCCACCAAATCTATTATTGACAATGCTATCACAAACATTCGTAACACCCCACTGGAGTCAGGAGTTGTGCTTTCTGAGATTTCTGATCATTTCCCTATTGTATTATTTATCGACCTTGTTGGCAGATCCCCACTCTCACACCATAAAATAAAACAAAAGTAATTAATGAAGAAACTTTAAGATGTTTGAGAGAGGACCTGCATACCAAGGCATGGCACAAAGTCTACAACCAAAATAATGTAGATGCTGCATTCGATACTCTGACCAAAGAAATTACAGATTCTATACGGAGGACTATTCCTGAGAGAACTCTCACTCACAATACTAGTCACAACCCATGGCTCACCAAGGGCATCCTAAAATCGATTAAACATAAAAACAAATTGTATAAACGCTACATAAACAACCCAAATCCTACTAACAAAACTGAGTATACCAATTATAAAAACAAACTCACACACATAATAAGAAAGAGTAAGAGTAAACATTACACAGAACTTATAAAAGCATCACAGGGAGACTCAAAGAAATCCTGGAAAGTGCTCAACAAGGTCTTAAATAAGCATAAAAAAAACACAGAGTTCCCGAACATGGATAACACCGAAAGCAGCAATGCCAATCTTGCAAATAGATTTAACGATTACTTTGTCTCCATTGGAGACAACCTGTCCAGTAAGATAAGCCAACCAAAGGGAACCTCTTTTAATCACTACCTTAAAGGAAATTACTTAAATTCATTTTTCTTGAAGCCAACTTACTGTGATGAAGTACAGAGAATCATTATGCACTTAAAAAATTCAAATTCAGCTGGAACCGACGAGATCTCCAACAGAATCCTAAAAACTATTGTATATGAAATAATTGAACCTCTCACGTACTGTATTAACTTATCTTTACTTTCTGGAGTGGTTCCAAAATCCACTAAAATCGCTCGAGTCACTCCAATATTTAAATCTGGTGACAAAAACGATCTATCCAATTACCGTCCAATCTCCATCCTACCTACTCTTTCCAAGGTATTGGAGAGAGTAGTCTACAGTAGATTAAATAACTATCTCGACAGGCAAAATATTATCGTCCCATCCCAGTATGGCTTCAGGAAAAATAATACTACGTGTATGGCAATCTTAGACCTAATTGAAAAAATAAACGACGCCACCGACAAAGGTGACTATGGTATTGGTATTTTTCTGGACTTATCAAAAGCATTTGACACCATAGACCACAGAATTCTTATCAATAAATTGTACCACTATGGGATCAGGGGTCAACCACTCAACTGGTTTAGCAGTTACTTACTTGGAAGACAACAATATGTATGTATACACAACTACAAATCATCTCTCAAACCCATTAAGCACGGGGTCCCCCAGGGCTCCATTTTGGGACCACTTCTTTTTATTTTGTACATAAATGACCTAGTTCACTCTTCACATGCACTCCACAAAGTTTTGTTCGCCGATGACACTAATATGTTTTTATCCCATAACAATCTTGTTGAGCTCGAACAAATCATAAACCAAAGTAGACACCTGGTTCAAATGCAATAAACTTTCTCTCAATATAAGCAAAACAAACTACATCATATTCCGTTCAAATAAAAAACAATTCGACACTAACCACATATATCCTAACATAAATGGAAAGAACATTACTCGAGTCAGCTCAACAAGATTCTTAGGGATTGTGATCGACGAATGCCTCAATTTTAAACAACATATTGATGACTTACTAAAAAAACTGTCTAAATATGTTGGTCTATTCTTTAAGTTGAGGCACTTCATTCCACTTTCTGCACTCCTCACCTTATATAAAACCTTATTTGAACCACATTTAAACTACTGTAATGTCATATGGTGCAATACATTTCCCACTTACACAAAAAAACTTGAGATTTTACAAAAACAAATTACACGGGCTCTATCATGGTCTAGCTACAATTCTCCTACAGGACCACTTTTCCTTCGCTTCAATCTCCTGAAGCTCTCCGACTATAACTATTTTCAAAATGCTGTAACAATGTACCAAGTTGTGTATAAATTAAATAAGAAGTTATGTGACCTCATTCCAATCTTTCGACCTCTGCACACCTATAGCACTAGAAATAAACATCTAATTATAGGAAAAAGGAGGAAATTAAAATGTACCAGCCACAGTGTTGTTTGCAGAGGACCAGAGATCTGGAATGGGCTTGATGACACTCTTAAAATGTCACGCTCTATCTCAATTTTTAAAAAAAACCTTAAAAATGCGATGTAGCCCTGACTTGTCGAAGGAATATTGCCTTTACTCGCCATTCTACCCCACACCCAAACCGTTATGTCCACCTGCTTATCTTTATTTTACTTAATTCCTTTTTTTCTTTCCACTCACACACACAGTTGCATTTGGAAGATGTAAATGTTGCTGTATGTCTGTCCTAGTGTCTGCTTGTGCTTGATGTTTGTTTGTGTGTCTGTTTTGGCATGTACTCAATGTATGTTATGGTATGTCTGAGGGCCCCCTACTATGAGCCTTGAGTGGCTTCCTTGGGGTGACCCGTTTTCGCACACTGCAGCTAAACGTAATATGTATCTAAGATGCTCTGCAGATGCTGTTGTACGTGTGTGAAATAAATTGAATTGAACAATGATGCAAACCAAGCTAGGGCGGAGCCCGTCACGCCCACCCAGTCCCTGAGCCTGCCGAGGAGTAAGCTGTGATCTACAGGATCAAATGCTGCGCTTAAATCTAATAGGACCAACAGGTCCTATTAGGTCGAAGCTCCTCTTCCTGGTCCGTCCAAATCTCGCGTGATTCGCAGTAACCGCACTGACGCCGGCGCAAATCACGCGAGATTTGGACGGACCAGGAAGAGGAGCTTCGAGAAGCTTCCGCTACAAACAAGCTTAAAATATAGACTTATTTAATTTTTTTCGGGACAATTACGCAATTTGGGGCTTCAGCACAAGACGGACATTACATACAAGCATCATGGAGGTATTTGGATGTTTTTTTGTGTGTGTTTTTTTACGAAGAGCTCCGGTGTCCATTTGCAACCGTTATATGGACATGCACTGCTATGCCGAGACCCCCTGTAACTCAGAGAAGCCACGGAGGAATCTGAAACTTCTTCCAGCCCTTAGTCCACATGAGGGTGAGTAGATAATGAGCGAAATATCATTCTAGGGTGAACTATCCCTTTAACATGACGACAGTGAACACAACAGGAAAGGCAGGAAGTAGAAAACAGGGAACTGCAAACAGGAAATGAGAGAAAGAGTGAGAAAGAGAGAAAAGCAACAGAACTTACAGACTTTCCATCAGGACTTTAACATGTGAGGGTCTTCATCAGTTTGTCCTTCAGTCAGTGACAGTCGACTGGTCTCTGAGCTGCTGTCACAGCAAAGTGAAGTGGAGCGACACCACAGGAAGACCTTTCTGAGAAATCATGTCACACGACTGTGAACAGAGCGGACGTGACTTTGTGGTTGACACAGTTATTGCTGGAGTGGGGGAGGAAGTCTCAGTACTGTCATTAAACTTCATGTCTCCTTCCCTTTGTTACTTTTAGGACTTATTATTTCAGTATTAAGTTTGTGTAAATATACAGAGCTTTTTAATGGAATTGTGCAGATATGAAAATAAGACAAATCCTCCACCAGAGTTACTGAACAAGTGGCTGTAGTGAAAAACAACTGTGAACTACACTCGTCTGTTCCTCAGCAAAGTGAAGTGAGGGCTGAGCCTCCACCTGCAGGGAGAGCTGCACTCAGTCACAACAACAAGGTTTACACAACAAGGTTTACACACCTGTCCACCACAGTGTCATTCTGCTGTCAACCAGCAGATGGTGCTGAAGGAAGGAAAGTTCAAATCCTTCTCACATCAAACTGTTCTTTCAAATCTTGCATAGTTCCCCTTCAATAGCTAAATGTTTAAAACACAACATTCACCACCTTCCTTCATGTGCAACTGAACCTTTATCCACTGGAGAACAAACACAGAACAAAGGAGAGTTCCCTCCGGACTGAGAACATGAATCAGCTGAGTGGTAGAACAAAGACGACACTCACCAGGTGAATTCAGACCCACATCCAGTCAGAGTCGCTCTTCCTTCACCTGTAGAGGAAACACAGAGAGAAGCATCAGCATCAGTCTATAATCACTTCACAGTCAAAGAGTAGAGACATTAACATGACGACAGTGAACACAACAGGAAAGACAGGAAGTAGAAAACAGGGAACTGCAAACAGGAAATGAGAGAAAGAGTGAGAAAGAGAGAAAAGCAACAGAACTTACAGACTTTCCATCAGGACTTTAACATGTGAGGGTCTTCATCAGTTTGTCCATCAGTCAGTGACAGTCGACTGGTCTCTGAGCTGCTGTCACAGCAAAGTGAAGTGGAGCAACACCACAGGAAGACCTTTCTGAGAAATCATGAGACACAACTGTGAACAGAGCGGACGTGACTTTGTGGTTGACACAGTTATTGCTTGAGTTGGGGAGGGGGTCTTAGTACTGTCATTAGTGTGAATGCTGAAAGCATAAGTATTCTCTACTCTACTCTAACCAAGCCTTTTTAATAATCAATGGGTGGATCAATGGATTATCATCTACATGTTAGGATGGGTGTAGTTGTGTAGTCTCATCTGTCATAAACACGTATGTTGCAGAGCCTCCACTCTCCCTGTAACAAGCTACAAGTCATTTATTCTGCTGTTAATGACGGTAAAAATAAAACAGAAGGTAAATATCCTGCATAGTTCTCCTCCTGTCCCTAGCAACGGCCCGTTTTACCTAGCAACGGTCTGGCAATCGACTGCTGGAATTCTTTTTCTGTTGTTGTTCTGGTAATTCTACATAGTCAACCTAGTCAGTTTTCATTTCACCGCATCTATGACTCGTCCAACGGTGCTAACAGACCAGAGGGAGCTGATTTCACGATTCGGTAATTTATTTTTTTTCCTGAATGTGTCTAAATCTTATTGAACTTTTTGTATATTCCACAAGAGCACTGGTTACTCCCCTGTGTGCCCTCCTGTGTGTTTTGACCGAAGAACATGAGACCGTCAACGACCAAGTTAGTATTAGAGTTAATGTGAAAAAACGATTCTCTTTGCTGAAGCGGCTAGCTGCCCGTTAGCTCCGTGTTAGCCATGCTAACGTAGCTCGTCTCAGACATTTACCGGACTGGGATAAAATTAATACGGTTTAACATCTAATGACCACAGTTTCATGTTAGCAGAACTGGTTTGTGAACTGGGTGATGATGTGTTTAAGGGATAGTTCAACATTTTAGCAAATTCTCCTATTGCCGTATTCAATCAATCAATCAATCAATCAATCAATTTGTTTATTTCGGGCATGTCAATTTAAATCATCATCATCACACTTCATCTTAGTTCAATAATACAATACACATGGCCGAAAGGGAAAGCGGGAGAAGCAAAAGCTTATCTAGTCCCGCCCCCATTACCCACAGAATAAAAATCTTTATCATAATCTTTTCTCCTTTTTTTTCCTTTTTTTCCTTTGCATTTCAATATAACATTCTTTTACTTATGACATTTTGACATAATATGTTACGGCATTAGTAGTATATAGATCATATCATAGTCTTTTCTTTTCTTTTTGCTTTTTTTTTTTTTTTTACATTTTGATATAACATATTTTTACTTATGACATTCGATATAACATGTTGGCAACAGGTAGTAAACAGAGCTGAAGTTTAGCTCTAGACAGTACATACAGATTACGTGTGTGTTTGCACATGTGTCCATATTTGTCCGTCATGAGTGAACAACAGTCTCATCTTGTAGCTTGGCATGTCACAAAGTCATAGAATGGTCCAGTCGACAGAGAGCAAAGTCCAGTGTACTTATTATTTGTTGGGATGGTGTGTGCTGTGGTGTAAGAGCCCTATTTTGCCATATTCTTTTATTCATCCGTCTCCTCTGCAGCCTTCGCCGCGCTTAACCTCGCCATATCCTCCCGAGTTTTGGCCATGTCAGCTCGTAATATTGACACGAATTCACGAACTGCTGTGATGTAGGAACGCATCCCAACCACAGCACCTCGAGTAGTGGCGTTGTCCGCCCTGGCATTGCTCTGCTCAGAGGCGATCTTCCTCATTTTCCGATATTGCATGAAAATTCCGCATCCCAGGGTGAACATCCCAATTGTCATGAACGTGAAAATGTACACGTCTTCGACGTCCTCAACATCGAGTGCGGCAAGGCAGAGGACTCTCCACTTTTCCCATCCATCCAAGATGTAGCCGGAGATGAAGGTCCCGTCCGGGCATTTGGGTTCACCAGAACCCGCACGCCTTGTTGAGAACACTCTGTCAATGGCATTCAGTGACCAGCTCAGCAAATCCATCGTGGACCAGTTGATTGAAACTCAGCTTGACAAATTACAGGGCTGCAGTACTCTGATCTCTCACAGTCATGTTACAGCATGCATTAGTACCCTAATTTATCTCCACCTTGTTGATAGACATTATAACAACATCCTGCACAAACAGCCTGGTTTAGACCTTTGACATACAATTTTCTTTGGTTAAACGTATTGTTTGGGTACAGAATGTTTTTTGTTATGTTCCCTTGCCGTCACAGCACAGTGTCTGTTGATTCGTGTCTCTGACCTTTATCAGCCCTCCTGTGTTATTTTGTACCGGTTAATAGTTGAGTTGACATACTTTCTCTTAAAGACATTAAATGTCTCTGATGTTTTAACATCATCTTCTAATGCATTCCATTGTTTGACACCTGTGATCGACAAGCAAAAGGATTTTAACGTAGTTCGAACATTTCTTTGTCTGAGAATCTTGTTCCCTCTAAGATTGTGTCTCCCTTCTCTTTCCAGGAAAAGTATTTGCAGATTTTTTGGGAGGCTTTTATTCGCGGCCTTGTACATCATTTGTATTGTGCGGTAATTTATCAAGTCATATAGTTTGAGTATTCTTGAGTCCACGAATAACTGATTTGTGTGTGCCCTGTAGTTGGCATAATGCAAGATTCTCAAAGCTCTTTTTTGGAGTATTAACAACGGATGTGTGGAGCCTTTATATGTGTGACCCCACACCTCTGCACAGTACTGCAGGTGTGGAGAGACTAGTGCCCAATACAGCAGGTGAAGTGCTTTTTGATTTATTATTTTTTGTGCTTTCCAGAGTATGGACACACTCCTGGCTAACTTGCTTTTTAAGTGTCTTATGTGTGGTTTCCAACTTAGCATGTCATCAATAATTACTCCCAGTACTTTGTTCTCACTGACCCTTTCAATATTCACTCCATTTACTTGGATGTTAATACTCTTATTACAACCTTTTTTCCCGTATAGCATGTATTTAGTTTTCCCTAGATTTAGTGATAATTTGTTTATATTGAACCACACATGAAGCTTAGCCATTTCCTGGTTTACCGTTTCCACAAGTTGGTTCAAATCACCCCCAGAACAGAAGATATTGGTATCATCCGCGAATAATATTAGTTTCAGAATATTGGACACATTGCATATATCATTTATGTATAGTATGAATAGCTTTGGACCCAGAACTGACCCCTGGGGGACCCCACAGATTAAGTCCAGGCAAGTTGATGTGTTATCACCTATTTTCACATATTGGGACCTTTTGTGTAAGTAGCTCTTAACCCACTCCAGAACTACACCTCTAATGCCATATCTCTCCAGTTTAGCTATTAAAATATTGTGGTTAATGGTGTCAAATGCTTTTTTCAGGTCAATGAAAATACCTATGGAATGTAGTTTTCGGTCAATAGCGTCAGTAATGATTTCCACCGACTCAGTTAGAGCTAAGGCAGTCGAGTGGTTCTTTCTGAATCCATATTGGCTGTCATATAGCAGATTGTATTTGTTGATGAAGTTGTCTAATCTGCTGTTGAAAAGCTTCTCCAAGATTTTTGACAGTTGTGGCAGTATTGAGATTGGTCTATAGTTGGTAAACTCATGTGTGTCCCCATTCTTAAACAGTGGCACAACTTTGGCAATTTTCATTTTGGTGGGAAATGTCCCTGTTTGAAACGATAGATTGAAGATGTATTTAAGCGGTAAGATAATACCTGGTAAAACTTTTTTAATTAACCTCATGTCAAATTCGTTAATGTCAGTTGATGATTTTCCTACACACTTATTGACCAGGTGTGTGATCTCTGTGGCCTCAACTGGTGTGAGAAACATTGAGCTGGGATTTCTGTCTCCGTCCTTATCAAAGTGGTCCCAGTGTAGGGGTGAGTCAGGAATGTCCTTGGCTAGCTCTGGCCCAATATTTACAAAGAATTGGTTGAATCTATTTGTTATGACTCCCGGGTTATCTTCCTGCATGTTGTTATAGTTGAAGTAAGGAGGATAGCTTAGTTTTGCCTTTTCATTTTTTGTCACATTGTTTAAAATATCCCATATTTTTTTAGTATGTTTCATGTTTTCTGCTAGTAGGTTGCTGTAATATTCTTTCTTGCGTTCATTTAAAATGCTATGTAGCTTGTTTCTATATCTTTTGTATTTCACTTCTGACTGTGTCGTTCTTAGTTTCAGGAACTGTTTGTACAGGGTGTTTTTCTTCCTGCAGGCATTTATCAGTGGTTTTGTGAGCCATGGTTTCCCCTCCTTGTTCTGATTTGTGTGTCTTTTTTTCATAGGACAGTGTCTGTCATACAGTGTTTTAAATATTTGCAAAAAGGAGTCATATGCATCATTCACATCTGTTTCATTGTACACATTGTTCCAGGTTTGCCTCAGTAGTTCATTTTTTAGTGCATTCATTCCTTCTTCGGTCCTGACCCTAATGTAAACGTTTTTGTTAGGTGTCTGTCTCACAGTGTGTTTCCAGTCATAGATAGCAAAGATTGGTAGGTGGTCACTTATATCATTTATCAGGAGTCCTCTTGTTATGTCGTTAACGTTAGTGAAAATATTATCAATTAGAGTAGCACTGTGTGTTGTGATCCTGCTAGGGCGTGTGATGAGAGGTTGTAAGCCCATTGTATACATCATATTAATGAATTCATCGATTACCGTGTTTTGTTTTGGATTTAGCAAGTCAATATTTACATCACCACAGATGAAAACTCTCTTTTGGCTAATTTCTGATAATATTTCTCCCACACATTCATTGAAATCTTCTATTTTTGAATCTGGTGCTCTGTAAACACAGCTTACAACTATATTTTTACCATTTGTTACACATATTTCAATTGTCACACATTCCATTAAGTGGTCAACAGCTTTAGACATATTTTGTATAGTGTCATACTTAATTTCATTGTCAATGAACAGGGCCACTCCTCCTCCAATTTTGCTTCTTCTGTTAACACAAACAAGCTTGTATCCATCCAACTCACTCTCTCTGACCTGTCTCACCTGTCTTTAACCTGTCAGTAGGCTTTATGCACAGCTCCACTACTTCCTGAACTAAACCAGCTCCTTTATTTCCTGTTTTACATAACTGGACCAACTGATGAATCCAACAGGTGAGTCTGAGTGTGTCTGTTGTTGTGAGGTCAGACTCACCTGGAGTCATCAGTTGGTTCAATTATGTAAAACAGGAAATAAAGGAGCTGGTTTAGTTCAGGAAGTAGTGGAGCTGTGCATAAAGCCTATAGAGAATGTGAAGCTGACGTCACGCCACTTTGGCGTTGTGGGACGTCGGCGCCATCTTTGGAGGAACGCAAACGTAAACAGAGAGTGGGGAAAAACGGAGGAAAACGAGCAAGAAGTAAAAGAGAAAGAAAAAGAGATGAGGAAGACGGACAAAAATAAAAAATAAAAAAGAAATGGAGAAGGGGAAGGGAAACGAAGGAGGAACGTATCGTGATAAACTCAAATTTAACGAGAAACAAGGTACACAGAAAAACTACAACTTATTAAGACCCAGATTTCCTCCCTCCACTGACTCATCCAGACATCGTGAACTATCTCGTTTTTGGTATTAGTGCATATAGCTACTACTGTGGCAGCAGTACTGTCCCACCATCATTACTTTTAAGCGACTTTGGGGAACTTTTTTTAGGGAGACGAGCAAGTGTTTACATCCGCGATCCTCCAAAGATGGCGCCCAACGTCCCACGGCGTGACGTAACTTCACATTCTCTATTGTATTCAATATAGCTTTATGGGAATGGCTGGTGTGACATCACGAATCACTTCCGTGTCCAACTCCTGCTGCTAACGTATACAGCCATGCATGTTCTTCATTACTGTCCCCTCAAAACACACACACACACACACACACACACAATCAATTCACTTTCAGTCAATGAAAACAGCTGTTTCTTGAATGTAACTCGGTCAGTTATGTGAGGTCATACAAGATGTAGCCTACACGCTGACAAAGTTAGACATCAGACTTGTGCTCGGAGAAAATCGCTTTGTTACTTTCGTCCCACGTAACGTTCATCTTCTCTCTCTCTCTCTCTTTTTTTTTTTTTTTACAGTAAAAAAAAATTAAATATTTATGCTATATTGTGCATTAAATTCATATACATGAATATATATGTTTATTTATTCCTAAATGAAAGCTCCCGCGGTGTTTTTGACCCGGCTCTGCCTGTTGTTTCTATTCTGAATATCCTGCGATTGGACACGGAAGTGACGTTTTAGAATGTGACGAGACATTCACATTGGCATGAACAGAGATTTGTTTCTGCCAAGGCAGTTTACACAATACTTACATACAGTATAATGCACCACAACATTGCAATTCATATTCAGAACAGCACAAAATACATCTAATCACAAAAACAAATACATCTGTGATGTCATACTGTCTGTCTCTCTGCAGGCAGCTGCTGGGGGGGGTGGACACTCTGCGTCTGGTCTCTCAGCTGCTTCAGTCCATTGAGAAGATCTCAGTTTTGGACTCGTCCAGTCCACCTGACCCCTAGACCGTTGACCTCTGACCCCCCGGTCTGACCCCTAGACCTCTGACCTCTGACCTCTGACCCCCCGGTCTCTCACCAGAACGTCAACAACCACAGACTTTATTTTAACCCCGAGGAGTCGTAGGAAGCTGCTGGTCTGGACCGAACCTGGTCTGGTCTAGAGACACAGGCCTTTCCTTCAAAATAAAAGCACCAAGCTAATAAAATGCAGTAAAACTCTTTAATTTAAGCAATATAATTTACAAGAAAGTCCCCGAGCCGTTAAATTAACATTTTGCTTTTATTGAATTACAAGTTAATGTTTATTTTATAAGTTTTATGGGTAACACTTTATAATAACTATCCGTTATAACTAGTTAATAGATCATTAGTAAACTGTTAATTAATGAGTTATTAATGACTTGTTAAGTGTTTGTTAACAGTTTGTTAAGGGTTTATAACGATGCCTTATATATAGTTAATAGACCATTAATAAACTGTTAGTAAATCAGTTATAAATGACTTGTTAAATAACAGTTAACAATTTGTTAAGGATGTATAACTGTGCCTTATAGATAGCCAATAGATAACTTACAAGCTGTTAGTTAATGAGTTATAAATGACTTGTTAACTGTATGTTAAGTAAGGGATAATGTATAGTTCGGAGGTTGTTATGGAGAAATAAACCCCGACAGGTTGTATGGAACCCCGACGCGAAGCGGAGGGGTTTCATTCAACATGAAGGGGTTTATTTCTCCATAACAACCGACCAACTGTACATTATCCCGCTTATTACACGGCTTACGAGTGAAATAATTAATTTGAAACTGGTGTTGATCAAAATACGACATCGATTTAAAATTGCATTTAGCGAATCTGCAAGACCGGTCACTTCCGCTGTTTTGCCGAGCCTCCTCCCGTTCGTGCATTTGAAGCCTTTGATAATCAATCAGTGGATCGATGGATTACCATACACGTGTTACGATGTGTGTATTGTGTGTAGTCGTATCTGTCATAAACAAGAGATTAACTTTACCGTTTACGGGGGGCGTTTATGTCGCGGAGCCGCGGTGCCAGCTGCACCGAGACGAGAGGAGAGCTGTGACACCGGGTCAGAGGCTCTGATCAGCAGGTTTGGTTTCCAGCCACGATGTGGAAGGAGCCTCCACTCTCCTTGTAACAAGTTACCAGTCATTTATCTAACATCACTAAGTCCGACGCTGTTTAATGACGGTAAAAATGAAATATAAGGTAAATATCCTGCATAGTTTCTCTTTTCTGTGCTGCGCTGATCAGAGCGGCATCCCTAGCAACGGTCTGTTATACTTGACGACGGTCATTATTCAGAAATAACAGACCGCAGAACGCAGCGCTGGACCAATCAGAGAGCAGCATTCAATAGAGCCGTGTAATAATCATTTATAACTACACCTTATAAATTAGTAATAGATCATGAACAAGCTATTAGTGAATTACTTACTAATGACTTGTTAAGTATCAGTTAATATTCTATGTATGTTATTGGGACGTTATTCTAAAGTTGCAACTATTCCTCATGTATTAACTGTTAATAAATGAGGAATAGTTGCAACTTTAGAATAACGTCCCAATAACATATATAAGCTAATAACTAATATATTAACTCACACTTTACAGATCAGTTGTTAATAGTTTGTTAACCATCTACTAATACCAGTGAAACTTTGTAGAACAGCAAATGGGTGGAACAAGTTCAAGGTACAGAAATTTGATGTGATATTTAAAATATCAAATTTTTGTACCTCAACCTTGTTCCACCCATAGGCTTTTCTGTGTACTGTATTTTACCAAAGAAACACCACAGATGAAATGTTGAATATTGTGTTTAATGTACAGAAACACACATACTGAGCCATCACATGGCAGAACAGCAGTATACAACAGTATACAGTACAAACCCATGAGGTTTGGGCACTTTTTGTGCAGGACATGAAAACAAAATAAATCAAAATCAAGCCATTGGCATTATTGATATGAACATGTCTTACAGTAGGACAACTTGGACCCTCTATACTTAGTGAACCAGACCCGAGCTACAACCAAACTGCTCTAGGGCGCTATCCCACAGTGACACAACACCTAAGCTTTCTTAGACAGAGGAATCAGTTTCCCCTTTTTCTTTTGATGTTCAACATCCCTCAAAAGGTTTGGATCATTAATCAACACTTCCAGACATTTTTTTGCAAAGTCCTGCAGTCGTTGCTGTGGTGTATGAGCAACCAGCAACTCCTTGTATTTCTTTGGGGCCACAACAGCCAGCTCACAGATCGGGGCATTGGCGACGACGGTGTTTCGGTCGACACCGACCTTTCGATATGCCACACTCAGCTTTCTTCCTTTCTTGTACGCCTTAAGGACTTTCCTGTATCTCTTGATGACCTCCTCAGGATGACGTGCTGAAACAGATAGAAATTTAGTTCAGTATAACAAACATACAAGTAGTGAATCGGCACAGGGAAACAGCAATTGGAGGGAAGACAATATGCCCACCAGGAAGTACATTATGGAAAATAAACTTTATACAGAGAGAGACAGAGACACACACAGACAGAGACACAGACAGACAGACAGAGACACACACAGACACAGACAGTCTACCTGCCTGACACACATGAGGGGAGCAGCCTTATTGCCTTCCTGTCTTTACACTTACCTCTCTGCTTGCCATGTTGCCTTTTTTTCTTCTCTTTTTTCTTCCTCTTGTCCTTTTTCTTGTGACTCTGGTGGTGGTGCTTCTTTTTCTTCTTGCGTCTTTTCTTCGATTTCTTGTCTGAATCGGAAGAATCAGTTGATGAGGATGAGGAGCTGGACGAAGAGGATGAAGAGGAGTCGGATGGACTGGAGGATGAAGAGAAAGAAGATGCACCAGGAGACGAGTTGGCCGAGGAAGATGTGTCAATTGTCCCACCGTCATCTGTATCTACAACATAATAGAAAATACAATACCAAATGCATTACTATGATGATACAGGTCAACTCACATACATTCTTATCAACATTTACATTTATTAATTTAAAACGTTTCACTGATTCATCAAATCGTGATCTCAGCAGTTGGACAGATGTGTCTGCTGTCAATCAATGCTACCGATATTATCTTCCAGGTATTAACTGTACATGTGTATTGTTTGGGTAATAACACGCTCATGCTCTGATGCAGGTCTGTGAAATGTTGGCCTTTCTTCCACTCAATATAGTTTACAAAGCACCCAAGTATCGTTGTCAGGTGTGCAATGTTTTCCCAAGAAAGTGTTAGGCCTACTTACTTTGACCAACTTGTTGGCAGAGGGAGTCTCTCTCCTCAGTCAGGTCACTGATTTTTTCTGTGATTGTGTGCTGCTTCTTCTTGGCCTCACGGAGCTTAAGCTGCTTCTTCCTAATATGTAAAAATGCTGTTGGAGCTACAGTTGCCTCAGTATCTGGAATGATAGGATAGAGAATTAAAAAAGCTCTAATCATAAAAGCCAGGTGAAGGTAAAATAAAATAATGAGAATCTCTGAATGAGTGAACATAATTGTACTGTATAACTATCATCCATCACGAGTGAATATATGAATGGATATGTACAGACTACCATTATATACACATAGGGCTGGGCGATATGGCCTTTTTGAAATATCTCAATATTTTTAGGTTACAATATATCCTGATATCTTGCCTAGGGAGCCTTGAATTAACGTTTTGATGCATACAAACACACCAGTATGATGATTCTTGTTTGACTATTTTGCAGCCAATTCAGTTATTGTAGACTAAGTTTTACCAGCTAGACCAGTCTGGTAAATTCAGAAAATGACATCACTTTACTGTTATAGCTTTCAAAGCCAGGAAAAGACAACTATTATGATAACAATATCGATATATTGCTCAGCCCTTATATTTGACAGCTGTAACTATTCTGCCCTCCCTGAACGTGATGTGTTTAGTTTGGCAGATAGCTAACAGTTCTCCAATGAGAGGCAAAGTTGTCTTCTTCTTGAAGCTTACTGTAAAACTGAAATACATACAACAAGGATTAATATAATATATTTAAGTAATAAAGATGTTCAACCAACACAGTTTTAACAGCATTCACACTTACAGTAAAGCCATTAACACTTAAATTATAACAGCTGAGAATAAAGTCCGCTAGCCAATGCTAACATACAATGCAAAACGCCATAGACAGGCTAACAAAACTACCACAGTCACAGCGGCAAAAAGATAAAAGGGCCTCGATCTTACACAGGTTACAGTAACACACTTGTGTGTCTATGTTTGCACACACGCACACGCACGCACGCACACACACACACACACACACACACACACACACACACACACACGTCTATGTTTGCACGCACACACGCACACGCACGCACGCACACACACGCACAGGCGCACACACACACACACACACACACACACACACACACACAATTAATCATTGGACACTTCACTAATCTGGTTGAATTATGTAGGCCACATCTATCAGTCCACGTTATCCTGTTAAACAACTTTAAGATGCAGTTTTGCTTACCGTCACCATTGTTGTCCACGAGCACAGCATGGTCCACATGTGTAGTTTTCTTTTTGCTGGAAGTACCCGCTGTTGACTTCTTTCTCTTTCTCCCGACATTACCTGGATTTCTCTCGGTATTTTGCGCATCGCCACTGGGAACACTGGTATCGGACATTTTACCAGACCGTGTCTTCATTCTTCGAAACCAATGCTAATGCGAGCTGCATGGATGTATTCTGGCGAGCTGCCGAGTGAGTGAAGGATGGGCGTGTCTGTCTAGGTTGTCAGTGGTGATGCGAGGTGATTGACAAGTTGACAACCAGCCCATATGGAGGAGGCCGGATGGCTCCTCCTCCAGCCCGTGAATACAATTATGATTGGCTTGTTTCACCCTCGTCACCCTCGACCAGTCTATGCCCTCGACCAATTCAAACATAATCTGGCGGGAGCTATAGTCAAAGACGGTTTGCTATAGTCACAGAGACTCGGGAAGCTGCTTGTGTGATGTGTGTGGAAAGAACAGAGAATAAAATAAAATATAAACAATAATGCCTGGTTTAGCCACTGAGCTAAGAGAGCTTATTGAAGGCAGAACTAAATCTAAAAGAAGACACAGAGAAATAATCAAATGGATGCAGAAGAAAAGGCTTCTAAGAAGAAAGATGAGATGCCAAAAATGCAAACACAAGATGAAATTCAAGGAATCAGTTTGTGTGGACAACTATGCATGGTAAGTTTATTTTTATTGCATGAAATTACAACATAAAGGGTATTTTTGGTTCAGAATTCTAGTCAAAATGAAATCTATTTAATTGTGAGCTGATAAGAGTGCCAATATTTTAATTCATGTCAACATTTAATTCTAGAAATACACTACACTACTTAATACTAATCTACAAGATCACAACACGTCAAAATGTTGTGAGCTTATAGATCTGCTATTTTCAGAAAAAAAATACTGAAAACATTTCAACACACATTTTATGGGGGTTCCTGGCACAAAATATTTTCAGATGGGGTCCATGGCCAGATATTAATTTGGGGGTCCTTGACATGAAAATGTTTGAGAATCACTGCTCTAGCCACTACCCTGGCCTGTGTCATTCTTATCTTTATTTGTATATCTTCAGGGTTTGCAAACACCATAACCACAGAGGGAGGAAACTGAAGAGGTCAATTAGACACAAATCTATATTCAGCAATTCAAAGGTCTCCCTCTTCAACTGGATGCGCTTTGTGTTAGGGATGGGTACCTTTTGCATTTGAATCGATACGGTATCGATACTCGGTACCTGGGAACCGATACCAGTACCAATCGGTACCTGTTTTTGGTACTTTTTGTGTGTGTGGTAATTAAAAAAATTAAAAAATAAATAAAAACGCCTGAAATTTTAATATTTACCCCTTAACAACATCACAGCTCCTCAGCCTTTAAGAATATTTTATGTTTTGGGATGGGCAATGATTTTCATATAATGGAATAGTCATTCAATGAAAAAAAAAAAAGTTTATCAGACTATAGTCTTGTCTGAAAAAATGTCCGTTTTTACTGTGGGAAAAGGAGAAACATGGAGAGACTCCTACAGCATCAGAAAGCTCTGTGTGAAAAAAAAACTGAAACTGCAGTGCAAACTCTGCAACATGTGGACTTCACGTTTTGACGAGAGGAGAGTGTGAGACTTCATCCTCGTTTAGATGTTTAGATGTTTAGATGTGCTCTCATTACATGACGAGGACTTGAATGGCGCCGCTGTGATGAGAAGCGGGACTCGGGACTCGGGACCGCTTCGGTCCGATTGTCACAACAGTCCGTTCTTCATTGTTAAATGACGGACGGCTGTTTTTCACGTAGTGATTTAAAACGACGGGCTGGCGCTACCGCTTCTCCGCGTCTCATTTCAGAGAGAGAGAGAGAGAGAGAGAGAGAGAGAGAGAGAAGGGGGGCGGGCGTGAGTGTGCGGTGCTCATGCAGACTGCACTCTCTCTCGCTGACGCACGATGAAGGTGCGTTCAGGTACCGAAATGTGGTACCGATTGACTTTATGTGAATCGATACTCGGTACTTTGGTGGGAATTCGGTCAGTACCAAAAAAGTACCGAATTTCGGTACCCATCCCTACTTTGTGTACAGGTAAGCTATGGCATAGGTATATGATTTTAGTCTGTCTAGGATGAAAAGTGAAATACTGTATAACTATGCTGTCATAAACAATAACTGGAGACTATGTAGTAAAGCTTGTGATTACTATGTTATGGAGCATATCTAGACTCATGATGATAACAGGTGCTTGGAGTTATTTCACTTTTGTGGTTTATTTTGCTAAAAGGTGTAATTTACAGCTTGAATTCTTAACAGTTTAATTATGGAAATATGTTTAATTGCTGTTACTGTGTTGGTCATTATGTATTGACAGAGCTCATTATTGCTGTTTTTGTCTACACATGGACAATTTTCATATCCTGGGGTGCAGTAGATGTAAACTTTGTGTATCAAACCAAAAAGATCAAAAGTGTGGTATAATAATTATTTGCCTTGTTCTATCAGATTTGCACAGGGCCTGCGTCTACGTCAAGTGGACATGATCAATGATGACATCTCTGGAAGCTCAGCAACCCTGTCCAAGATGGCTCAAAAGCTGCGAGATGTGTGCACTACAGCGATGGACAGATATCAGCAAGCAAGAGGCCAGTACATTGGGGGGCGGCAGCAGTTTGTCACCATTGATGAGAGCCACTTCAGACACAAAAGAAAGGCAAGCAGCAAGCACTATTATCTAGATACTAATGCAAATTACCATTGAATGACAGATTATTAATTTTGTTTAAAGAAGAATAATTCCTAATATTTTATGTTTTCAACAGTACGGACGGGGACGAATGGCTGGTGGCTGGAAGAGGAAGAAGTGGGTGTTTGGGATGCTAGGTGTGAACCGGAGAGGGAGGAGACATGCAAAGCCTGTTCTTCGCTTAGTCGAGAGAAGAAGAAGGAGAGATCTGGTGCCACTTATAGCTCACCATGTTAAAGTGGGATCTACAATAATAAGTGATGAGTGGCGGGCTTATCGCAATGCTTTACCTCAGCTAGGTTACACCCATTTCACTGTCAATCACAGTGTGTCATATGTCGATGCCCAAACAGGTGCACATACTCAGCACATAGAGAGGGCCTGGAGAACGGTCAAGGAAAATGTGTGGAGACTCAGGGGGAATCGTACAGAGGAGTTACTGGTAGACCATCTCAGAGTTATCGAATGGCATGAGTGGCTTGCCCGTAAGCATCGCAAAGGGCCGTTAGGACGGATAATCCATGACATTGCTGTGATGTATGGACATTAAATGTCCCTCTGAAATTCTGATTATCCGGTGTTTAGCACAAAAAGTGCCCAAACCTCATGGGTTTGTACTGTATACTGTTGTATACTGCTGTTCTGCCATGTGATGGCTCAGTATGTGTGTTTCTGTACATTAAACACAATATTCAACATTTCATCTGTGGTGTTTCTTTGGTAAAATACAGTACACAGAAAAGCCTATGGGTGGAACAAGGTTGAGGTACAAAAATTTGATATTTTAAATATCACATCAAATTTCTGTACCTTGAACTTGTTCCACCCATTTGCTGTTCTACAAAGTTTCACTGGTATTAGTAGATGGTTAACAAACTATTAACAACTGATCTGTAAAGTGTGAGTTAATATATTAGTTATTAGCTTATATATGTTATTGGGACGTTATTCTAAAGTTGCAACTATTCCTCATTTATTAACAGTTAATATATGAGGAATAGTTGCAACTTTAGAATAACGTCCCAATAACATACATAGAATATTAACTGATACTTAACAAGTCATTAGTAAGTAATTCACTAATTTATAAGGTGTAGTTATAAATGATTAACATACAGTTAACAAGTCATTTATAACTCATTAACTAACAGCTTGTAAGTTATCTATTGGCTATCTATAAGGCACAGTTATACATCCTTAACAAATTGTTAACTGTTATTTAACAAGTCATTTATAACTCATTAACTAACAGCTTGTAAGTTATCTATTGGCTATCTATAAGGCACAGTTATAAATCCTTAAAAAATTGTTAACTGTTATTTAACAAGTCATTTATAACTGATTTACTAACAGTTTATTAATGGTCTATTAACTATCTATAAGGCATCGTTATAAATCCTTAACAAACTGTTAACAAACACTTAACAAGTCATTAATAACTCATTAATTAACAGTTTACTAATGATCTATTAACTAGTTATAACGGATAGTTATTATAAAGTGTTACCGTTTTATGTTGGTGAAGACTTTTATTTTGGTGAATTTGGTGATTTCGGTCTCCGCTGCAGACGGGAACCAGAATGCAGACAGAATTCGAGGTAACGGACAGGAAGAGTCTGGTGACGCCAGGCTAGCACGAGCCAATCAGAGTCGTAGGAAGCTGCTGGTCTGGACCGACCAATCAGCTTCTCCTGGTCCGTCAGACTCGGCCCGTTGCCGTGGTTTCAAGGTGCTGGGAACGACACGCTCTGTTTTATTTTGAAAATGAACCAGGTGTTTTATTTGGCTGCTCCGTGCTCTGGAGGTGTGGTTGTCATAGAAACAGCCCAGGAAGGACATGCTGTGTGGTCATTGGTCAGTAGGTGCTGAACCTCTGATGACATCACAGCAGCCGTGCGCTCTGATTGGTGGATTTGAACTGTTTTTATAATAAACAACTTTGGTCCAAATCACTTCCTGTTGTGGTTCTGCTCTCTGATTGGACGTCACCATGGTAACCACCCCAGACTGTGATGTCATCGTCTCCCCCGGTCACACGACCAATCAACCGACAGGACGCTGCTCTTCTTCTGGGGTTTATTAACACACATCAGCACAAACACAACAAACGGTCACAGTGTGTGTGTGTGTGTTACAGTGTGTGTGTCAGAGTGTGTGTGTTACTGTGTGTGTGTGTGTGTGTGTTACAGTGTGTGTTACAGTGTGTGTGTCACAGTGTGTGTCTGTTGTTTCCAGTGTGTGCTCCAGTTGTGTATTTCCTTCAGTTGTCTTCGTTTGTCGTCGTCTGAACGTAGCAACTCGGACTGGAACAGCTGCTGGAAGTGCTACACACACACACACACACACACACACACACACACACACACACACACACACACACACACACACACACACAACAACACACTCATTAGAGAGGTTAAGCAGTTATTTTCTGTGTGTGTGTGTGTGTGTGTGTGTGTGTGTGTGTGTGTGTGTGTGTGTGTGTGTGTGTGTGTGTGTGTGTGTGTGTGTGTGTGTTACCTCCACCGCTGTGTCTCTCTGCTCTATCACGGCCAGATGTCCCAGAGTGCACCTGGCTGTGGTCAGCGATGCTGTGGTTGCCGTGGTAACAGCGGGTGGGGGGGTCAGATAGGAAACCCCCGACCAGGTCCTGCAGAGAAAACTGTCAATAAAGTTTTATTGAAAAAACAAAACAAAAAAAACAACAACAATGACATCAGTGTTTCTGACATCACAGCTGTGACATCATCAGGTCACCTGTGTCGTGGTTCAGCTGCTGCGTCCTCGTTGCCGTCGCCAGGGAGCTGGGGGGACGACGTCCTGGTTTCTATGGAAACAGAGAGAGTGAAAACCGGTTGGTCGACTGAGACAACGACCACCAGGTAGAGAGGGATGTTCAGCTGGAGGAAGAAGGAGGTGCAGAGAGAGGAGGAGGAGGAGGAGGAGAGAAAATATGAGTAGGAAGAAGAAGAGAGAGGAAGAGGAGAGAAGGAGGGTTGGGGGGGGGAGAGGAGGTGAAAAAGAGAAGGAGAAGGTGGAAGACGAGGAGGAAGACGAGGAGAGAAGGAGAAGGTGGAGGAAGAAGGAGGTGAAAGAGAGAGAGGAGGAGGAGGAAGACGAGGAGAGAAGGAGAAGGTGGAGGAAGAAGAAAGAGGAGGAGGTGAAGGGGGGTGGGGAGGAGAGGAAGGAGGTGTAAGAGAAGGAAGGAGGAGGAGGAAGGTTCGGTATCGATGTTTCAAAGCAGAAGTATCACAACAAGATGTGTCGATGCCTCGCTTCACCACGGCAACTGTCACCTAGTAACTTCCCAGGCGAAGCTTCACCACGTCGTCACGTCGACCGCATCGACGGCGTCGCAGCCGAGTGACTTTAGGGCGGAGTCAACATCACTCTGCACTTCGTTTGTTGTTGTTGTTGTAGTTTCATGTGTTAACCACCAGAGGGCGTGTGTGTGTGTGTGTGTGTGTGTGTGTGTGTGTGTGTGTGTGTGTGTGTGTGTGTGTGTGTGTGTGTGTGTTAGATCAGAACCAAAGAGCCACAGTCACATTGAAGGGAAACAGACTGAAGCAAAACTTCTGTCATAACAACAGTCCCTGGTAGTAGAACAAGCATTTCACAATTTTCTAACACATTTTTGTATTTTGTACATATATTATTTTATATTTCTATCAATGTTGCATCTCTTTATTAGCCGACATACAGCACGTTATGAAGACACCATCACGTTAAGATGTAACAGAAAAAACAGGCCAAAATCTGGAGATGCACATAGAACCTGAATTGTTAAACATACACAGTTGATGGATGACACCTCGCCCTTTATTGTTCCGTGTAAATGCTGTTAAAGGTCGACCAGCAGGTGGCGCCGCGTTGAATTGTATCAAACGCTGTGAAACACTGAAGCATCTCAACACAACAGGTGATGTGTTACCTGCTGCAGGCGTCAGCAGTTTGTCGTCCAGCTGACGGAACAGCTGCTCTGTCAGCGACGCCAGTGATGTCACAAACTCCTCCCCCCGGACTCGCACACACTCCTGCACACACACACACACACACACACACACACACACATAGAGACTGAGGGCAGCAGGTCTGTGAGGTACAGATGCTATTCTGTCCTCAGTGTGTGAATATACACAAACTGACAGATAGCAACACGCTCCAAGAGAATCACAGTTGAAGGGCCTTTACTGAGCTCTGGAAACTATTTTTGTAAAACTGAAATGATACAGAAAAATAACAACGACTGTATTGTCACTAAACTAACGTAGCCTAATACATTCACAGGAATTATAATGCAAATAGCTGTAGGCTAGTTGTTAGCTTAGCATTAGCACGATTTACATGTGAATCAAATAAACATTTATATAATATTTAAAAAATACACTACAGGAATCTGTGTAACGACATAATTAACTAAAATCATGAACAGTAACTCACAAGCGATAATTTCCTAGACACAAGCAGAAGGAGGAAAAAGATACGAGCTGCAGCTGCAAGCAGACGGCCGCTGCAGCTCTGCATTTCCTGATCAGACTCTGCACACTAGTCCAGTCATTTTATGAAAAAAGGTTGAACAAATTGCAACAGAAGCAAACTCAACTGATTGAGTGACCCCATTCAGGTGAGAACAATAATGAATAGGCGTATTATGGGCTATATTTGGGTCTTTTTCTAAACTTTCCCCTAATGGGATTCTTCTGGGCTTTTTTCCCCTCACTCAGGACATGTTGAGGAAACAAAACCAGTTGAGTTTGATTCTGTTGCAGTTTGTTCAACGTTGAGCCCTTTGGCTGAAAACTACTGGACGACACTGTCATGTGACCAAAACTACCTTTCAAAATAAAAGCTTAAATGAAATATAAGGTAATGAGTTACTCCCAAACGCCAATGGGCGGAGAAAAACAACACAAATACAGGCAAAGCAAAGCTCACACAGAACATGACAGATGTTGCAGATGTTGCAGCTGTTTTCTACCTGCAGCTCCAGGTGAGAGCAGCAGACGTCGTCCTCCATCGTCTCCTGTCTGTCCTGTTCTCTCCTCATCACGTCCTGCAGCTCCACGCCGCCCACGCTCGCTCTCAGCCGCCGCACGTTCAGCACCTGAGGACAGAGGACAGAGGGGCTCTGAGACTCTTGCACACACCTTGACTTTTAATTCTATTTATACATATGATATTTCGGTAACACTTTACTGTAATAGGTGTTGATCAGATTGACATAACACTGTCATAAACATCAATGAATACAGTTGATGACAGCTGTGGTTAAGTGTCATTCGGTAAGTTATGTCACTTTTGATGCAAAGACATTGTTGAGATGTTCTTGTTATGAGAACTTGACATAAAGACAATTTAAACTGTCATAGCAGACCTAATGGACAAACTTTAAAAATGATGTCAAGTTGTCCGGGTCCGAATCTCCAAACCAGAAACGTTTGTAACAGCACCGGGAAAGCAACACTGAAGAGCTGTGGCTTTGCTGCAGCTAATGGGGATCTGAATCATAAACTAAACTAAACCAGAAAACTTCTAATATTGTCAATAGACTCGCTCTGACTAAACTGCCAAGGGAACACCAGTACGTCCGTACGTCCGTACGTCAGCACGTCGGTGACGATCTCAAAGCTGATAGGCTGTCGCGGCGCGTCTTCACGCGAATTCGCCGCAAAAGTTCAAGCACGATGACGCGTCTAATCGCGTGTTTGCATTGACTTTACATGTAATCTCGACGCGCGATGAAGCGTCATCGCGTTTGGTGGGAACACCCCGTAAGGACAATAAAGGTCTTTTAAGTTTAAGTGTTTTTTAAGTCCTCGTGTCCTCACCCTCTCCTCCTCGCTGGCCGCCGCCGCCTCCTCCAGCCTCCTCCTGACTCCGCCCACCGCCGCCAGGAGCTCCGCCTCCTGCTGTCGCCCATGGTTACCGATCAGCACCGACGGCAACGAACGCAGCAGCTCGTTAAAGGCTGACAACTGCTTCACCAGCGCTGAGGTAGAGAGAGACAGACAGGTGGAGGAGAGACAGACAGGTGGAGGACAGAGAGACAGGTGGAGGAGAGACAGACAGACAGACAGACAGACAGACAGACAGACAGACAGACAGACAGACAGACAGACAGACAGGTGGAGGACAGACAGACAGACAGACAGGTGTCTCACCCTCTCTGCTGCTGCTCAGGAAGCTGCTGCTCTGCTCTCCGTATCCCAGCAGCCTTTGCTGAACGCTGTCGGCCCATTGGTCCAGAGAGTCAGGAAGCAGCTGGAAGCGGCCGTGGCGCTCGCTGCAGTAGAAGTCCTGAGGGACAGACACACCTGTCTCACACCTGTCAAACACCTGTCTCACACACCTGTCTCACACACCTGTCTCACACACCTGTCTCACACGCTCGCTGCAGTAGAAGTCCTGAGGGACCAGACGGGCTGTCAGGTTTTAGAAAAATTAGGTTCCAACGAATATTGAATGACCCGTAATTCGTTCGGATAAATTTGAATATTACTATTAATAATAATATTAAATACTATTATTATAATATTATAATATCTCGACTCTTCTCGGCTCTTCTCGACTCTTCGCGGCTCTTCGCAACTCTTCTCGGCGCTTCGCGGCTCTTCTCAACTCTTCTCAACTCTTCTCGACTCTTCTCAACTCTTCTCGGCTCTTCTCAACTCTTCTCAACTCTTCTCGGCTCTTCGCGTCTCTTCTCGACTCTTCGCGGCTCTTCTCAACTCTTCTCAACTCTTCTCGACTCTTCTCAACTCTTCTCGGCTCTTCTCAACTCTTCTCAACTCTTCTCGGCTCTTCGCGTCTCTTCTCGACTCTTCGCGGCTCTTCTCGACTCTTCTCGACTCTTCGCGGCTCTTCTCGGCTCTTCTCGACTCTTCGCGGCTCTTTGCAGCTCTTTGCAACTCTTCGCGGCTCTTCTCGGCTCTTCTCGACTCTTCTCGACTCTTCGCGGCTCTTCTCGACTCTTCGCGGCTCTTCTCGACTCTTCGCGGCTCTTTGCAGCTCTTCGCAACTTTTCGCGGCTCTTCTCAACTCTTCTCAACTCTTCTCGGCTCTTCGCGGCTCTTCTCAACTCTTCTCGGCTCTTCTCGACTCTTCGCAGCTCTTCGCGGCTCTTCTCGGCTCTTCTCGGCTCTTCTCGGCTCTTCTCAACTCTTCTCGGCTCTTCGCGGCTCTTCTCGGCGCTTCGCAGCTCTTCTCGGCTCTTCTCAACTCTTCTCGGCTCTTCGCGGCTCTTCTCAACTCTTCGCGGCTCTTCTTGACTCTTCGCGGCTCTTCGCAGCTCTTCTCGACTCTTCTCGACTCTTCGCGGCTCTTTGCAGCTCTTCGCAACTCTTCGCGGCTCTTCTCGACTCTTCTCGGCTCTTCGCGGCTCTTCTCAACTCTTCTCGGCTCTTCTCGACTCTTCGCGGCTCTTCTCGGCGCTTCGCAGCTCTTCTCGGCTCTTCTCGGCGCTTCGCGGCTCTTCGCGGCTCTTCTCGGCTCTTCTCAACTCTTCTCGGCTCTTCTCGGCGCTTCTCGACTCTTCGCGGCTCTTTGCAGCTCTTCTCAACTCTTCTCGGCGCTTCGCAGCTCTTCTCAACTCTTCTCGGCTCTTCTCGGCGCTTCGCAGCTCTTCTCGGCTCTTCTCAACTCTTCGCGGCGCTTCTCGACTCTTCGCGGCTCTTTGCAGCTCTTCTCAACTCTTCTCGGCTCTTCTCGGCGCTTCGCAGCTCTTCTCAACTCTTCTCGGCTCTTCTCGGCGCTTCGCAGCTCTTCTCGGCTCTTCTCAACTCTTCGCGGCTCTTCTCGGCTCTTCTCGGCTCTTCGCGGCGCTATGCAGGCACTGGGCTGCAGCCAGAGACGGTGAATAGAGAATCTTTGCTGCAGAACTACACATCCAGCAGCTCATTACCGCTCCAATACGAACTTTTCACCCCACATTCAAACAAATATTCGATTGTCGAATAAAAAGCGACAGCCCTAGACCAGACACATCTGTCTCACACCTGTCTCACACCCCTGTCACCTGTCTCACACACAGCGTCCTTACCTCTGCAGTGAGCAGCAGGAGGTCGTTGGTCGTCCACAGAATCGAGTTCACTGAGGAACTGAAGGAGCTGAAACACATCAGACCTCATCAGACCACATCGGTCCACATCAGCTCAACTGGAAGGAAAACACTGGGGTCCTTGTAAAGAAGGCTCAGTCCAGGCTTTTCTTTCTAAGGAAACTTAGATCATTTGCCATCAGCCCAAGGCTGCTAGGCGTCTTCTACCAGGGCATCCTGGCTAGTCTTGTATTTTATGCTGTCCTGTGCTGGGGAGGCAGTATATCCATTGACGATAAGAACAGAATTAACAAGATGATAAAGAGGGCTGGCTCAGTGATTGGTTTTAATCCAGACAAGCTTGAGGTGATAGTGGAGAAGAGAACAAGGACCAAGTTGAAAACAGTCCTTCTCTACGAAAACCTCCCACTCCACAATATATTTAAGGATCTTAAAGCTCCTTCAGTGAGCGGTTAGTGATGCCTCAGTGTTCTACTGAACGACTTAGACGCTCCTTTGTTCCTGCAGCAGCAGATATTTTAACCACAAATAGCGGTTGTCTGTTGTTGTTGTTTTTATCTTCTGGAGGTGTATATTTATTTATTTATCCTTGCCTATATTAATATCAATTTAAATCGCTCTGAGCAGCTACTCTGTCGTATGAAGTATCCAATCATGTTGATAAGTTTTGTGCAATGGTATGGAAATGTTTGTATTGTTTGTTAAGTGGATGTTTGTGTTTTTATTAGGTGGCAAAGCAGTTTCCCCTAAAGTTTTCTAATCTAATCTAATCTAATCTAATCTAATCTAATCAGACCACTTCAGACCCCCAGACTGGACTCACCGTTAATCTAATCTAATCTAATCTAATCAGACCACATGAGACCACTTCAGACCCCCAGACTGGACTCACCGTGTGCTCTGCTCTGGTTTTGGTTTGGGTCCAAACACCTGGAACCTCTTGTCGGTCCTGATGGAGCGGCCGCCCCCCTTCACGGCTCGGACCGACTCAGCAGATCTGAGTGGAGGACGGACCGCGGGACTCTGACCTGCAGATGACATCATCATCATCATCATCATCATCATCATCACCATCATCTTCATCAATAATAACGTTCTGGGGCCAGATTCACAAAACGTTTTTAAGAAAAAACATCTTCTTAAGTGTCATTTTTTTCTTAACTTCTGTCTTAAGAAGAAAGAATAAGTCATATTCTCCAAAAAAGTTCTTTCTTCGATTCCCGACCGACACTGACAACTAAAGCCTCGACTGGTAACAAGTATGAGGACCGTTGTAGTGAGCTAGCTCGATGCTAACTTCGGTTAGCGGTAGCGGTTAGCATTCGCCGCGACAGCATAACAACATAACACCGAGGCTCCCGTGATCGTTACCCCGAGTACAACCGCGCGGAACCTTGGAGTCATTTTTGACCAGGACCTTTCCTTTAGCTCCCACATAAAACATGTGACTAGGACCGCCTTCTTCCATCTGCGCAGTATCACTAAGATTAGGAATATTCTCTCCCAGAGTGATGCTGAGAAACTAGTGCATGCATTTATCACTTCTAGGCTAGACTACTGCAACTCTCTCCTGTCAGGATGTCCGAAAAACTCTCTAAAGAGTCTCCAGCTGGTCCAGAATGCCGCAGCGAGAGTTTTGACAGGAGTTAGGAAGAGAGAGCACATCTCTCCCACCTTAGCTTCTCTCCACTGGCTTCCTGTAGGATTTAGAATAGACTTCAAAATCCTTCTGCTGACTTACAAGGCTCTTAATGATAAAGCTCCATCCTATCTGAAAGAACTAATCATTCCTTACTGTCCTACCAGAGCACTCCGCTCCCAGAATGCAGGTCTGTTAGTGACTCCCAGTATCTCTAAAAACAGACTGGGAGGTAGAGCCTTCAGTTACCGGGCTCCTTTACTGTGGAACCAGCTCTCTCCATGGGTCAAAGAGGCAGACACTCTAACTACATTTAAGTCTAGACTTAAGACCTTCCTTTATGACAGGGCTTTTAGTTAGGGCTGGTTCAGGTAGCTCTGAACCATTTTATAGCTACGCTGCTATAGGCTTAGACTGCTGGGGACACATCTGGTTACACAGAGCCCTCTCCTCTCCTCTCCTCTCCTCTCCTCCCCTCCTCTCCTCTCCTCTCCTCTCCTCTCCTCTCCTCTCCTCTCCTCTCCTCTCCTCTCCTCTCCTCTCCCCTCCCCTCCCCTCCTCTCCTCTCCTCTCCTCTCCTCTCCTCTCCTCTCCTCTCCTCTCCTCTCCTCTCCTCTCCTCTCCTCTCCTCTCCTCTCCTCTCCCCTCCCCTCCTCTCCTCTCCTCTCCTCTCCTCTCCTCAGTATATTTTTGAACTGTCATTTTCTGTTGTACTTTGTAGTTTGGCCTCGGTGTCTCGCACTCTCTCTGTGTTTCCGCAGATCCACCGGAGCTCCATCTCTCTGCACCAGCCGCCGCCTACATCGCCCCCCTCCCACCCCTTCCCCTGCCGTTAGACCGGCCTCCCCTCCCTTCCCATGGACCAGTCTGCCACCCAGTCCTCCCATCGAGCTGACCGGCTCTCCCTGCCCCCCCCCCTCCCCTCACTAGAGACTGCCTTCATCAACCCCTGCTAACATTTCCATATTCCGCACATTCTGTGACAAACTGTAAACTGTTTTCTTGTCTGTAACAACATCTATTGCACGTCTGTCCGTCCTGGGTGAGGGATCCCTCCTCTGTTGCTCACCCTGAGGTTTCTCCTGTTTTTCCCTGTTAAAAGGGTTTCCATGGAGTTTTTCCTCAGTCGATGTGAGGGTCTAAGGACAGAGGATGTTGTTACGATGCCATGTAAAGCCCTTTGAGACAAACTGTTTGTAAAAACGGGCTATACAAATAAAATTGCCTTGCCTTGCCTTGCCTATCGGTTCACGGCTCCAGCGCTTCACTCAGACTGTTTTTCCTTTCCTTTGTTGTCATGACAACTGCTGCTGTCAGGGGCAGGAGGCTACACAGCTTAGCCCCAGAGGAGGAGGGGCCCAGTTTCAATGTTTTGATTACAAACTGCAACGAAGAAAACTCTACCTGCTATGCTGTTTGATGGTGCATGCAATGCAATGCAGTGACGTATTTTAAGAAGTTCTTAAGTAGGACAAATAATAAATTCCTAAGAAATGACTGTTCTTGAGACAGTTCTTAAGAAAATATTGAGGAATTGCACTTAAGAACTTTCTTATGAACTTCTTAATTTTCTTCTTAAGACATTTCTTAAGATCTTTCTTAAGAACATGTTGGTGAATCTGGCCCCAGGTCTTTGATGGGTGGAGGTGTTTACCAGCTGGTCTTCTGGTCTCTGCTGGACTCTGCTGGACCAAAGAGAACCTGGAGGAGGAGGAACATCATCATCATCATCATCATCATCATCATCATCATCATCATCATCATCATCATCATCATCTTCATCATCATCTTCATCATCATCTTGTCAGACAGAGTGAGACAGGTGGAGGAGAGAGAGTTCAGACCTGTTGAGGGACTTGATGACGGCGACCACGGCGTCGTCCAGCAGCTCCACTCCGGTCCGGCTGCGCTCCAGGAGACCAGCAGGAGGATCAGACTGGAGCTGCTCCCTGGACCTGGTGACCTCGTCCTCCTGGGGGGAGGGGGGGGGGGGTAGAGGTTAGACAGGTTAGACCAGACAGGTGGAGAACAGGTAACCGGGGAGGTGTGGGTGGGACCAGGTCTCAGTAGACCAGGGGCCGTATTCACAGAGAATCTTAGGGTTAAAAGTAGCTCCTAAGGGCTGAATTTAGGAATTTAAGAATTTAAGACCTATTCACAAAGAATGGGAAATGGCTGCAGCCAGGCAAATGTTTCAGAGACAATGGAGGACTGCGAATTGCTGCAGAGGGGGGTGCTGGAGCAGTGTCCATGATGATGAAGATGATTGATGCCCAAAGTGCCTTTTTGTCTGTGTTTTTTTTTGTTTTTTTGTTACAGCAACAATACAACATTTTCGCTATAAAACAGGAGTAGTGACGGTGACAAACTGTCTAATAGCCTCTAGGCGTCACAACGGTCGGACCGAGGTGACTGCGACCGCTGCGATGCAGTCGTGCTGCTGTGAGCCAGAAATATCTCTGTGAATAGCTTTTAAGAAAAAACTCCTACGTAAAAACTTTTAGCGTGAGTTAGGAGCACTCGTAGCGGTGAGATAAACGGCTTCGTGAACACGGCCCAGGAGGAACCAGGAGGAACCAGGAGGAACCAGGAGGAACCAGGAGGAACCAGGAGGAACTCACCAGCTGAAAGTCCAGGTAGTGACGACGTCGCTCCAGGTCCTGACTGACGGAGGAGAGGACACACAACACCTGGTCTGCACACACCTGCAGAGAGACAGACACATCACACATCTACTGGATACCTGTGTGTGTGTGTGTGTGTGTGTGTGTGTGTGTGTGTGTGTGTGTGTGTGTGTGTGTACCTGTGTGTTCTCCATCATCTTTCTAACTTGCTCCAACTTGCTGTTGATCACTGTCTGTTGCTGGTTACTGAGGACTGCCTGAGGAGAGACAGACAGGTAGGTGGAGAGACAGACAGACAGACAGACAGCAGGGATGCAAACGGGTCAGGACCAAAAAAGAGAGGAATTGTCTGGCGGGGGGGGGGGGGGGGGGGGGGGGGGGGGGAGTGCTCACCATTAACAAATAATTACATTACAATATCACGGAAAAGTCAATTTCCAGTAGTTCCAGTTGCTTTAAAAAAAAAATCCTTTGCAATAATTCAATTTTGGAGATACTGATTTTTAGGTCTTCACTGAATGTTAGTCATAATTATTACTATTAAAATAAACTGAATAAATAAAGACATGGGATGTTTCGTTCAGTGTGTAATGGACATATAGGCCTATATAATGTGTTAGTTTCACTTTAATTGAACACATTCTACATCGCGGAGGTGACTTTTTTTTTATTTTTTTTAGAAACTTTATTAAGTCAGCATGGTACAATGACGACGTCTTTCCACTTAGAGCTTCCTTCACCTCTGAAACGGGGCAGAGCTCCGTGGAAACACCTGCCTGACACAGCAACATAGGGAACCGTGCATGTCTGCGGCCACAGCTCCACATGCACGGGGGAAAAAACGGCGTCGCCGTCGCACCGACTGCACGCGGATACGCGCCGCTTTAATGAGCGCGCACGTCGCGCGTCTACATTGGAGGTCGGCAGTTATCAGTATAATCAGAGACCATGAATGAGTTCGCCTCAGTTTCACGTGATTGTCACTGTCACTGTTAGAAAAACATTTTACTGACCCCAGCTGAGACGCTGAGACGCTGAGACCCCCCCCCTCCCAAAAACAAAAACTCTTCGGATCTGAACGATTCACACAAGTCACCTAATTAAATTCTTTTCTTTTTTAATAAAAACTCGCTTTTTTCATGACCAATTAGGTGACTTGTGTGAATCGTTCAGATCCGAAGAGTTTTTGTTTTTGGGAGGGGGGGGGGTCTCAGCTGGGGTCAGTAAAGAAGCGAGTTTCGCTTTTCGGCGCGCTGTTTGCATCCCTGAGACAGACAGACAGACAGACAGACAGACAGACAGACAGACAGACAGACAGACAGACAGACAGACAGACAGACAGACAGACAGACAGGTACCTGAGCCTTGATGTGAACCTGTGAGCTGCTGATCTCACTCTGTATTTTCTCCATCAACGTGACCTCTGACCTCAGGGAGCAGAGCTTCTCCTCCACCCTCAGAGACTCCTCCTTCACCTGCAGAGGAGCACAAGGTTTCACCTGTCCACCTGTCCACACCTGTCCACACCTGTCCACACCTGTCCACACCTGTCCACACCTGTCCACACCTGTCCACACCTGTCCACACCTGTCCACACCTGTCCACACCTGTCCACACCTGTCCACACCTGTCAAAGTTCTCTTTATTGTCCCAGTTGGGAAATTGATTTGCAGCCAGGATGTCCAAAATACATAAAAGCATACAATACCAATAAATGCACATAAAACACACACACAGAGCAATCAACCTCTGTTAGGAAAAACAGCACATAGAGCAACACATAACAACAACACAGAGAACACATAACAACACATAGTGGGCAGAGTCATTAATTTCCAAGTGCAGACAGAGACAAAGTGCATTCAAGTGCATTCAAACGAGGTGAGATAAAACAAACTGTGTGGTCCAGACAGCTGTCAGTTATCTCCCTGTTTAACTCTGTTCAGCATCATGATGCAGAAGGAACAGCTGTCTACACCTGTCTGTCTGTGTGTGTACCTGTCTGTCTGTGTGTGTACCTGTCTGTCTGTGTGTGTACCTGTCTGTGTGTGTGTGTACCTGTCTGTCTGTGTGTGTACCTGTCTGTCTGTGTGTGTACCTGTCTGTCTGTGTGTGTACCTGTCTGTCTGTGTGTGTACCTGTCTCAGGCTGTTGGACTGGAAGCGGTCCAGCTCGGAGCAGACTGTCTCCTCTGTCTCACTGATGTGTCTGGTTTCCTCCGTCAGCCTCCTCTTCAGCTGCTTCACCTCCTGGGGGGCGTGCTCCCCCCCCTCGCTGAACAACCTGAGGCAGCAGCAAGCACAGCAGTTACAGGAAGGAATGGGACCCAAGGGGGCAGTTGTGGGTCTGAGAAGTGAAGCTGCAATCCCCTCTTCTTCCTCTGGGGGCTGGTGTCAGAAAGCAGCATTCTCCATAGACCCCCATGTTAAAATCACCCACTTTACATCCTCAATAAACATGTTAAAAGCCTGGTGTCACAACGTTTTCTGGTCTCAACCGATCTATGAGTGTGTGCGGTCTACCCCCGCACACACTCTGAGGGGGTGAATTTTTAACTCTACCATTTGACCGTTATTAGGTTAAAACTCTGAGGGGTTTAACTCTACCGTTTGACCGTTATTAGGTTAAAACTCTGAGGGGTTTAACTCTACCGTTTGACCGTTATTAGGTTCAAACTCTGAGGGGTTTAACTCTACCGTTTGACCGTTATTAGGTTCAAACTCTGAGGGGTTTAACTCTACCGTTTGACCGTTATTAGGTTCAAACTCTGAGGGGTTTAACTCTACCGTTTGACCGTTATTAGGTTAAAACTCTGAGGGGTTTAACTCTACCGTTTGACCGTTATTAGGTTCAAACTCTGAGGGGTTTAACTCTACCGTTTGACTGTTATTAGGTTAAAACTCTGAGGGGTTTAACTCTACCGTTTGACTGTTATTAGGTTCAAACTCTGAGGGGTTTAACTCTACCATTTGACCGTTATTAGGTTAAAACTCTGAGGGGTTTAACTCTACCGTTTGACCGTTATTAGGTTAAAACTCTGAGGGGTTTAACTCTACCATTTGACCGTTATTAGGTTCAAACTCTGAGGGGTTTAACTCTACCGTTTGACCGTTATTAGGTTCAAACTCTGAGGGGTTTAACTCTACCGTTTGACCGTTATTAGGTTAAAACTCTGAGGGGTTTAACTCTACCGTTTGACCGTTATTAGGTTAAAACTCTGAGGGGTTTAACTCTACCGTTTGACCGTTATTAGGTTCAAACTCTGAGGGGTTTAACTCTACCGTTTGACCGTTATTAGGTTAAAACTCTGAGGGGTTTAACTCTACCATTTGACCGTTATTAGGTTCAAACTCTGAGGGGTTTAACTCTACCGTTTGACCGTTATTAGGTTAAAACTCTGAGGGGTTTAACTCTACCATTTGACCGTTATTAGGTTCAAACTCTGAGGGGTTTAACTCTACCGTTTGACCGTTATTAGGTTCAAACTCTGAGGGGTTTAACTCTACCGTTTGACCGTTATTAGGTTAAAACTCTGAGGGGTTTAACTCTACCGTTTGACCGTTATTAGGTTAAAACTCTGAGGGGTTTAACTCTACCGTTTGACCGTTATTAGGTTCAAACTCTGAGGGGTTTAACTCTACCGTTTGACCGTTATTAGGTTAAAACTCTGAGGGGTTTAACTCTACCATTTGACCGTTATTAGGTTCAAACTCTGAGGGGTTTAACTCTACCGTTTGACCGTTATTAGGTTAAAACTCTGAGGGGTTTAACTCTACCATTTGACCGTTATTAGGTTCAAACTCTGAGGGGTTTAACTCTACCGTTTGACCGTTATTAGGTTAAAACTCTGAGGGGTTTAACTCTACCGTTTGACCGTTATTAGGTTCAAACTCTGAGGGGTTTAACTCTACCGTTTGACCGTTATTAGGTTAAAACTCTGAGGGGTTTAACTCTACCATTTGACCGTTATTAGGTTCAAACTCTGAGGGGTTTAACTCTACCGTTTGACCGTTATTAGGTTAAAACTCTGAGGGGTTTAACTCTACCATTTGACCGTTATTAGGTTCAAACTCTGAGGGGTTTAACTCTACCGTTTGACCGTTATTAGGTTCAAACTCTGAGGGGTTTAACTCTACCGTTTGACCGTTATTAGGTTAAAACTCTGAGGGGTTTAACTCTACCGTTTGACCGTTATTAGGTTAAAACTCTGAGGGGTTTAACTCTACCGTTTGACCGTTATTAGGTTCAAACTCGGAGGGGTTTAACTCTACCGTTTGACCGTTATTAGGTTAAAACTCTGAGGGGTTTAACTCTACCGTTTGACCGTTATTAGGTTAAAACTCTGAGGGGTTTAACTCTACCATTTGACCGTTATTAGGTTCAAACTCTGAGGGGTTTAACTCTACCGTTTGACCGTTATTAGGTTAAAACTCTGAGGGGTTTAACTCTACCATTTGACCGTTATTAGGTTCAAACTCTGAGGGGTTTAACTCTACCGTTTGACCGTCTACCGTTACTGTTAATGCCGTCAATTGCCCACGTAAATTCTAAAATAAATATTGCACAACCCTGCGCTCATAGCCTACATAAAGAACATAAAGAAACTGAAGGCCTTTTCTCAGATACAATAATTTGCAAACATAAAACAAATCTTGGACCGGCTCATTTCATAATAACAGGGCGTGCTGGCAACTTGAAATATAAATAATAATAAATATGGCTGCTTTGCAATAAAAACTCTACAAACTGAAAAAAAAATCCCTTGACAAGTTCTCTTTCTTTTACTTTTTACGCATTTTCGCGTGTGTGAAATGTGCTGCAGCTGTTTTAAAATCTAATGTGTGCAGTGTCTCCGCGCAGTCGTGTGACTTTGCTCTCTCCGAGGCGACTTCACTGTGCTGTTTAGATGTGATTCTGCAGAGAGAAGCCTCTCTCCACTCAATCTAGATGTCGCTGAAATCTCTGATTTCGTTTTTTTTGTTTGTTTGATTTTTTAATAAAATTCAAATTGTGCTCGGACTCGGAGGGAATATTTTCACCGGACATTTTGACCGGCGGGGTTAGAAAATACCGGACTTAGGCAGATTTTTCCGGTCAAAGTCCGGTAATTACCGGACAACGGAAACCCTGAACTATTGTAACTATAGTAACTAGTAAGTGTTAGTTACCTGAAGGAGGAGAGCAGCTGGGCCGTCTCAGTTACTTCTCTGGTAAAGTAACTAGTAACTAGTAACTAGTAACTATAGTAACTAGTAGGTGTTAGTTACCTGAAGGAGGAGAGCAGCTGGGCCGTCTCAGTTACTTCTCTGGTAAAGTAACTAGTAACTAGTAACTAGTAACTATAGTAACTAGTAGGTGCTAGTTACCTGAAGGAGGAGAGCAGCTGGGCCGTCTCAGTTACTTCTCTGGTAAAGTAACTAGTAACTAGTAACTATAGTAACTATAGTAACTAGTAGGTGCTAGTTACCTGAAGGAGGAGAGCAGCTGGGCCGTCTCAGTTACTTCTCTGGTAAAGTAACTAGTAACTAGTAACTATAGTAACTATAGTAACTAGTAGGTGTTAGTTACCTGAAGGAGGAGAGCAGCTGGGCCGTCTCAGTTACTTCTCTGGTAAAGTAACTAGTAACTAGTAACTATAGTAACTAGTAGGTGTTAGTTACCTGAAGGAGGAGAGCAGCTGGGCCGTCTCAGTTACTTCTCTGGTAAAGTAACTAGTAACTAGTAACTAGTAACTATAGTAACTAGTAGGTGTTAGTTACCTGAAGGAGGAGAGCAGCTGGGCCGTCTCAGTTACTTCTCTGGTAAAGTAACTAGTAACTAGTAACTAGTAACTATAGTAACTATAGTAACTAGTAAGTGTTAGTTACCTGAAGGAGGAGAGCAGCTGGGCCGTCTCAGTTACTTCTCTGGTAAAGTAACTAGTAACTAGTAACTATAGTAACTATAGTAACTAGTAGGTGTTAGTTACCTGAAGGAGGAGAGCAGCTGGGCCGTCTCAGTTACTTCTCTGGTAAAGTAACTAGTAACTAGTAACTATAGTAACTATAGTAACTAGTAGGTGCTAGTTACCTGAAGGAGGAGAGCAGCTGGGCCGTCTCAGTTACTTCTCTGGTAAAGTAACTAGTAACTAGTAACTATAGTAACTATAGTTACTAGTTACTAGTTACTAGTAACTAGTAACTAGTAACTATAGTAACTATAGTAACTAGTAGGTGTTAGTTACCTGAAGGAGGAGAGCAGCTGGGCCGTCTCAGTTACTTCTCTGGTAAAGTAACTAGTAACTATAGTAACTAGTAACTATAGTAACTAGTAGGTGTTAGTTACCTGAAGGAGGAGAGCAGCTGGGCCGTCTCAGTTACTTCTCTGGTAAAGTAACTAGTAACTATAGTAACTAGTAGGTGCTAGTTACCTGAAGGAGGAGAGCAGCTGGGCCGTCTCAGTTACTTCTCTGGTAAAGTAACTAGTAACTAGTAACTATAGTAACTATAGTAACTAGTAGGTGCTAGTTACCTGAAGGAGGAGAGCAGCTGGGCCGTCTCAGTTACTTCTCTGGTAAAGTAACTAGTAACTAGTAACTAGTAACTATAGTAACTAGTAGGTGTTAGTTACCTGAAGGAGGAGAGCAGCTGGGCCGTCTCAGTTACTTCTCTGGTAAAGTAACTAGTAACTAGTAACTATAGTAACTATAGTAACTAGTAGGTGTTAGTTACCTGAAGGAGGAGAGCAGCTGGGCCGTCTCAGTTACTTCTCTGGTAAAGTAACTAGTAACTATAGTAACTATAGTAACTAGTAGGTGCTAGTTACCTGAAGGAGGAGAGCAGCTGGGCCGTCTCAGTTACTTCTCTGGTAAAGTAACTAGTAACTAGTAACTAGTAACTAGTAACTATAGTAACTAGTAGGTGCTAGTTACCTGAAGGAGGAGAGCAGCTGGGCCGTCTCAGTTACTTCTCTGGTAAAGTAACTAGTAACTAGTAACTAGTAACTATAGTAACTAGTAGGTGCTAGTTACCTGAAGGAGGAGAGCAGCTGGGCCGTCTCAGTTACTTCTCTGGTAAAGTAACTAGTAACTATAGTAACTAGTAGGTGCTAGTTACCTGAAGGAGGAGAGCAGCTGGGCCGTCTCAGTTACTTCTCTGGTAAAGTAACTAGTAACTATAGTAACTATAGTAACTAGTAGGTGTTAGTTACCTGAAGGAGGAGAGCAGCTGGGCCGTCTCAGTTACTTCTCTGGTAAAGTAACTAGTAACTAGTAACTAGTAACTATAGTAACTAGTAGGTGCTAGTTACCTGAAGGAGGAGAGCAGCTGGGCCGTCTCAGTTACTTCTCTGGTAAAGTAACTAGTAACTAGTAACTATAGTAACTATAGTAACTAGTAGGTGTTAGTTACCTGAAGGAGGAGAGCAGCTGGGCCGTCTCAGTTACTTCTCTGGTAAAGTAACTAGTAACTAGTAACTATAGTAACTATAGTAACTAGTAGGTGCTAGTTACCTGAAGGAGGAGAGCAGCTGGGCCGTCTCAGTTACTTCTCTGGTAAAGTAACTAGTAACTAGTAACTAGTAACTATAGTAACTATAGTTACTAGTTACTAGTAACTAGTAACTAGTAACTATAGTAACTATAGTAACTAGTAGGTGTTAGTTACCTGAAGGAGGAGAGCAGCTGGGCCGTCTCAGTTACTTCTCTGGTAAAGTAACTAGTAACTATAGTAACTAGTAACTATAGTAACTAGTAGGTGTTAGTTACCTGAAGGAGGAGAGCAGCTGGGCCGTCTCAGTTACTTCTCTGGTAAAGTAACTAGTAACTATAGTAACTAGTAGGTGCTAGTTACCTGAAGGAGGAGAGCAGCTGGGCCGTCTCAGTTACTTCTCTGGTAAAGTAACTAGTAACTAGTAACTATAGTAACTATAGTAACTAGTAGGTGTTAGTTACCTGAAGGAGGAGAGCAGCTGGGCCGTCTCAGTTACTTCTCTGGTAAAGTAACTAGTAACTAGTAACTAGTAACTATAGTAACTAGTAGGTGTTAGTTACCTGAAGGAGGAGAGCAGCTGGGCCGTCTCAGTTACTTCTCTGGTAAAGTAACTAGTAACTAGTAACTATAGTAACTATAGTAACTAGTAGGTGTTAGTTACCTGAAGGAGGAGAGCAGCTGGGCCGTCTCAGTTACTTCTCTGGTAAAGTAACTAGTAACTATAGTAACTATAGTAACTAGTAGGTGCTAGTTACCTGAAGGAGGAGAGCAGCTGGGCCGTCTCAGTTACTTCTCTGGTAAAGTAACTAGTAACTAGTAACTAGTAACTAGTAACTATAGTAACTAGTAGGTGCTAGTTACCTGAAGGAGGAGAGCAGCTGGGCCGTCTCAGTTACTTCTCTGGTAAAGTAACTAGTAACTAGTAACTAGTAACTATAGTAACTAGTAGGTGTTAGTTACCTGAAGGAGGAGAGCAGCTGGGCCGTCTCAGTTACTTCTCTGGTAAAGTAACTAGTAACTAGTAACTAGTAACTATAGTAACTAGTAGGTGCTAGTTACCTGAAGGAGGAGAGCAGCTGGGCCGTCTCAGTTACTTCTCTGGTAAAGTAACTAGTAACTATAGTAACTATAGTAACTAGTAGGTGTTAGTTACCTGAAGGAGGAGAGCAGCTGGGCCGTCTCAGTTACTTCTCTGGTAAAGTAACTAGTAACTATAGTAACTATAGTAACTAGTAGGTGCTAGTTACCTGAAGGAGGAGAGCAGCTGGGCCGTCTCAGTTACTTCTCTGGTAAAGTAACTAGTAACTAGTAACTAGTAACTAGTAACTAGTAACTATAGTAACTAGTAGGTGCTAGTTACCTGAAGGAGGAGAGCAGCTGGGCCGTCTCAGTTACTTCTCTGGTAAAGTAACTAGTAACTAGTAACTAGTAACTAGTAACTATAGTAACTAGTAGGTGCTAGTTACCTGAAGGAGGAGAGCAGCTGGGCCGTCTCAGTTACTTCTCTGGTAAAGTAACTAGTAACTAGTAACTAGTAACTATAGTAACTAGTAGGTGTTAGTTACCTGAAGGAGGAGAGCAGCTGGGCCGTCTCAGTTACTTCTCTGGTAAAGTAACTAGTAACTAGTAACTAGTAACTATAGTAACTAGTAGGTGCTAGTTACCTGAAGGAGGAGAGCAGCTGGGCCGTCTCAGTTACTTCTCTGGTAAAGTAACTAGTAACTAGTAACTATAGTAACTATAGTAACTAGTAGGTGTTAGTTACCTGAAGGAGGAGAGCAGCTGGGCCGTCTCAGTTACTTCTCTGGTAAAGTAACTAGTAACTATAGTAACTATAGTAACTAGTAGGTGCTAGTTACCTGAAGGAGGAGAGCAGCTGGGCCGTCTCAGTTACTTCTCTGGTAAAGTAACTAGTAACTAGTAACTAGTAACTATAGTAACTAGTAGGTGCTAGTTACCTGAAGGAGGAGAGCAGCTGGGCCGTCTCAGTTACTTCTCTGGTAAAGTAACTAGTAACTAGTAACTAGTAACTATAGTAACTAGTAGGTGCTAGTTACCTGAAGGAGGAGAGCAGCTGGGCCGTCTCAGTTACTTCTCTGGTAAAGTAACTAGTAACTATAGTAACTATAGTAACTAGTAGGTGTTAGTTACCTGAAGGAGGAGAGCAGCTGGGCCGTCTCAGTTACTTCTCTGGTAAAGTAACTAGTAACTAGTAACTAGTAACTAGTAACTATAGTAACTAGTAGGTGTTAGTTACCTGAAGGAGGAGAGCAGCTGGGCCGTCTCAGTTACTTCTCTGGTAAAGTAACTAGTAACTAGTAACTATAGTAACTATAGTAACTAGTAGGTGTTAGTTACCTGAAGGAGGAGAGCAGCTGGGCCGTCTCAGTTACTTCTCTGGTAAAGTAACTAGTAACTATAGTAACTAGTAGGTGCTAGTTACCTGAAGGAGGAGAGCAGCTGGGCCGTCTCAGTTACTTCTCTGGTAAAGTAACTAGTAACTAGTAACTAGTAACTAGTAACTATAGTAACTAGTAGGTGCTAGTTACCTGAAGGAGGAGAGCAGCTGGGCCGTCTCAGTTACTTCTCTGGTAAAGTAACTAGTAACTAGTAACTATAGTAACTAGTAGGTGCTAGTTACCTGAAGGAGGAGAGCAGCTGGGCCGTCTCAGTTACTTCTCTGGTAAAGTAACTAGTAACTATAGTAACTATAGTAACTAGTAGGTGTTAGTTACCTGAAGGAGGAGAGCAGCTGGGCCGTCTCAGTTACTTCTCTGGTAAAGTAACTAGTAACTAGTAACTAGTAACTAGTAACTATAGTAACTAGTAGGTGCTAGTTACCTGAAGGAGGAGAGCAGCTGGGCCGTCTCAGTTACTTCTCTGGTAAAGTAACTAGTAACTAGTAACTATAGTAACTAGTAGGTGCTAGTTACCTGAAGGAGGAGAGCAGCTGGGCCGTCTCAGTTACTTCTCTGGTAAAGTAACTAGTAACTAGTAACTAGTAACTATAGTAACTAGTAGGTGCTAGTTACCTGAAGGAGGAGAGCAGCTGGGCCGTCTCAGTTACTTCTCTGGTAAAGTAACTAGTAACTAGTAACTATAGTAACTAGTAGGTGCTAGTTACCTGAAGGAGGAGAGCAGCTGGGCCGTCTCAGTTACTTCTCTGGTAAAGTAACTAGTAACTATAGTAACTAGTAACTATAGTAACTAGTAGGTGTTAGTTACCTGAAGGAGGAGAGCAGCTGGGCCGTCTCAGTTACTTCTCTGGTAAAGTAACTAGTAACTAGTAACTATAGTAACTAGTAGGTGCTAGTTACCTGAAGGAGGAGAGCAGCTGGGCCGTCTCAGTTACTTCTCTGGTAAAGTAACTAGTAACTAGTAACTAGTAACTAGTAACTAGTAACTATAGTAACTAGTAGGTGCTAGTTACCTGAAGGAGGAGAGCAGCTGGGCCGTCTCAGTTACTTCTCTGGTAAAGTAACTAGTAACTAGTAACTAGTAACTATAGTAACTATAGTAGGTGTTAGTTACCTGAAGGAGGAGAGCAGCTGGGCCGTCTCAGTTACTTCTCTGGTAAAGTAACTAGTAACTAGTAACTATAGTAACTATAGTAGGTGTTAGTTACCTGAAGGAGGAGAGCAGCTGGGCCGTCTCAGTTACTTCTCTGGTAAAGTAACTAGTAACTAGTAACTATAGTAACTAGTAGGTGCTAGTTACCTGAAGGAGGAGAGCAGCTGGGCCGTCTCAGTTACTTCTCTGGTAAAGTAACTAGTAACTAGTAACTAGTAACTAGTAACTATAGTAACTAGTAGGTGCTAGTTACCTGAAGGAGGAGAGCAGCTGGGCCGTCTCAGTTACTTCTCTGGTAAAGTAACTAGTAACTATAGTAACTATAGTAACTAGTAGGTGCTAGTTACCTGAAGGAGGAGAGCAGCTGGGCCGTCTCAGTTACTTCTCTGGTAAAGTAACTAGTAACTAGTAACTAGTAACTATAGTAACTATAGTAGGTGTTAGTTACCTGAAGGAGGAGAGCAGCTGGGCCGTCTCAGTTACTTCTCTGGTAAAGTAACTAGTAACTAGTAACTATAGTAACTAGTAGGTGTTAGTTACCTGAAGGAGGAGAGCAGCTGGGCCGTCTCAGTTACTTCTCTGGTAAAGTAACTAGTTACTAGTAACTAGTAACTAGTAACTATAGTAACTAGTAGGTGCTAGTTACCTGAAGGAGGAGAGCAGCTGGGCCGTCTCAGTTACTTCTCTGGTAAAGTAACTAGTAACTAGTAACTATAGTAACTATAGTAACTAGTAGGTGCTAGTTACCTGAAGGAGGAGAGCAGCTGGGCCGTCTCAGTTACTTCTCTGGTAAAGTAACTAGTAACTAGTAACTATAGTAACTATAGTAACTAGTAGGTGCTAGTTACCTGAAGGAGGAGAGCAGCTGGGCCGTCTCAGTTACTTCTCTGGTAAAGTAACTAGTAACTAGTAACTATAGTAACTATAGTAACTAGTAGGTGTTAGTTACCTGAAGGAGGAGAGCAGCTGGGCCGTCTCAGTTACTTCTCTGGTAAAGTAACTAGTAACTAGTAACTAGTAACTATAGTAACTATAGTAACTAGTAGGTGCTAGTTACCTGAAGGAGGAGAGCAGCTGGGCCGTCTCAGTTACTTCTCTGGTAAAGTAACTAGTAACTAGTAACTAGTAACTATAGTAACTATAGTAACTAGTAGGTGCTAGTTACCTGAAGGAGGAGAGCAGCTGGGCCGTCTCAGTTACTTCTCTGGTAAAGTAACTAGTAACTAGTAACTAGTAACTATAGTAACTATAGTAACTAGTAGGTGCTAGTTACCTGAAGGAGGAGAGCAGCTGGGCCGTCTCAGTTACTTCTCTGGTAAAGTAACTAGTAACTAGTAACTAGTAACTATAGTAACTATAGTAGGTGCTAGTTACCTGAAGGAGGAGAGCAGCTGGGCCGTGCTGCTCCTCAGACCGTCCATACGGAGCTGCAGCGTCTGTCTGAAGCTGCTCTCACTGCTCTGGTTCAGTCTGATGTGCTGGTCCAGCTGCTGCTGCAGGTTGCAGCTCACCGCCTGCAGCCTGGGGGGGAGAGGGGGTGGGGGGGGGGTAAACGTTTACACAGAATGAAACTGTAAACGTTTAGTAAAAAATCCCTAAACGATACACGCAATTCTTTTTTTTTATTTTTTACATAGCCTACATTTTGGGGGGGGGTGAAAAACAGTCCAGCGCACTGTCTTTCATAAAAATGATGCTGTGACGCGCTTCCCTCCTTCAGACTAAATGTGTGTGAATCATGGTGTGAATGCATTTTTTTCCTCCTTTTTTTCTAGTCTTTTTTTTTTTTCTTTTTCTTTTGCGAGCGAGTGTGATGGCCCCGCCACCGAGTAAACCGTAAACGCCCATCTGAAATAAACGGCGGGTCAAACATTGCTTTTCTGGTTGCCAAAAATATTCTATGCAAATATAGACACAACCCTAAACACAAACAAATAACCTTAAACGGATTGAAAGGGCCGGGGTGTCTCGAGACATTAAAGACGGCCGAGGACTGACGAGACGCGTGTACACGGAAAAAATTGCACAGTGTACACGACTAAATGGTCGCAAAATTCAATGACAATGCGAGTACATTTTTCATCTACTCGCGCATGTGCGACCAGTAAATTTGCTGATTTTTTTTTTTTAATGACCACTGTGATTGGCTCATGTGTGAAAAGAAACGCGGGGGGGGGGGGTTGGTTCTAGGATGAGTTTACCCAGGTGGGGTGTGTCTACTTGTTCTAGGTCACTAACATTAACTTTGTATTTTCAATATGTTTCACAATAAAATGTGAATTTAAAACATTATAGTTTCTGCAAGTATTTATTTGTAATACAGTGAAAAGTAGAGGAAATGTGAAAATGTACTTTGCAAGTCGATTTCGGTGTGCGCCCCTAAATTTTCTGCCCACTGTGCTCCTAGTGAAAAGAGTTAGTCTGGAGCCTTGCACGTGTAGATATTTTAGTAAACGTTGACATCCCTAGTTGCTCCTACCTCTGGCTGCTGAGCGAGGTGCGGACCTGCTCCTCCATGAGGGACAGAGCGGAGCTGAACTCCTGGTTCCTGCAGCTGATGGAGGCGATGAGGTCGCTGAGCTGCTTCCTGCAGCACGACAACACCTGCTGCACCTGCTCACAGTGCTGCTGCACGGCCTGCAGGTGGCGCTGCAGCTCCGCTAACCACAACACAAACAGCACAGCAGCAAGAGAGAAGAAGATCACCATCACCATCATCGTCCCTGTTCAACCAGGTTCAATTCCCTGTGGACGTGGGGGGGAGGGAGCTCTCCTCTCTAGGGAGGGTTCAGCTGGTTCTGCCAAACTGCTTCTTCTTGTCTAAGTGTCGTTGTAGGACTTTTAGTTGCTGTAATGGACAGTTCAGTCAGGCAGCAAAGGACCGTGTGAAACGGGATTCGATCGGGGGCCGGCTGCAGTGAGGACTGTACTCAACCCACTGAGCCACACGGCCGGATAATAAAACAACTGAGACCAACAGTCTGTCATCGTCATGAAACCATGTTATAGACACGCTGAGCTCTGATTGGACCAGAGCGTGTGACGGGTTAGTGGATGAAGAGAAGGTGTGTGTGTGTGTGTGTGTGTGTGTGTGTGTGTGTGTGTGTGTGTGTGTGTGTGTGTGTGTGAGTGTGTGTGTGTGTGTGTGTGTGTGTGTGTGTGTGTGTGTGTGTGTGTGTGTGTGTGTGTGTGTGTGAGTGTGTGTGTGTGTGTGTGTGTGTGTGTGTGTGTGTGTGTGTGTGTGTGTGTGTTACCCAGGCGTGGCTGACAGATGTGTGTGTGGATGTGTGTGTGTGTGTGTGAGTGTGTGTGTGTGTAGGTGTGTGTGTGTGTGTGTGTGTGTGTGTTACCCAGGCGTGGCTGACAGATGTGTGTGTGGATGTAGTCGGTGTTCAGCTGCTGCAGGTGAACTTCCTGCTCCAGAGAAACCGCCTTCTTCCTGTCCGTCACCGTGGCGACCGCAGAGCTGAGGACGGCGCGGAAATGTTGCTGCAGGTGATCCAGGACCAGCGTCCGAGTCCTGAACACACACACCATTGTTACCATGGTTACCACGGCACCAGGGCTCCGTTTCACAAAGCAGGTTTAGTGAAAACTCTGAGTCTGTTAACTCTGGGTTTTCTGTTTCAGAAAGGGAGGAAACTCAAACCAGGGAAAGAGGAGTAACTCTCTCCAGCCCGTTTCACAAAGAGAGGTAACTGAAGCTCAGAGTCAGTTACTATGGCAACACACTCTGTGAACCGAACCTGGTCGGGACCCCGAGTTTCTCCTTTTGATCTGAAGCTGCAGACTGAAAGCAGCGGCTGACAGGACTGGATGTTTGATTCTCCATGAGGAGGAGTTTGATCGTTCCTGAACAACCCTCACATGACACCACACGGACACGCGTCTCTCTCTCTCTGTTATTGTTTCGTAGTCGGTCGATCCACTTCTGGATTATTTCCAGGTGTGATAGTAGATTGATGACTGCACGCACATCCCATAATACATCCATGGCACATCCCCGTCACGTTATAATGGAAACAAACTTGAACATATCAAACACAACATTTGTAGTTGTCTGCTCAAACACACAATGTTAGATAACTCTCCAGATTTTTTTTTTAGATTAATACTCACGTCTTGTCCCGCGGTGTAAAAGTGGGAGGGGCAAGGTTTTTTTTTTGCTGGTTGCCATGGTGAATCATGTTATCTTTGTTCCATTGTAACACGTAACTCAGGGTCAAGTTACTCAGAGTTGAATGAACCAACTGTTAAATATCACCTGTTCTCAGAGTAGATCAACTCAGAGTTTGTTGAAGCTGCTTTGTCAAACGGACCTGTGTGTGTGTGTGTGTGTGTGTGTGTGTGTGTGTGTGTGTACCTGGTGAGTGTGTGTGTGTGTGTGTGTGTGTGTGTGTGTGTGTGTGTGTGTGTGTGTACCTGGAGAGTGTGTGTGTGAGCAGCTCCGTGGGGAACAGGCTGAGCGGTGTGATTGGCTCCAGCAGGTCGGGGGCGGGGCTTCTGAAGGCGGGGCCGCTGTAGGCCACGCCCCCCGACGTCTCAAAGCTGACGGAGTCGGTGATGTCATAGAGCTCCAGCAGAGAGGACGCCGCCTACACACACACACACACACACACACACACACACACACACACACACACACACACACACACACACACACACACTGAGTCATCTGGACCGACCTGCTGAGCTGCAGGGAAACATGAAGCGATTATTAGTATGAATGGGTCAGAGTTGTTGTTGTTAACAGTTAAACAGAAACGTCCTGATGAGTAAAACTGAGCCACTTCTGTGTTTGTTGTTTTGTTTCCAGCTCAGGAGGAAGTAGCTACGACTTCTTCCTCTGTGGTGGTTTTAGAGGGATCAATGTAATAATGCCCACGAACGTAATAAACCACAAACGTAATAAAAATATGCAGCTTTTAATGTAATAATCCTGCAAACGTAATACATTTTCCACAAACGTAATAGCCGCTGCCTACTACAAACGTAATACGCGATTTCCCACAAATGTAATAACTATTACGTTTGCAGAGATTTGTTACGTTTGTGGGGAAGTGAAAATCTTCAATTTTCAATGTAATAAAATGTAATAACGCAATGACTAATGGTCGTTGTGTTGGTTGTTGTTGTTTATATCTACTAATAGCCTACTGACTGTGCGAAATCCAGCTGCTGACTCTCCACTCCACGATCACGGAGAGCCCACCCCACCCCACCCACCCCTCAAACAGCGCATCTCTCTCTCAATTCTCAATTCACAAGCTTTATTGGCATGACTGTCATTACAATATTGCCAAAGCATTACAAAAATGGTAAAATAACACATACAATATAAATAAATAAACAGATAATATAATAATACAGATGATACTAATGAACAAACAGTGTAGATATCATTTAGCAGGTAAAACTCAACAGGAGCAGCAGCAGCTGCTCATATAGAGGAGCTCATGTTGAGCAGCTCATCTCTCTTTTTGTGACAGGCACAAACATATTTTGCTGCTTCTAGAGCAGTGGCTCTTTGTTCTCCTAACAGATGACAGAATTTGTCCTGGTCTGAGAGTTGGGTGAAGTTGGGTGTTGTTAGTGTGATGTTAGTGTATGTCTGTGTTCTGATGTGTGTGTATGCGTCACAGTGCAGCAGGAAGTGCTGCTCTGTCTCCACCTCTCTATGTGGACAGAGCTGACAGAGGCGCTGGTCTCTGGGCAGCCAGGTCTGTCTGTGGCGGCCGCTCTCTAAAGCCAGGCTGTGGCCGCTGAGTCTGTACATAGTCAAGGTTTTCCTCAGTCTGGGGTCAGTTACTGAACTCAAGTAATCTGCCATGGAGTATTCTTTGTTTAGGGCCAAATAGCATTGCAGTTTGCTTTGGGATTTGGTTGTACATGTCCAATAGTTGATGTAATTGTCTTTTTGTTTTTCTATAACTTGGTGGGGCCGGATTGTGTGAGGGTGGTCTTGGTGCTCGGTGCTGGTGGAGCTGAGCCTGTGGACCAGCTGGCTGAGGGGACTCCTGTCTTTGCTCTCCTCTTGGCACTGCAGGGCTTTGTAGTGGTAGGAGTTGGGGTCGCTGGCTTTGAGGTGTTGGTAGAATTTGATTGCTCTTTTTTGGATCCGAATTAAAAGAGGAAATTGGCCTAATTCAGCTCTGCATCCGTTATTGGGGGTGTTCCTATGGACTTTGAGGATGTTTTTGCAAATCTCGGTATGCAGGCTTTCGATCGGGTGTTTGTCCCATTTTTCAAAGTCTTGGGTTACAAGAGGACCCCACACCTCACTACCATATAGTATAATAGGTTCAATTACTGATTTAAATATTTTCAACCAGACTCTAACAGGGATATCAATACATGAGGATTTTTTAATGGACCAGAAAGCTCTTCTGCCCTTGTCTCGCAGATCGTTAATGGCCAGATTGAAATTTCCTGTGGCTGTAATGTTTAATCCGAGGTATGTGTAACTGTGTGTGTGTTGTATGTCTGTAGAGTCCAGGAGGAACCTGTGTTGGTCTTTCTGACACTTGGGTCGTTTCTGGAAGACCATGACTCTGGTTTTGTCCAGGTTAATGGTCAGGGCCCAGGTCTGACAGAACTTTTGCAGATGATCTAATTGCTTTTGTAAAGCCTCCTTAGATGGAGCGAGCAGGATTAGATCATCTGCAAAGAGTAGACACTTGATTTCAGTGTCAGAGAGGGTGAGACCAGGGATGTCTGACTCTACCAGGGATTTGGCCAAATCATCAATATAAATATTGAACAGGGTGGGGCTGAGACTGCAGCCCTGCTTCACCCCTCTACTTTGGGGGAAGAAGTCGGTTTCCATGATTCCAATTTTTACAGCGCATTGATTATTTATGTACATTGTCTTGATTATATCATAGGTTTTTCCCCCAATACCTTTTTCTAGTAGTTTCAGAAACAGACCATGATGCCAAATTGAGTCGAATGCTTTCTTGAAATCTACAAAACAAGAGAAGATTTTGTTTTTGTTGTGGTGGACATGTTTCTGGATGAGGGTGTGGAGGGTGTAGATGTGGTCAGTGGTTCTGTGTTGTGGAGTGAACCCAATCTGACTCTTGCTCAGGACATTATGTTCACTGAGGAAGTTTTGCAGACGGCTGTTTAAGATGCTGCAGAACAACTTCCCCAAGTTGCTGCTGACACATATGCCTCTGTAGTTGTTGGGCTCGTACTTGTCTCCACTTTTATGGATTGGAGTGATAATCCCTTGGCCCCAGGTGTCTGGAAAATGACCGATGTTCAAGATGATATTAAATAATTTCAGTATGGCAGTCTTGATTTTATGGCTGCCGAACCGAAGCATTTCATTTAAGATGCGATCCGGTCCACTTGCCTTCCTTGGCTGCAGGGCCTGGATCTTGGTCAGTAGCTCCTCTTCACTAATTTCATGATCTAATGGGTTTTGGTTGTCTTTAACGACTGATTCAAGAGTTTCTAATTTGTTTAGCAGATTATTTTGGGCTGAATTCGGAGTGATTGTACTGTATAGATTTTCAAAGTGTTTTTTCCAAATTTCACCATTTTGAATTGCCAATTCTTCTTTGTGTGATTTGTTGAATGAATGCCATTTTTTCCAAAAATTATTTGAATCAATGGATTCTTCAATTTCTTCGAGGAGTTGCTGTTCGTGTTGCTTCTTTTTAGTGCTTAGTGTTTTTCTGTATAGTTTCAATGATTCACAATAGCGAAGGCGGAGCTCTCTCTCTCTCTCTCTCTCTCTCTCTCTCGCCGCTGTCTGCGGGAAAATTGAATTGAATTAATAAACCTTTAGATGCCTATTTAGACTTATAAGTGTTGTATTTACCTTTAAAAAAAAAATCAGGCCATCTCCCTCTGTCAATCACAGTGTCCTCTGTCAGTATCAGCCCTGTCAATAAACAGGGGGAATCATTTGAATGTACACTAGGGTGTGCGCTATAGCTACGCTCTCCACCTGGCTCAGCTCTGTTGTCCCCCATTTTAGCCCCCAAAAAATCTCAAGCACTTTCATAATGTGATGCGTGTGTGTTACTTTGTTATTTCTGTATGACAGACCGTTGCCAACACACCGCTCTGGACGCGATCTGGTCAGAGGAGCACAGAAAAGAGAAAATATGCAGGATATTTACCTTATGTTTCAATTATGTTTCATGTTTTAATTGTAATGACAAATGACTTGTAGCTTGTTACAGGGAGAGTGGAGGCTCCTGGCTAAACACCAAACCTGCTGATCAGAGGCTCGGACCCGGTGTCATTCTCCTCTCGTCTCGGAGTCCGCGGCTCAAACGCGCTCCGTAAACTGTAATCTCTTGTTTGACATATGATGTTTTAAAACACAAAGTCTCGGCATCCGAAGGAGGCGATACGTGAACGGGGAGCAGACCGTGGTGGTTTTCAATCACACACTCCGACCCCGCTTGTTGCATCTTTAGAATATATAATCCAGGGGGAAAAAAAGACTTTCAAACATGGACCAAAACGTCTCCATAATACGCACAAAAATCCAAAAGAAACGAAAATTAACAAAAAAATTTACTAAACTGCATGAAGTGGTTGTTGTATGCCTGACAGAGGCATGCGTAAAACTATCCAGGCTATCTATTTAAAACACACACTACTTGCAAACTGCACCACTGTAGGGGGGTCTTATGGAGAGAGGGAGAGAGAGATGCCTCTTTCTTTTCTTTTGCTTTTGCTTGTGTACATTTTTGTCCTCCGGCTTATGACACGCGCTGTCCTCTGCAGATGTTTCTATAATAAACATTTGCTTAGGATTGATTGTGATAGGTACAGGGTTGGGAGGAAGAGAGAGAGAGAGAGAGAGAGAGAGAGAGAGAGAGCTGCTTGCGGGGTGGGCAGGGTGGGGTGCAGGGCTCTCCGTGATCGTGGAGTGGAGAGTCAGCAGCTGGATTTCGCACAGTCAGTAGGCTATTACAGTATAGATATAAACAACAACAACCAACACAACGACCATTAGTCATTGCGTTATTACATTTTATTACATTGAAAATTGAAGATTTTCACTTCCCCACAAACGTAATAAATCTCTGCAAACGTAATAGTTATTACATTTGTGGGAAATCGCGTAACGTGAATTTCCCTGCTAGGGATGAATAAAGTATTCTCTATTCTATTCTATTCTATTCTATTACGTTTGTAGTAGGCAGCGGCTATTACGTTTGTGGAAAATGTATTACGTTTGCAGGATTATTACATTAAAAGCTGCATATTTTTATTACGTTTGTGGTTTATTACGTTCGTGGGCATTATTACATTGGCGGGCGTTACAATCCCTCCTCTGTTGCTCACCCTGAGCTTTCTCCTGGTTTTCCCTGTTAAAAGGGTTTTCCATGGAGTTTTTCCTCAGTCGATGTGAGGGTCTAAGGACAGAGGATGTTGTTATGATGGGATGTAAAGCCCTTTGAGACAAACTGGTGGTAAAAACGGGCTATACAAATAAAATTGCCTTGCCTTGCCTTGCCATTAAGACCTTTTGTGAATGTGAACAGAACTAGTGAAGTCTTGTTGGTCAGATCAGTTTAAAGCTGTTCAGAAAAGAAAATTGATTTTTGATTCCACTATGGGTCTTTACATTAGTGTAATCACTCATCTATCAGACGATGGAGGCCAAACTTGGTGCTAAATTCTATTTCCATGTAAATCTGGGATGAAAGTGTGGTAGTTTTTTTTCCACATTGGATAATGCAGGAGCATGGATTATGCATCACGTTGCTACGATTCATCAGCCGCTGATATCAGGATCTGTCATCCGTCAATCAAACGTCTGAGACAAGCGAGACTCGTCCACCACCGACATAAAACTCTCCTCCGTCCCTCCTCCTCCAGATCCTGCCTCCATCACTTAGCCTTGCTAGCTAAGTTAGCAAGCTATAACATAGCCATAGATATATATACTGACTAGACGGCGCCTTCTGCTTCTCAGCGTACGTCAACACGGCGGCCATCTTGGTGAGGGGTTTCTGACCATAGACATATAAACGTCTGACCAGCAGTCAGACCAGTCAGACCCTGTACAACACATTTCACTGTATTTATGCATGTGGGTGTGTGTCTGAGTATGGAAGTCTATGTTTAATATATAAAAAAAAAAATCTATCTTGTATCATAAATATGTGTCTGACATTTATAATAAACCAAACAGCTTGAGAATGGGTTGAATATTCAGTGAGTTGTGGTGATGTTAATGGTTGATAGACCTCTGATGCAGGAAGTAGACACGGCTTCCCCCTCACCAAGATGGCCGCCGCGTTTACGTATTCCACTCAGTAGAGCTGCCTGGGAACGCGGCATCTAGTCAGTATATCGTAGCAAGCCTACTAGCAAACAGTTAGCTACGTTAGCTAAACATACACACACCGAGCTCGGTCGTGCCCCAAACATTGAATATCCCGCCTACTAGATAACGACCAATCAAATTAGTTTTCCTTCCTCAGGTAAACTGGTGGAAGGAGGCGACAAACAGGACAAACGCCGTTTCTGAACCTTTAAGAACCAAACATCTGCCCATACCCACTTTTGTCCATTACACTGATGCTACCTATGTTTTGTGCAAAAAAACGTGAAAAAAAAAGTGAAAAAAAAAAAAAAGAACCAAACATCTGGATCAGAGAGACTCCTCCTCACTCGGCTTCTCTTCCTGTTTGATTCTGATGGTTGTGTCCATGGAAACGTGTCAGTGTGTGTGGTGTCATGTGATCAGAGCTTCACCTCCGTCAGCGCGTCCTCAGGGCCGGGGGGGGCGGGGGCGGGGACCGCTTCCTTCTGACGGCTGGTTGGATGATTCTCTGTGGGTTTCCCTGGTTTCTGTGTGTCAGCCTCCACACTGGTCTCCACGGTAACGACAGACAGGTGCAGCTCCTCCAGCTGCTCGGGGGTCTGAGGAGGAGGTAGGATCAGTACCACAGGTGTTGGTTTCCATGGCCCTATCACCATCTTTTATCTACAGAGCAATAACTCACTACCTCTGTTGTATTGAAAGGAAACAGGTGTTTAAAAAGAAATTTAAATTGTATTTTTTATGAGCTGTACTATACGAGTAAGAGTGGTTCCACTTTGTTATCTAAGAAAAACTCTGTTTAAGATTGGTGGAAATGTTCAAATGTTTGCTTTAACTTTTTAACATTTAGGTTATTGTGATTGACTGTAAATGTAAATGTATGATATGTTGTGTATATGTGTGGTGGCCTGGGAAAACCCTTCACATGGTGGGATTTTGACATTTTCATTTTTTGATATTTTCATAAACTAGAAGTCTTCAGCAGTTCATAACTGTTTGAATAACTGAGGTAGGCTGTCCCTCTCAGATCAACAGTTAAGACCATCTATTACGACCAAAAAACTGAAAAGTGAGAAAAATGGCTTTAACTAGAACGTTGCTGCTTTAACCTCTAAAGACGAGTGTTTTACAAAACATTAAACAACTTCTGAACCGTTTATGATAAAGTTCAGCTGTAAAAAGCATTTGGATCGCGGGATTCTCTGCTTTCTGAGGGTCCTTGAATGTTTCCTCTACAATAACAACGGACCTGTCTCCTCTAGCGCTGCTGCTGCAGATCAGCTGGAAACGAAACGCTCTACTCGCCACAAAAACATAAAAATAAGTACTTTCTGTTTTGTTTTCTTAAAATATGTATTCACCACGATGTCGTAGGGAGTTCAAAGTACCAGAATCACACAAAATATCAAAATCGTTGAAATAGTAGCTACTTTTCCACCTATTTTGGCCATTTGCCACAATAGAACGTCAGCGACTTCCGACGGGTTTTCCCAGGCCGCCACACATATATGTATATTTAGTGTTGTTCCTTGTGGACCCCAGGGAGACGAGCTGGCTACTAAGGTACCGGCTGATGGGGATCCTTAATAAACTATTCTAAACTATTCTAAACCATCATGGTTACCAGCGTGTAGTCGTGGTCGAGCCGGTAGAAGGAGCTGAGGCTGCGGCTGTAGCAGACCAGCTCGTCCAATGAGACGGAGGGAAGACGCTCCAGCACCTCGCCCTGCTGAGACACACACTGAGAGAGGCTGCACGCACACACACACGCATGCACACACACACCCGTCAGTCCCTGTTGTTACGGTCACCAGCACTGCCCTACTAAGCCAGACTGCAGTAACTACGCGAACAGTGAAACTGAGAAAAATGGCTTTAAAGTTTTTTGATTTGCCTTCCAAATGTGTTGTAGGTAGATTAGTGAAAATACACAGATTTGACAAGTTTTCCTTAAAGCAGATATCAGTGGAATGTTTTTGTTAATATAAGTCCTAAATAGTCCTATTTTCCGTCAGCAATCACTTACATGAAGTATTTCAGCCTAAACACGAGTCTCTCCGTCACTCTGCTCTGCTGTAACCCGAGGAGAAAATTTTCCTTGTGGGATACAAGTGTTATCCAATGAGGAGAGAGAACGGCATGAAGGGCTGTGTGTGCAGCCAAGGGATGCGCGTGAATGTGGTGACGTAGCACGAGGACCAATTGATGCCTGACAAGGGCGGGGGCTGCTAACTCATGGTGCGTTCAAAGAAACTCGTACTTTGTGTTTTTCCTTCCTGTGAAGTCATACCAGTTCGATCTGGTACGAGTTCACGGGTCGGAAGTTACGAGTGGCCGTTATAGGAACTTTCACAGACAACAGGATGGTAAAAACACGAGCTACGGGTTACCTGGAACGCTACCAAGTCGTAGTTGTGACTTGAAGCTGTAACTTACGGTTTCAAAAGCCTGCCTTGAACGCAGCATTAGCCGAAACGGCCGTGAAGCTGATATCTGCTTTAAGTAATATTTATGCAATTAAGTATATGACCACATATTTTACATTTGACCCCTAAAAAGCAGATACTGCGCTCTGCTGCCAGTTTTCCTTAAACAGATAGACAGGTAATGCTGAGGCAAAGTGCAGTAACTACAATGTTGTTGTTTTCTTCCAGCTTTCATTAGTTAATTACTAACTTTGGCCACCTCAAAAATGATTAATAATTTGACAGTACAACCTTTAGTGAGCAAACATTTAATGTCCAGTGTTTAGCTAAGGTGTTACGTATGTGCTGGTGCTAACCTGCCAAAGCTAATGTTAGCTAGCTACCGTAACTGGCTAGCAGTGTGTAATAGAGCAGTAACTGCAGCTGAAGTACAGGGGAAAAGAGGCAGAACTGTAGTTACTGCGGTTTGGCTCAGTTTTGAGTGTGATTTTGTACCTCATATCTCTAAAACTGAGCAAAATTGACCGCTGAAAATTTTACACCAGATAAAACATTTATTGACAAGTTCAATTTTACAAAAAACTCAATTTGGAATTTTCACGTAGTTACTGCGGTCTGGCTTAGCAGGGCAGCAGCTTCACCTGTGTGTGAGGTCGTGCAGGTAGAGGACGGTCCGGTCCAGGCTGGTCGTCATGGTGACGTCGCTGCTCTCCTGGCGCAGCGCGGCCAGCAGGTCGTCCAGTCGCACCTTCTTCCTCTGACCAGCAGCAGCAAAGCATCATGGGAGAAGTTCAATTTACTTTGTTGTCTTTATTGTAAGTAATTGACCTCTGGCTAAGCCCCGCCCCCTCCACTCACTCTATGGCTAAGCCCCGCCTCCTCCACTCACTGGGACAAACAGTCAACATTGGGTGACAGTTGCTATGGCAACAGCTGTCACCGACATTTCACAGGAGGAGACAGAAAGATTAAATATCATGTTGAAGTCACCAAAACTTCACTTAGCTTTACTGCTATGGCTGTTGGTCGCCGCGGGCTAACTTCTGTTAGCCTGTCTATGTAGTTTTACATTATACGTTAGCATTAAGCTAGCAGACTTTATGCTTAGTTGTGATGCTGGCTAACATCTAAACATCTCTGACAATATGTTGCCTCAAATACGTTGTTGACTTAACTTAGAACAGATGTAGACATCCTTGTTAAGTTTATCCAGGTTTAGTTGGTGTTGTGGTCTACTGCATAACTTTATCCAGAGCAGACACTTCTCTCGGTTGAGATGTGGCTGGGAAAAGGTAAAAAAATCCCCCCCGTGGCCTCTCAGGATACCTAGTGTCAGAGTAGCATGTACCCCATGAACACCGTTTGACCATTTTAAACTTAAAATGTCAAGAAAAAACATATAAAAACCAATGAAAACTGACTAACTGCAATGCATTTCAATGGACGTGGAAGCAGAGAATGTCCCAGTGTATGGGCTAGCTATGCTCACTGTGATTGGCTCATCGCGTTTGGGGGCGTGGCTTAGCCAGAGGTCAATTACAGTGAAATTCGGTCATTAGCAACACATTAATAAAGAGACAGACTCACCTGGACGTGTCTGTCCTGCGAGCGGCGCAGCGCGTCCAGCTGCTGCTGCAGCTCTGCTGCTCCGCTCTCCAACCGGCTGCTGTGGGTCTCCCATAGCAACGCCACCGCTCGCATCACTACAAACACACACCTGCTGAGCCCGCGGGCGTGGCCACACACCTGCTCACAGCTCACCTGAGAGACAGACAGAGAGACAGACAGGTGAGAGACAGACAGGTGAGAGACAGACAGGTGAGAGACAGACAGACAGACAGACAGACAGACAGACAGACAGACAGACAGACAGACAGACAGACAGACAGACAGACAGACAGACAGGTAACTGACGTCCAGAGCAGTCAGCTGCTCCTCTTCCTGGCTCTGGCGTTGTCCAATCAGAGTGAGGAGCTGAGAGCTGATGATGTCGTTGACCTCGTCCTCTGGCAGCTGCAGAGCGGACAGCGCCTCCTGCAGGACAACGAGTCATCAGCCGTCAGCCAATCAGCATCACTCACCACACACACACACACACACACACACACACACACACACACAGACACACCTGTACCTGGAGTCATCAGCCAATCAGCATCACTCATCACCAGCCATGTTTCCATCCAAAGTGATGAGAATTACTGGGAAATGCATTAAAAGAAATTCTAATCCTGTGTGTTTGCATCTAGGGACTTTGCCCCCGGACGGACTGACGGTCTGATTTACATACGTTTATTACCGTCATAACGCGACCTGTCCATGTGTGTGTGTGTGTGAGAGAGAGAGACTTTATTAATGGGAAACGCTGGTTGATAAGTTTGTTTTTTACTGAGGAGGAACTATGAAGAAGTGCAGTAGCATCATTATGAAGGTGTGTGGGGGCTTTTAATTAATTAAACCCTGATGATGTCTTGTGAGTGAACTGCAACACGGGAGCAGACGGGGTGAAAGTGGCTACGTCACTTAATTCAAATCATCAACCAAAACCGGCCATAGCAGCGTATTTCAGTTGTGTGAATCAGGGGATTTTAATTCGAATTACGGCGTTTCCATCATCATTTTCTGATGCGACACATCTAGATGATCTAAACAGCTGATGGAAACACACCTACACACAGACACACACCTGTACCTGACAGCAGTCTCACCTTGCAGCGCTGCACCTCGGCCAGTCGCTGCTTCCACGTCTCTTTGTAGCGGCAACGCAGCTGCTGGAGGAGCTCAGCATGGAGGCTGTCTGCACACACACACACACACACACACACACACACACACACACACACACACACACACACACACACACACACACACACACAGTTGTTTAATGGATGTCCCTATTCCACTAACGTGATAAAGTTGCTGTGTCTGTTATGTGGGTATATTCCACATACACAAAGCCAGATTTCTCCAGGCGATGCCAAATGAAGCTTTAGTTTATGTGGAACATGTAAAATATGTAAAAACAAGAAAGCTTTGAAGACATCCAGTCTTATGGAAAATATTATGGTCCATATTACTAGATAAAACCTCTACTGGGTTTTTTTTTTTTTTTTCCATTTTTGCACATATTTATTTTCTGGCTCATTATTGTTTATAATTATTCTTACGAATTCAGATACATTGTATTTTTATTTCATTTATTTACTTTTGTCAAGCTCTGCTATATGTATTACACACTCTCTGTACTTCAGTGTTGTTTCATGTCAGTATGATGTCATGTTTGTATAATGTTTCAAATATGATAAATAAAGTTTGTTAAAAAAAAAAGAAAAAAGAAAAAAGGTACCGATCTGTTGATTGACGGCCGTCAGCTGGTCGAACCAATCACAGACCAGAGCAGTGGAGCAGGTGGGCGGGGCCAAGGAGCTGAAACACATCATCACTGGATCAATGAGATGCATCAGAGATCCACTGAGCCGACCAATCAGAGGACAGAGTCTCAGCCGACCAATCAGAGGACAGAGTCTCACCCGACCAATCAGAGGACAGAGTCTCAGCCGACCAATCAGAGGGCAGAGTCTCACCAGATGCTGTAGACGAGGTCACGGCGCCGCTCCGTCAGGTCGACCAGCTGCTGATCTGGGAGCAGCTGCTGCGTCTCCGCTCCGCTGCAGCTGCTCCTGAAGCTGTCGACCACCTGGCTGACTCTGCTCCTCCTCCAGCGGGACACGCTCTCCTCCCAGAGGAGACGCAGCAGCGCCTCCTGCTGCAGACGCTCCTCCTGCAGGAGCAGCAGCAGCCGCGCCGCGCTGCGACGGTTAGCCAGCAGAGACTGGTTCAACACCTGAGGAGGAGGAGGAGGAGGAGGAGGAGGAGGAGGAGGAGGAGGAGGAGGAGGAGGAGGAGGAGGAGGGTTAGCTGTCAGCACTAAAAATGCATTTGGTGGACACAGCCCCTAATGTAGCCTATATGTAGGCTAATAACTAGCCTGTTATCACATCAACCGCCTCCGCCCATCAGTAGCCATGTTTCCATCCAAAGTGATTAAAATTACTGCGAAATGCACATTAAAGGGATAGTATCATTTTTTTTTAAAGTGTGGTTGTATGATCTCCAAATAGTCCCTAAGTACTTTAATTGCAGTAGAAGACTCTCTGCACTCCTCCCGTTAGCAACGCCAGCCCATAATAGCCCTGCCCAGAGATCTACAACATACAGTGTTGTGAACAGACCCAAAGAAACGGCCTATTTTCACGGCCTAAAAGAGGTTTTACCTGAAAAATAATACACAGTTCCATTGTTCACTATAATATAATTTTTTCCAGCCCTTCAAAGTGCAGGAAAAACACAGTTTTTATTTGGACCTAACCAACTTCTGATCGGCGGGCGCTAACCCTGGGCGGAGGGATACGTGAGTTGGTCATACAACCCCACTTTAAAAAAATGCTACTATCCCTTTAAAAGAAATTCTAATCCTGTGGGTTTCCATCTACGGACTTTGCACCCCCCCCCGTGCGCCCCCGGGACGGACTGACGGTCTGATTTGAACACATTAGTGCGATTTAGCGCATGTTTATTACCTTCATAACGCGACCTGTCCGTGTGTGTGTGTGTGTGTGAGAGAGACTTTATTAATGATAAACTCTGGATGCGCTGGTTGATCAGTTTGGTTTTTACTGAGGAGGAACTATGAAGAAGTGCAGTAACATCATTATGAAGGTGTGTGGGGGCTTTTATTTTGCCGTGGCGGTGCAGAAACCCTGATGTTGTCTTGTGAGTGAACTGCAACACGGGAGCAGATGGGGTGAAAGTGGCTACGTCCAGGGCTTGACGCTTAGCATTTTCCCAAGTAGCACGGGTGCTACTAAGTTGAAAAATCTAGTAGCACACAAATAATTTTAGTAGCACACAAATAATTTAAAATAATAACGTGATATGAGGTCAATGAGGAGGCATTTATAAGCAAAACAGTTCAATTCATAGCTTTTTAACAGGGATGCCAACGGGTCAGGACCAAAAAAGATCTTAGAGCGGTGACACTCACCATTAACATAATACATGTGCATTTAAATACATTATAATATCATGGAAAAGTCCATTTCCAGTAGTTCAAATCAAACAGCCCCAACCAAGTATTGAGTGCACATAGATGGACAACATTTCTATATTAAAAATGCTTTAAAGGAAAAAAGAAAAGAAAAAAGGTCCTTTGTAGTATTTACATTTTTGGGAATACTGAATTTCAGGTCTTCATTTAATGTTAGCCATAATTATTACTATTAAAATAAACTGAATGAATAAAGACATGGGATGTTTCATTCTGTGTGTGTGATGGATATATATTGTGTTAGTTTCAATGTTACCGTGGCCTTGTTGTGGGTCAGTAGTTGTGTTACCGTGGCCTTGTTGTGGGTCAGTGGTTGTGTTACCGTGGCCTTGTTGTGGGTCAGTAGTTGTGTTACCGTGGCCTTGTTGTGGGTCAGTGGTTGTGTTACCGTGGCCTTGTTGTGGGTCAGTGGTTGTGTTACCGTGGCCTTGTTGTGGGTCAGTGGTTGTGTTACCGTGGCTTTGTTGTGGACCAGCGTGTGGACGTGTGGCGGCAGCAGGAAGCCGATGTTCTCCAGCAGGAGGCGGTGTCTCTGCAGCACCGCTCGGATCTACAACAGAGAGGAGGACAGATGTTAGACCTGGTCCTGGTCCTGGTCCTGGTCCTGGTCCTGGTCCTGGTCCTGGTCCTGGTCCTGGACCTGGACCTGGTCCTGGTCCTGGTCCTGGTCCTGGTCCTGTCTCCATGGCGGCGACCGTCTCACCTGCTCTGTTCGCTGAGTCTCACATTCAGTCAGTTTGAGCTTCAGCTCCACGATTCTCGTCTTCTTCATCTTCACCTGCTGCTCCACCTGCTGCCAGAGGACACACACCTGCTGCTCTCACACACACACACACACACACACACACACACACACACAGACACACACACACACACACACACACAGACACACACACACACACACACACACACACACACAGAGACACACACACACAGAGACACACACATCCTTGTAAATCTATCTTTGTGAGGACATGTCATTGACATAATGTATTCACTAGCCCCTAACCCTAACCTTAACCATCCAAAACAAATGCCTAAACTTAACCATCACTCTGAACCTAATTATAACCTAAACTTAACCATCACTCTAATGCGGCGTTCACACCAGACGCGATAGACGCGAATATAATCGCGCCAGACGCTTCATTCGCGCCGCTTGGTCATTTTGGATCATTCGCGTCCATCGCCTCATTCGCGCTAGACGCTCCGCCCGTTAATTTGAAAACCGGTCTCAACCTGCTCTCTCCATGTCGATCGTGGCTGATATCACCACCGTTGCTGCACTGTAGCTACTTGCTGTACAAGTCTCAGAAACACTGGAAAACCACCGCCGTCGTGTCTGGGTTCACTGTGTGTGTGTGTGTGTGTGTGTGTGTGTGTGTGTGTGTGTGTGTGTGTGTGTGTGTGTGTGTGTGTGTGTGTGTGTGTGTGTGTGTGTGTGTGTGTGTTGTTGTCCACTCTGTGTAGAAGAGGCAGCGGTGCCACACAGCTCATATACAATTAGCTTCTCCTTCATGTTGTTCTGAGTGTAAACAACCGTACAGAGAAGTGACGTCGTCGGCTTGAACTCGTTGCTGATTGGAGCGATGCCGCCTGAAAAGTTCAATATTTTCAACTTCATTCGCGCCGCTCCAGACGCTCCAGACGCACCGCTTCATTCGCGCCGCGTCTCATCGCTCCAGACGCTCCATTCGCGCCGCCTCCGCCTGCATCGCGTGTCATCGCGCCATTTACATTGATTTTCAATGTAGAGTTGCCGCTCCATTCACGTCTATCGCGTCCGGTGTGAACGCCGCTTAAACCTAATTTAAACCTAATTATAACCTAAACTTAACCATTACTCTAAACCTAATTTAAATCTAATTATAACCTAATTATAACCTAAACTGAACCATCACTCTTAACCTAATTTAAATCTAATTATAACCTAAGCTTAACCATTACTCTAAACCTAATTTTAACCTAATTTTAACCTAATTATAACCTAAACTGAACCATCACTCTTAACCTAATTTAAATCTAATTATAACCTAAGCTTAACCATTACTCTAAACCTAATTTTAACCTAATTTTAACCTAAACTGAACCATCACTCTTAACCTAATTTAAATCTAATTATAACCTAAGCTTAACCATTACTCTAAACCTAATTTAAACCTAATTATAACCTAAACTTAACCATTACTCTAAACCTAATTATAACCTAAATTTAACCATTACTCTAAACCTAATTATAACCTAAGCTTAACCATTACTCTAAACCTAATTATAACCTAATTATAACCTAAACTTAACCGTTACTCTAAACCTAATTTAAACCTAATTATAACCTAAACTTAACCATTACTCTAAACCTAATTTAAACCTAATTATAACCTAAACTTAACCATTACTCTAAACCTAATTTAAACCTAATTATAACCTAAACTTAACCATTACTCTAAACCTAATTTAAACCTAATTATAACCTAAATTTAACCATTACTCTAAACCTAATTTAAACCTAATTATAACCTAAACTTAACCATTACTCTAAACCTCATTTAAACCTAATTATAACCTAAACTTAACCATTACTCTAAACCTCATTTAAACCTAATTATAATCTAACGTCTTAACCCTCAAACAGCCCTTGGGAAAAGTGAGGACCAGCTAAAATGTCCTCACTTCCCAAAAATGTCCTCAGTCTGTTGGTTAAAAACTCGTTCCGGTCCTCACAACGTAGCATGTACAAGAACACACACACACACACAGTGAGTGAGGGTGCTGGTCCAGATGTGCTGCTCCTACCTCATAGATATATATATACTGACTAGACGGCGCCTTCTGCTTCTCAGCGTACGTCAACATGGCGGCCATCTTGGTGAGGGGTTTCTGACCATAGACATATAAACGTCTGACCAGCAGTCAGACCAGTCAGACCCTGTACAACACATTTCACTGTATTTATGCATGTGGGTGTGTGTCTGAGTATCTAAGTCTATGTTTAATAGAAAAAAATATAAATGTTTTTTTGTTGTTGTATCATAAATATGAATCTGACATATATAATAAACCAAATGGCTTGAGAATGGGTTGAATATTCAGTGAGTTGTGGTGATGTTAATGGTTGATAGACCTCTGATGAAGGAAGTAGACACGGCTTCCCCCTCACCAAGATGGCCGCCGTGTTGATGTATCATTCCAATGGACAGCAGCTTCTCTGTATCTCTCTATCTCCTACCTGCAGACTGAGGTGGTCCAGATGTTCCATCCTGTCCCTCAGTGTGTCCAGGCTAAGCTCCGCCCCCTGGAGACAGGACAGCACCTGTCCACACACACCCCTCACCTGGGCCTCGCACACCTGAGGACACACACACACACACACACACACACACACACACACACACACACACACACACACACACACACACACACACACACACACAGGGATGTTACTGCAGCGTGTGTGTGTATCAGTGTGTGTCACCAGGTGTGTATCAGTGTGTGTGTGTGTATCAGTGTGTATCAGTGTGTGTGTTGTATCAGTGTGTTACCAGGTGTGTATCAGTGTGTATCAGTGTGTGTGTATCAGTGTGTGTGTGTATCAGTGTGTGTGTTGTATCAGTGTGTGTCACCAGGTGTGTGTCAGTGTGTGTGTCAGTGTGTGTGTGTTACCTGAGCCAGTGTGGTCAGCTCTGCGTCCAGTCGTCTCAGTTCGTCCTCGTGTGTGTGACGCTTCTTCTCCGTCAGTCGCTGGATGATGTCAGAGCTGGGACGATCCACCACTGAGAGAGAGAGAGGGAGGGAGGGAGGGCTGTGATTGGTCGACTGACAGAGAGAGAGGGCTGTGATTGGTCGACAGACAGAGAGGGAGAGAGGGCTGTGATTGGTCGACTGACAGAGAGAGAGGGCTGTGATTGGTCGACAGACTGACAGAGAGAGAGGGCTGTGATTGGTCGACAGACAGAGAGGGAGAGAGGGCTGTGATTGGTCGACTGACAGAGAGAGAGGGCTGTGATTGGTCGACTGACAGAGAGAGAGGGCTGTGATTGGTCGTGTTGATACGAACCCACTGTGTCAGGAAGTCTGATGACATCATCAACCTCCTCCTCTTCATCATCATCATCATCACCACCAGCCTCCTGCCGCCCCCTGTTGGACAACACACACACACACCTGAGACACACACACACACACACCACACTGCAGCGTGTCTGTCAGGGTTAAGACGTTAGGTTATAATTAGGGTTATATTAGGTTTAGAGTAACGGTTAAGTTTAGGTTATAATTAGGGTTATATTAGGTTTAGAGTAACGGTTAAGTTTAGGTTATAATTAGGGTTATATTAGGTTTAGAGTAACGGTTAAGTTTAGGTTATAATTAGGGTTATATTAGGTTTAGAGTAACGGTTAAGTTTAGGCATTTGTTTTGGATGGTTAAAGCAGAAGTCAGGTGAATGTTTGTGTTAATCTAAGTCTTAAATAGTTGTATCTTCCGACAGCAATCACTTCTATAGAGTGTTTGGTCTGAAACACGGGTCTGTCAGTCACTCTGCTCTGCTCTGAGCCCAGGAGAAAACTTTCCTTGTATCCTACAACCTTTATCCAATGAGGAGAGAGAACGGCATGTGTGCCTGTATCAACCAAGCTTCTCAACAGCAGGAAATGATTGTGATGTTTCTGTATATGTATACGAACATAGGCTAAGTGTATATGGAAATGAATGTATTATGAGTCAAACTATGGACATATGTGAGTGAATGGATTACAGTTTTTCTCGATTGCTAAGACACATTTCTCGAAAGCTTCTCTCATTTTCTCTAAACTGTGAACACAAACCCCAATTTTCAAGCTACATTCACAAAACCTCAGACTCTTCTTGCAAAACCAAACTTTCACCTCAAAACAGTTCAATCTGTGCCCAAAACTGAACTCTGTTGTCAAATCGTGCCCCGAGTCAATCAAAATTAAAAACACTACTGAGCAGCCACTAAATACTACATAGAAAAATAGAAAACACAATGCTCAGCACATGAAGCTGTAGAAATAAATGTTTATCGTTCACTGTAGCTAAATGCATGTTGCAAAACAAAAAACCTGTGCATTTACACTGTAGCACTTCTCTCCTTCCCTTTCTTTCACCCTCCTCCCTCCCTCTCCACATCCATTTCACATCCATCCATTTCATCCCTTTTCCTTCCTTCTTATTTTTTCTTCCCAGTTCATCCCTCCCTCCCTCATCCTTTCTTCCTTCACCCTGTCGTCTCTCATCTTCTCCTCTTGCAAAACAAAAAACCTGTGCATTTAGCACTTGTACATAGTACTGTAAAAAAAAGAAAAAAGAAAAAAAAGAAGTACAAAAACCAGAAATCTTGTGCATTTACACGTAGCACTTGTACAGTACAAAGACAAACAGAAATCTTGTGCATTTAGCACTTGTATGCAGTAGTAGGCCTATGTAAAAATAAAGTACAAAAGTATAGAAATGAGAAGTGCATAACTCAGCCACAGCATCATTTCTCTGTACTGGATCAGGCCACAGGACTTCATCCTGAACTAGCTTACAGTATATGTGCCCTCACATCATTGGACACAAGTGTTATCAATTTTGAGTTGTTGTGTTCAACAGGTGAAACTTGTGCTTTACTTGTGTTTGACTTTTGCCACCTGTGCTCAGCATTTTGCAACACAGCTGCATCACAATGAAAATGTGTTGGTAAGATGTGTCTAAACAGGTGAAAAGTGCTGATGGTTTTGCCAAAAGAGTGACTGATTCAATCAGTGGGTTCAGGCAACTGAGAATTTGGTTCAGACAACAGGGTTTAGTGTTTTAGCAACTGAGAAAAACTGTAATGTATGCTTGAGGTTATGTGATGCTGATATGAATGTATATTTATGATTACAGTTAGAGTAGCGGTGTGGATGCATGTGAACGACGTTCACGTCAGCTTGCTGCATGTGCAGGATTGTCCAGTGGTCTGTTTTACTCCACCAGTCTTTTAACTTGATGTTCTTTTTGTACTGTAGAGTGTGTTTTTTATGTATGCAACATGTTCCCTGTCTCCGCAACTAATTTCTCCCTGGTGGAGACTAGGGCTGTCAATCTTCCCCCCAAATCAGGTTCGAATTTCTAACCCATCTTATGTTAAATATTCGACTAACATTCGAATTTTTAATATGTTTTTTTTTTTAACCTCATTATAGAGGTGGGGGGGGGGGGGGGGGGGGGCAGCGATGACGGTGGGACAACGACACAGCAGAACGCAGAACAATCCTGCATAGGAGCTGTCCATGGTTACTTAACCAAAAGTCTCTTGAAGTGTTAAACAAAGAGAACTATGGACTGTGGAAGTTTGAATAGCAAGAATACAGTTATCTTGACGTGAACCATATGTTGCGGTATATATATATATATATAAAAAAAAAAAGGATAGTTGATTCGGTGGAAACCCGGCTTCAGAGGCGGGGGCGGCGTCCCCCCACTCCCCCCTCCACGCGGGGGCTGCAGGGAGGGCACAGAGTAGTGGTGCAACAGATCACAGCTGATCCGTGATCAGCACACAAGTGGTCCGCGGATCTATCGATTAAAAAAAAAAATGTGTGCGTGTAGTGTGGGGACACATACGCCACCGTGGCAGCCGAATGAACGGGCAATTTAAAAAACTCTGCACGTATATTTGAAGCTGCAGCTTTACCTTGTGCACAACAACAACAACTGCATTTTGTTTTATCAACATGTGTACTACTCTGAACGCCGCGACGCACAACGGTAATTTGCCTCGTTAACGTTCGAACGTCAGTTTCCACCTTCGAATGTTCTCATTTTGACTAACATTCGAATTGTATTCGAATAGCGAAGTTCGTTCTGACAGCCCTAGTGGAGACCAATAAACTAACCTAACCTAAAGGGGCAGTCCTCTCTGTGTGTGCAGCCAAGGGATGCGCGTGAATGTGGTGACGTAGGGACGAGGACTGTTATGGTGCGTTCAGGGCAACTCGTAACTCGTGTTTTTCCGACCTGTGAAGTCGTACCAGTTCGATCTGGTACGAGTTCACGGGTCAGAAGTTACGAGTGGCCGTTATAGTGACTTTCACAGGTAAAACAGGTCGGAAAAACACGAGTGGGTTGCCTGGAACGCTACAAAGTCGTAAGTTGTGACTTGAAGCTGTAATTTACGGTTTCAAAAGCCTGCCTGGAACGCAGCATTAGCCAAAACCACCAGATCGCTTACTTCTGCTTTAAAGGGACAACGAGGAGTTTCTATTTGGTTATAAAAAGTCTGATATTAATGTGGATGAATCTCCGTTACCACTTGTTAATGGTCCATTCTAGATAAATCTATGGTTTTGTCTCTATGGTTATTTTATTATTATTAGTGGTGGTGGAAATGCTGGGCGAGCCGACCAGCGTTTCTTTACTTTCGGTTTCCGCCGTATTGCCGTTTATGGTCGGGACTACGACGGTAACTGAACCTCTTTCAACCTCTGACTTTAATTCTTGATGAATGAAAACATGAGTCTGTCTTGCACCGGTCAAAGAATTTCACGGTGCGGAGGCTCATAAATGTAGTGAGGAAACACTTCGCTTTTACAAAACTCCTGGTTGTCCCTTTAAGGTTACTCGGGAATACATTATGTCAATGACATGTCCTCACAAAGATAGATTTACAAGGATGTGTGTGTGTGTGTGTGTGTGTGTGTGTGTGTGTGTGTGTGTGTGTGTGTGTGTGTGTGTGTGTGTGTGTGTGTGTGTGTGTGTGTGTGTGTGTGTGTGTGTGTGTGTGTGTGTGTACCTGCTGCAGTGTGTGTGTGTGTTGCTGTCCTCAGCAGACAGACAGTCTGTCCTGGTGTCTCTGCGTCCAGCCAGCAGACACCTGGACAGCTGCACCTGGAACACAGACACAGACAGAGAGGAATCCAACTCACTCTAGTAATGTACCAGATTACTTTTAGTTACTTATGGATCATTACTTCAACACCAAACATGTCACTCAGCCAATAGCCATCCACCTAGATTACATCACTGCAAACAGGAAGTCAAACACACTGAGCATCTGCTGAATTTCACAATAAAACCCAGTAGATAAACTCTGACATGTTATTCATATTATACATGTTATTCTCACTTCACACACAGCTGTTGACCTGTGACCTCTGACCTCCAGATGTTCACATGGAGCCAGATGTTCAGACCTGCAGCTGCTGATCTGACAACTATTACACAAACTTCTTCTCCATTTTACACTCTGTTGTTTTTCTCTTCTATATTTATTCTTGTGTATTTCCACCTTGTTCACTGATACCAGCTGTAGCCTTCATGACTACTCACTGTGCAGCGTCTTGACCAAACTACAGGTTTCTACTTTCATAGTTTTGTACACAACAGTACATATCTTTGTTTCTTCTATATATTCATACTCTTGTACATAGTAAATCCTTTATATTTTAATGATTCTTTATTTCTTTAGCATCCTGTCCTCTCTGCTACTGCTACAAGAGGATTCTCCACATGCTGGTCTGGATCATAAACAGTCTCAGTTCAGACTGAATGAAACTGCTCCATGAACAGCTCAGTCAGAATAAACAGGCAGTTTGTCTCAAAGATCTTTACATCCCATCATAGCAACATCCTCTGTCCTTTGACCCTCACATCCACTGAGGATAAACTCCATGGAAAACCCTTTAAACAGGGACATACAGGTGGAAATACAGGTGGAATAAACCTTTACTGACACTGATCCACAGTAAAATGACATCATGTAAACGGTGAAACTGAATGTTGTCTGGTCCTGGTCCTGGTCCTGGTCCTGGTCCTGGTTCTGGTCCTGGTCCTGGTTCTGGGACCGGACCAGACCACTTGACCAGATGCTCTTTAATAAATCTTAACATTACTTCTGTGGATTAAATGCATTTTAATTCTGTCCTCCTCCTCCTGACTGAAGCTACTGTGTGATATTATTGTATATATTAATATTGTGATATATAATAGTTGTACCATGTTGTGTTGTGTTTAGTTCTTGTCTCATGTTGTTGTAGTGTGAACTGCTGCAGATGGAGATGAGCTTTACAGATAAATCTGGTGTTTACATCCTTACAGCCTATTGTATGTTCATGAATACGCAGAGTCCCGTTACTAATAAACTAATACATGAAATGAACCAGATCAGTTAAAACCTGACTCGGTCTCCATGGAAACCCAGCTGGTGTGTTGTGTCGTAAAGTGTCTCTGCTCTACCGTTTGATTTTTAAATGTAATCCCTGTTTTTAATCAATCAATTTAATCAAATACACGGTAATCTGATGTTTCTGTTCCGTACAGTAACGGATTACAGTTACTTTTCTGTATCCTGATTAATTACATAGCGTCGTTACATGTTAACGTTACATGTAATCCGTTACTCCCCTCCCCAGTAAGTTAGTCCGTTAACTTACTCACCTGGGCATCGAACAGCTGCCGGTACACCTGTCCGCTCGGCACCGCTCTGCTCTCACACATCCCGGCCCCGGTTCGAGTCCCGTTCGTTCCTGTCGGTGTCAACCAGCTCCACTCTCCGTTAAACCGTCCGTTAATCCTCCGTTAAACCGTCTATTAACTCTCCGTTACCCTCCGTTAAACTCAGTTAAACTCTCCTACGTTAAACCGTCCGTTAAATCTCCGTTAAACTCAGTTAAACTCACCGTTAAACCGACCGTTAAACCCTCCTTTAAACTCAGTTAAACTCTCCTACGTTAAACCGTCCGTTAAACCGTCCGTTATCTCTCGACTGTTGACTCTCCGTTAAACTCAGTTAAACTCCGTTAAACCGACCGTTACCGTCCGTTAACTCTGTGTTAAACCGTCCGTTAAACCCTCCTTTAAACTCCGTTAAACTTACCGTTAACTCTACGTTAAACTCTGTTAAACCGTCCGTTAAACCCTCCGTTAAACTCCGTTAAACCGTCTGTTGACTCTCCGTTAAACCCTCCGTTAAACTCCGTTAAACCGTCGGTTGACCCTCCGTTAAACTCCGTTAAACCGTCCGGTAAATCTCCGTTAAACTCAGTTCAACTCACCGTTAAACCGACCGTTAAACCCTCCTTTAAACTCCGTTAAACTCCGTTAAACTCCGTTAAACCGTCGGTAGCTCCGTGATCTGCTCTGTGTTTCCAGACTGTTTTAACGTTTGTCCGTCGCCATGACAACAGAGGCTCTGGTGCGTTCACGGGCAGCGGAGAGAATAGGAGAAAGGGACTCCGGTAGAGAAAACAAACTGAGCCGGTACAGTTACTACGTAGTTGAATGAATGAATGAATGAATGAATGAATGAATGAATGAATGAATGAATGAATGAATGAATGGATGAATGAATGAATGAATGAATGAATGAATGAATGAATTTTAGTTTAGATTAGTTACCTTTATTTAAACTCGTTAGTAGGGGAGACCGGGGTTGGTTGGCACACTTTTCACTCTTTGCCATAGCACTCTGGCATCATTTATGTGAGAATATTCAAACCAGCATTAAATGAAAGGTTAAGGTGTCAGCTTTAACTAAAACACATTTCAATGTCCACAGTTACATTCTAAAATCAATTTATTTATGAATAAAATCATACTGCGCACTTGTGCCAACCAGCCCCGACACGGGGTTGGTTGGCACACTTCATGGGGTTGGTTGGCACAATGTAAAAATGAATGGATGAAGCAACCAATATAATAATAAATTGGAAATTGAATTCTAATATATTCAAATTTAAGAAGATAGCATGTATATGCATGCAAATATTTGCATGTATAACACTAAAACGGGGCATTTAAGGCCACGAACAAGATAACACGTACACAGAACATCAAACAGTAAATGATTTGAGCTTTTTTTTTTTTTTTAAAGAGAAAATATTCAATGAAGATAGAATTTATTCTTAAATATAGCATATCACCTCTTTGTATTTTTATTTATTTCCGTCTCACTGTGTTTTAGATTTGCTGTGTGGGGTGGATGCAGATTATTTACATTTGGCCCTATATAAAATCACTAGAATTACAGTATTGGCATATGTCGGCTTTGTGGCCCATTTCACTGCATAAGTCATATGCCCATTTCTTGCACTCAGTGCACTGAATTGTATGAAATTATGTTTAATCACATTTAATATATGTATACTGCATTTTGGGGTTGGTTTGTGTGTGCCAACCAACCCCGACATGAGTGTGCCAACCAACCCCAACCAAAACAAACCCACTTTTGTGAATATATGATGTTGCCCAGGTAACATCACTCATCAAAGACTTTCAAGTTTCATATCAAATTGAAGCTGACTCCTATCTCTACAAACTGGAAGTGACACATTTACAATATCTTTATCCAAAGCAATTTTATACACTTTAAGTGCGGGGGGCAATTTTTTACTTTTGGTACTAAAAAACTGATATTTTGCCCTCAGCAAAAAAGTGAGTCATTTTCAGATGTTTTAACAAACTAGATAAGTGCAGCTCAAAAAGATGATCATTTTGATGTCACATTTGTGAGTCTGTGACCAACAGGAGGCCAGAAAACAGGGGTGTGCCAACCAACCCCGGTCTCCCCTACACTGAGGTAAGCCTCATTTACAGTGCAGACGAGAGTACAGAGCAAAACAAACAAAACAGAACAGATATACACAATAAAATACAGTAAAGGACAGTAGACATCAGAGGAAACAATTACAAATGGAAGACAGGGAATTATTAATTATAATTAATAAATCCCTGTCTTCCATTTGTAATTGTTTTTTGAAGTGATTGAATGGGACAAATGAGTTTAACTTAAGAGTTAGTTGTAGATGATTTCAGATGTGTGGGGAATAAGCTGAGAAGGCAAAATGAATGAATGAAAATGTATTTATTTCGGTCAGGTCATTCAAAGTTAAAAGTCCAACCCTAACCCTAACCCAACTGCTGAATTTTTTCCCCCCTCCTCTATCTAATGAAAGCCCCTTGCGCACGGCCAATCAAATCCCAAACAATCCATGAACCAATCAATGATCATTAATAAACAAAAATGAAACAGCAGTTAGGTAATAATTATAGAAATATATAATAAAAAACAATCAGTCTCAGTCAAGATACATTTAAATCTACAAACTTCATGAACTCAGCGTCATGGTAACAGATAAAATCATTGTCTGGTAGGATTAGTAGCTGATGGTTTTTGTGCTGCTCTACATCAGCAGGAAATGTCCATCACATATAAAACTGATTCACATTGTTTTATTTGATTCAGTGAAAACACAAAGAAAAATAAATCACACGTAATTCATTCTATTCAGCGTCTCTACAACATGATGTGTGTTTCCAGTTGTGTTTCTTGTTGTGTGTGTTTAGCTGTGAGCAGCTCACAAACAGCCTGTAAAGTTGAACATGAACAGTGAATGTGTTTAAAATGTGTTTTTCTCCTCAGTGACGCTGGCGGCTCAGAGACTTTTAGCTTGGTGATATTAGGCCTCGTCCTTCATCAGCAGCTGAGTAAAAGTCACCGTGGTTTTTGTCCTGTAATAATCGACGCTTCCATCTTTAAAGGAAGAGGAAGAAGTTTACAAGAATCACTGAGAAGAGTTTAAAACATCAACTGATTTAATCCATGAATGTGAAAACGTGAGTGAGAGACAGAGACAGAGACAGACATGTAGAGACTGAACTGTCTGTTCAACAGTGAGAAGGTTTCTGTGACAGGAGGAGACTCTGCTTCACTCAACACAGACTCACTGAGGAACCAGACCTGGACCAGTCCAGTCTAAACCCAGGATAGAGAGGTTGAGTGAAGGTGGTGTTGAAGGTGTAGAGGTGGATCAGTGAGTCAGAGGAGACTCTGTAGAAGGACAGAGAGCCAGCAGGACAGTCCACATACACTGCTACTCTGTAAGAGAACAAGGAGGAGGAGGAGGAGGAGGAGGAGGAGGAGGAGGAGGAGGAGGAGGAGGAGGTGATATGTGTCCGTCTGTCATTGTGCCTGACAGTGTGACCACCACCCCAGCACTCCAGACACCAGGACTGATCGTTCCCTCCAAACCAACAGTCTGTACTGTCTCCTTTCCTTCTGATTCCTCTGTAACTCACTGATATAGAAACGTTTCCTCTCCACTCGACCTCCCAGTAGCAGCGACCAGTCAGACCAGTTGAACACAGCAGCTGAGGATAGAAGTCAAATCTGTCTGGATGATCAGGATATGACTGATCCTCCTCCACATGTGTTGCCTTCCTGTTGTTGTCAGACAGTTTGATGTTTGTGTTCACTGTGTTTGTGTCGATTGTGAGTGGACAGGAATCTGATGGAGAGAACAAGACACAGCTGCAGTTATTGATCATTGATCAGTTATTGACAGTTTGATGAAGACTCATGAGGTCAGTGATGTGACAGTGTGAAGATGGTTGAATGTGCTGCTCAAAGTAAAAACACACTTACACTTCCTCAGACCTGGTGTCAACCATGGGACTCCAGCAGGCTGCACCCTGAAAGGAGGAGGGGGGTCAGAGCAGCACCTTCTCTGTCAGCATGCACACATGGACATTACATGGCTCTCACACACACACTGTTTTATCACTGTGTTCACATGGAGGCTGGTATGTCTGGATGAACACTGAGCACAGAGAAGAAGGAGCTGGAGTCTTTATCTAGTGATGATACAGAGCAGGAGGAGACCAGGAGGAAACACTTCATCATGTCTTTTCTCCATGTCATGTCACTGCAGTGTGAGACACACACTTTCACTCTCTGACTCTCAAGCTGCACAAACACACGTCACAGCAAAGAAGATGAAGACACAACAGGTGGAGCTCACCAGCCCAGATATCCCACAATGCACCAGGAAAGGCACAGGTGAAGACACGTTTGTTAGAGCTCAGTGAAACAGAGAGTTTAGTGAGAAACACTGAGTGTGAACACAACTTGTGTTTGTTTGAAGAAAACTCCCCAGGAAGCTGAAGAATGAGGCTGTGAGCAGGTTTACAGCGGTCCTCGTCACGTAATGAGCGCTCATCTTCTCTCCCGGTGTAAATCCTACGTCAATATTTTGGACCCGATGGGGCTGGACTCACGGGCATTTTGTTTTGTTTTTTTTAATTCTCCGCCGGACGGTTGTAGAGAGGAAAAACACAGAATATACAATATATGTCCAAAAGACTTTGTCCCGTCGTCACGACGTGAGTGAGGATCGGATGGTGGCTCAGGTTTAATGATGAGGAACTGTCACTGTCAGCAGCTGCTCCAAACAGACACGTTACAAACGTTATTGTGAAGGGACAGATTAGATGTTGATTTCGTTAACAGTGACTTTGCACCCGAACAGGGGCGGGGTTATGGGATGGCTACTTGGGCTCAAGCCCCGGATGTTTTACAGTAGGGGCAAAAAAAAATCATTACATTACATCAAATAATGGCCTGTATTCAATCATTACACAAACAAAAAAAAGGCCGGCCCTAAATACAAGAAAAACAAACAAACAAACAAAAAAAACTCATGTGTGGACGTCTGTGAAGACTGACAGGAGTGAAGCTGCCTCGTCCTCTGCTTCAGAGAGGGACAGCTTTCCACTGTCGGGCCTGGGTCTCTGCTCTGCGTCCGGAGCATGGATATATTATAGATTCATGGACCGAAGACGGACCGCAGCGCGCGACTAAAAATGCAACTTGAATGGAATTGAAGCGATACAGCGTAACAGAGACAGAGACTCAGGTCCGACAGCGCAGCGAGGAGAAAAGCACGTGAAGAAGATGAAGATGAGCTAATGAACGATGAGCTTGGTCGCTATGTGTAAAAATAAAAGGAGGGATTTAGAAATAAAGGCTTCCCTCAGATAAAAGCCTGCCTCCTATAAAGGCCGTTGGTCATAGCCTACATCACACTGAGCTGTCAGATGCAGCCTGACTCCACTATGACAGGTGCCAGGCTGCTGTATGGAGCCAGGCTGCTGTATGGAGCCAGGCTGCTGCATATCACATAGATCTATGCATTATATGAGATACAGTAGTACTCACAAAAAGTTAGGGATGTTTGGCTTTTGGGTTAAATTTCAGAATGCACCTAAAATGCACTATAACCTTTACAGGTGAATTTAATTTAAGACACTGAAGTCATCATGAGGAGAAACTCCTGATCCCAGTAGTTCATCACTGTGACTGATGAAAGCTGCACAGCTCATGTTTGAAACACTCAGAGATTTTGGCTTCAGTATAAACTGTGTTGGGACGAGTCAGACTGAGACAGAGGACGTCAGTGGAGTGGGCGGAGCTTCACTGTGGCCTACACCACCTCTGGATATGGTCTCAGTGATCAGATCTGATGTTATCAATGCATCAATCACCTGAGACAGATGTTAATACCAGGTGTGACCAGGTGTGAACGGGGCCATAGAAAATGTTCCAGCTCCTCCTCCTCTATCAGACAGTGTGTGTGGCTGCAGCAGCCTCTCCATACCTGAGAGAGTCCAGTCTCCAGTCTGGATCTTTCAGTCCAGCAGACAGCAGCTTCACTCCTGAGGCTCCTGGATGGTTGTAGCTCAGGTCCAGCTCTCTCAGATGGGAGGGGTTGGAGCTCAGAGCTGAGGCCAGAGAAGCACAGCCTTCCTCTGTGACCAGACATCCTGACAGACTGAACACACACAACAACACACAGGAACCCTCTGTCAACACCTGGAGGTGTGTTCAAGTGGCATCAGATAAACAGCTGGATGGATCCTCACCTGAGAGTCTCCAGTCTACAGTGTGGACTCTCCAGTCCACCAGACAGCAACTTCACTCCTGAGTCCTTCAGGTTGTTGTTACTCAGGTCCAGGTGTCTCAGACTAGAGGAGTGGGAGCTGAGGACTGAGGACAGAGCTTCACAGCTTCTCTCTGAGAGGTTACAGCTGCTCAGTCTGAAGAGATGATCATGAGGAATTAAAGAAGAAATTTATTTTCTGTGTTGAAAAGACAGAAGTGTTTTTATACAATGATGAATAAATCCAACTATCTCTACACTTACAGAGCTTTGTTAGAGGCTTTGACCACTGGCAGCAGCCTCAGAAGAGCCTCCTCTGAAGCAGAGTATTTCCTCAGGTCAAACTCGTCCAGATCTTCTCCTGATGACAGTAAGATGAAGCCCAGAGCCGACCATTGAGCAGGAGACAGTTTATCTGTGGAGAGACGTCCTGATCTCAGGGATTGTTGGATCTCCTCCACTAGAGAACGGTCATTCAGTTCATTCAGACAGTGGAACAGGTTGATGCTTTTCTCTGCAGAGAGAGTCTCTTCAATCTTCTTCTTGATGTAATGGACTGTTTTCTTATTTAACCGTGAGTCGCTTCCTGTCTGAGTCATCAGACCTCGTAGGAGAGTCTGATTGGTCTCCAGTGAAAGACCCAGGAGGAAGCGGAGGAACAAGTCCAGGTGTCCATTTGGACTCTGTAAGGCCTCATCCACAGCGCTCTGGTGGAAATGTGTTGATTTGTCTCCAAACACTTGAGACCACCTGGATGTTGTTTGTTGTTGTGACAGCAGATTGACTCCAGAGTTGATGAAGGTCAGATGGATATGAAGAGCAGCCAGAAACTCTTGAACACTCAGATGGACGAAGCAGAACACCTTGTCCTGGTACAGGCCGCTCTCCTCTTTAAAGATCTGTGTGAACACTCCTGAGTACACTGAGGCTGCTCTGATATCGATGCCACACTCTGTCAGGTCTGATTCATAGAAGATCAGGTTTCCTTTCTGCAGCTGCTCAAAAGCCAGTTTTCCCAGAGTCTCAATCATCTTCCTGCTCTCTGGACTCCAGTGTGGATCTGTCTCAGCTCCTCCATCATACTTGGCCTTCTTCAGTTTTAGATGAACCACCAGGAAGTGGATGTACATCTCAGTCAGGGTCTTGGGCAGCTCTCCTCCCTCTCTGGTCTTCAACAGCTCCTCCAGAACTGTAGCAGTGATCCAGCAGAAGACTGGGATGTGGCACATGATGTGGAGGCTTCGTGATGTCTTGATGTGGGAGATGATCTCTCTGGCCTGCTGCTTATCTCTGAACCTCTTCCTGAAGTACTCCTCCTTCTGTGGGTCAGTGAACCCTCTGACCTCTGTCACCATGTCAACACACTGAGGAGGGATCTGATTGGCTGCTGCAGGCCGTGTGGTTATCCAGATGCGAGCAGAGGGAAGCAGGTTCCCCCTGATGAGGTTGGTCAGCAGCACGTTGACTGAGGTGGACTCTGTCACATCAGTCAGGATCTCAGTGTTGTGGAAGTCCAGAGGAAGTCGACACTCGTCCAGACCGTCAAAGATGAAGACGACCTGGAACTGATCAAACCTGCAGATTCCTGCTGCTTTGGTTTCAGAGAAGAAGTGATGAACAAGTCCCACCAAGCTGAACTTTTCCTCTTTCAGCACATTCAGCTGTCTGAAGGTGAAGGGAAATGTGAAGTCTATGTCCCAGTTGGTTTTCTCTTCAGCCCAGTCCAGAGTGAACTTCTGAGTTAAGACTGTTTTCCCAATGCCAGCCACTCCCTTTGTCATCACTCTTCTGATTGGTCGGTCTCCTCCATGTGGGGCTTTAAAGATGTCTTCTTGTCTGATGGTTGTTTCTGGTCTGTCTGGTTTCCTGGACGCTGTTTCAATCTGTCTGACCTCATGTTCATCATTGACCCCTCCAGCCCCTCCCTCAGTGATGTAGAGCTCTGTGTAGATCTGGTTCAGAAGGGTTTGGTGTCCTGCTTTAGAGATCCCCTCAAACACACACTGGAACTTCTCCTTAAGGACAGATTTGAGTTTACGACGACAAACTGCAGCAAAATGTTCTGAATGAAAACACAAGAAATCAGACCAATAAGAAAATATAACATGATAATTCCTCTAAATAACGACTTTATGAACACGTTTCCCTCCATGTGTTGATGTCAGTGAATGTCTCATTTGTCCATCATGTTGAATCTTTAGAGAAATCCTCTTACTGTGGTGCAGACGCTCAGCCAGCTCCTCCTGCTTCATCCTCCTCAGGAAGTTCACTGTGATCTTCACTAATGCCTCTCTGATGCTCCACCTCTGCTCTTCATCCTCACCATCCACCACCTCCTCATCCTCCCTCTGACTCCCTGAGCATTCTGGGTAATCTGGACTCAGAAGCTTGTGGATCTTCTTCAGCTCGTTCTTCACAAAAGTGACCATGTTCTCCTCCAGCAGCTGGAACAGAAACTCTATGAGTGACAGCATCAAACTAAAACCTGACAGACTGACAATCCACTGGTGTCAAAGTGCAGCATGGAGATGATGGTGAACACAACAGATGTAACAGCAGCTGTTGGACATGTCCTCACTATAAATATGGAGTCCAGGTGTGTTTGATGCTGCTGGGCAGACTGACCACTGGGAACCTCTGAGCTCTCCTGGTCCACTCTGTGGAGGAATCAGTGTCAAGTCAACATCAGGACAGAGAGATAATACAAGATGGACTTTATATGTCCCCTGAGGACGTTCACAACAGACACAGACACTTTGGTTTCAGACCTGGTCCAACAACACGTCGTACAAACTGGTTCATTTCTACAATAACCTGAGTCTGACTGTCAGTTACAGCTTACATCTGATCAGCTGATCCACGTCCTCCTTTAAACTCAATGCTCCAGCCCTTTGACATGTTGCTCTTTAAAGACAGACAGCTGGGTTCAGGAGAGTCTGGTCTCTGCTGCTGGATCCTGAAACAACAACACAACTCATGTTAAATAGTTTAGATACATGGAACATGAATGCAGAAAAGTTTTGCAGTTTTATGCAACCTGGCTGAATATTTGTCAGCTTTCTGCAGACCCTGGATGATGATAACAGATAATGTGTTATTTGCATTTCAGTGCCCCAATCACTCCCACTATATGGCTATATTCATAAACTCTTGAATGGACCTAAATATTGTCCAAAGTGACACCAAAGTTACATGGGTGAGTAAATGACCTTATTTTATGCCAGAAATAAGGTCCAGGTTGTAAAAGACGTCACTTGTCCTTTAACATGTGGATGTTCAGGTAGGGACAATGTGTATCCGAGTTATAACTCTGATTTTATGGAGAATCATTGAAATTTGACTCCACAGGAAGAACGTTCAACAGAGACTCAAAAGCTTTGAAATTTAGTTTTGTCTTACATCTGATCAGCTGATCCACCTCCTCCTTTAAACTTAATGCCCTCATCCTTTGACATGTTGCTCTTTAAAGACAGACAGCTGGGTTCAGGAGAGTCTGGTCTCTGCTGCTGGATCCTGAAACAACAACACAACTGATAAATGTGCATGTTGGAGAAAAACTGATGAAAAATATCTCCAACCTTTTAATAAACACAACAACTGACTTTTAGAGAGAAAAGTCTGACAGTTTTAATTCTGACCTTTGACCTGTGGTCTGGCTCTTGGTTTTAGAGGGAGGGGCTCCCTCCTCTCTGTCCTCACACTGATCCATGCTGCTGAGCTCACATCCACATCAGCTCACACACACTTTGTAGCTTCACCTGCAGAGGAAACACACATCATTCATCTGCACATCAGCTCACATGTCCATCATGTCTCCAGCTGCTCCTCCACTGATTGGCTCTTCTCCTCTGCTTCATATCAGTGTCAGCTGAATGCAGTCACACAGCAGTGAGGAAGAGGAAGCTGCCATCAGCTGCTGTACTTCTACTATCAGTCCACTAGATGGCGTCATGAAGCTGCAGATCTGAGTGGAGAGACTGGTGTTTTTGCTGCAGTTTATTTCTCCCACTGAACCCTAAATATTTAAAACATTACACAGTAGAAGAACTGTGACTCATGTTTCTACGTTGGACCAGACGGCTGCATTGTAGAGGGTAGGCACTAAGCAGCAGTAATGAGCTGCCTCATGGTTTTAGTATGATTATATTGCACAAGGTCACTGCTGTTTTGTTTTGTGCCCTGTTTTTGTCTAAAAGCATGTTGTGGCCAAAATAAAATACATTTCATTGCATTTTAAAAAAAGAGTTCCTATTAATCTACAACCTGCAGCTGGAAAGTGACCAGTAGCTTCACCTGTCAGGTACATGAGCTGCAGTACAAGCAGGAAGTAGCTCAACAAGGAAACACTCAAGGAAAGTACAAGTACCTCACAACTGTACTGCACTAAATGTACTCAGTTACTGTGAAGAACCTGTTGCTGAACATTGATCAACACTGGAAAATCAATCATCAGTAAAGTCTCAGGAAAACCCTGATAACAACATGAGGTGTTCAGTATTGATCTGTGATAGGCAGTATTGGTATTGATTAGTGATACGCAGTATTGATCGATGATCAATCAATCAATCAATCAGGCTTTATTTGTATGGCACTTTTCATGCCCACGACAGCTCAGAGTGCTTTACATGATAAAAACAAGGAACACAGGGGACACATATTGGGAGACACAGCCTACTACATACACATTCACACAAGAATTTTAAAACACTGGAAGTTATGGAGAAAACGCCATCTAACAGTCTGTAATTAGTGATAGGCAGTTACAGCCCATATTGATCAGCGATCAAACATTTTAACTTTTACCTTACCTTAGCAGGTGAAAAAGAACTGCGACGAAAGACGCTGGCTCAAAAGTGAAAGTAAACTTTGAACAGGCAGTGGGGGGAGGGGAGGAGGTCACATGATCTGACTGAGTGGAGAGACTGGTGTTTTTACTGCTGTTTATTTCTCCCACTTTAAAATATTACACAGTAGAAGAACTGTGAAGTACAGACTCATTGTTCACTGCTGTTTTTTGTGCCCTGCTTTTGTCTGAAAGCATGTTGTGGGCAAAATCAAATCATTTTCATTGCATTAAAAAAAGTTCCTATTAAACCATCCACGGGGAAAACACGGAAAAGAGTGGAGGGACTGCAGGTGTTCACATACGAGGCAACTTAGCTGCATGAAACACTTTGAATATGAATTTGAAAGTTTGTCTCGGTGTAGGTAGTAAATGGTTTTGGTTATTTATTCTTTTATTATTATTATTATTATTTATTTTTATTTCATGTAGCCTACTTTAACGTCTTTTTTTTGTTATTCTGGCGTGGTTTGTTTGTTTGTTTGTTTATTTATTTTCACATATCAAAGTTAAAAAAGATATAACATATAAAATCCAAAACAATGTGAAGGGGAATGCAAAAAACCCTCCAGGGGCTTGTAGGGTGGCATTCTCCGACTACAGTTCTAAGCTAATGAGCATAGACACATTTGTGAGGTACAAAAGTCGTTCATACATAATAAATACAAACATGGTTTAACATGATTTAACATTGTACAATGCAATACAAAAAGCTTGATAAACATATGATAAGAAATATAAAATAATCCCAGTTTAGATAGGCAGACCATGTGGAAAGTATTGGCTGGTTAGCAGGAGAGACTTTAGTGCTCTGAGTCCTAAATTGTTGTAAAGATAAATCAAAAAAATGTACAGGTAATAAATTCCATATTCTTGGTCCACGATAAAGTAACAGAACTGTGATTGAGAGGTACAGCAATATTGGGTTCTAAGGTGACAAGAGTTACGTGTGGAAGAGGTGTGAAATTGATAGTTGTATGCAAATATATAATGAAAAGATGATGGAAGGAGTTTTTTTAGGGAACCATAAACAAATAAACCAATCTGAAGATCAGGGTTTCCCCCAGATGACGTGTTTATTGAGTATAAAAACTGATAAAAAAAATTAATAAACGATGCTTAGCCTGGCGGGGGGGCAAGTAAGGCCTGGCGGGCCGCCAGGTTTATAATACACTGGGGGAAACCCTGGAAGATGATTCACTTGATAAACACTGAGGATACCCGACTGAAGGAATAGAGGCTGTGAAGAATGTCTTTGATAAGCACAGCTTATTATTCTTACTGCTCTTTTCTGAAGCTGGTATCTGGGCTTGAGCTTAGTTTGGTAAGTGCTGGCCCAAATGATGTTACAATAATTTATATATGGATAAACCATTGCATAATATAACATAATGGCAACCTCAGTGTTGATCAGTGGTGCGTCTCTTTGAACGCTTTGAAGTCGGATATCGGAGTTTTGGGACTTTCTGAATTCCGCGTCATCTCGAACGCAGCATGAGAACGCGACGTCATTGCGTCACATCCTCGTTCGGGGCTACGTGCCGCGCGTCGCTGTCTCCGCCCACCGCGGGTGATTATTGTAGCTGTGTCCCAATCAAGGGGGCAGTTGTCGGTCTGAGAAGTGAAGCTCACTTCCGCGTTCAAAAAACTGCAATCCCCTCTTCTTCCTCTGGGGGCTGGTGTCAGAAAGCAGCATTCTCCATAGACCCCCATGTTAAAATCACCCATTTTACATCCTCAATAAACATGTTAAAAGCCTGGTGTCAGAACGTTTTTTTGTCTCAACCGATAGTTTCTACCCCCGCACACACTCTGAGGGGGGGGATTTTTTTTTTTTAACTCTACCGTTTTACTGTTATTAGGTTAAAACTCTGGCCAATTAGGGCGCGGAAACGTTGAGTGACAGGTCCGAGCAGCTCCGTGGACAGCTGCTTCGAGGCCAGTGGGCGGGTTCTCGGCCGGCCAATCCGACATGGCGCTGTTCAGGCCGCCATGTTGGAGTCACAAAAACGACTCCCCAAGACCAATGGGTGACGTCACTTCTTTTTACAGTCTATGGTCCCAATTCAGGGGCTGCATCCTTCGAAGGCTGCATTTGAAGGCCGATTACGTCACAGCGCTGCGCGAAGGCTGTCTTGTCCCAATTCGTTTAAATTCGAAGGCTCCTCCAGATGCAGCCTGCAGCGTCCTCCTTTCCCCTGCATTCGGAGGATGCACCGCTAGTATCCTTCGCGGCCTCCCATATCCCAAGATGCTTTGCGGCCCGCTGTTCACAACAACAATGGCGGCAGCGGCAGCAGTGCCGAATACACATTTAAATGTAAGTAACGAGTTTTTGCTTAACGCCAGAAGTTCAAGGGGCCTTATAACATATTTGACTGTTAAAATACGTGAAGTTAATAATGCTAATACGTAGCCACCGGACTGTAGGACCAGCTACGTGTTGTAGCTTAAGGCTAACCTGTTGATATGAGGAGCTCAGTTAACGTTATTAAAAGTAGGCTAACGTTAAAGCCTAAAGCTCGGATGGTAACTTCTATCCCATTGTAACTGTGGAGGTGTTGTAGGTATACCTCACATCAGGTTAATTAGTTCTTGTTGTAAGTTGTGTAGGCTGCAGTTCACTCCTCTCCTGTGCTCAAAGCTGAATGCAGCTGATATATAACGTTAACGATGGGTTGTGAGTCCCGCTGTATTTCTAGGCTGTAAAACTGTAAACGTTTGCATTGAATACAGAGCTAACCTTAGGATCATTATTAATGTTAATATCATACAATCATTTCACCTGTTGACATAACAGGAAATGTGCTTTACATGTCGTTTTGTTGTAGGGAGCAAGGAGCAGACAGAGGAATTTATAAAACTCCGTGGTCTGAACGACAACCTCTTCACCGGGGCCAAAAACACGGCCACACTAGGATGGAGGTAACTGTTAAAGCATAAATAAATAGCCAGTTTGTGTCAGTCCTGATGTCACTGTTCTTTAAACAGGGATGGTTGCCTAGGACACAATCTATCTGCCACATACAATGCTGTCTTGGGAGCTCTCCCCAGGAAGTTTAAACCCCATACAGACCCCTAGTTGCTGTCAGTAAACACCTTGAGTCACTGTCTTTAGAAACTAAAGACCAAGTCCGAAACCTTGGCGTGCTGATAGACTCAGATCTGACCTTCAACAGCCATATCAAATCAGTCACCAAATCAGCCTTTTATCAACTTAAGAACATATCCAGAATTAAGGGTTTTATGTCCCAAACTGATCAGGAGAAGCTGATTCATGCTTTTATCTCCAGTAGACTAGACTACTGTAACGGTCTTCTGACTGGTCAAACAGCTGCAGCTCATTCAGAACGCTGCAGCTCGAGTTTTAACCAGAACAAAGAGATCAGATCACATCACCCCGGTTCTTAAAACCTTAAACTGGCTCCCAGTCAGCTACAGAATAGATTTTAAAGTTCTGCTACTGGTTTACAAATCACTGAATGGTTTAGGTCCAGAATACATGAATGACATGTTAGTAGAGTATAAACCCAGTAGAGCTCTGAGATCTAGTGACTCAGGTCAGATAGTGGAGCTCAGAGTTCAGACCAGACATGGTGAAGCAGCATTTAGCTGTTATGCTGCTCACAAGTGGAACAAACTACCAGCAGAACTGAAATCAGCCCCAACTGTCAGCACTTTTAAATCCAGGTTAAAAACATTTCTCTTTTCACGTGCTTATAGCTGAGAACTTAAAACTTTATCTATTTTCTTTTCTTTTACTTTTATTTGCTCTTGCTTTTAACTCTGTTTTTAGTGTTTTGTTTGTTTTTATTCTGTCTTATGCTTCTTGTTATGTAAAGCACATTGAGTTGCCTTGGTATGAAATGCGCTGTATAAATAAAGATGCCTTGCCTTGCCTTGCTAACCGTAGCTCGTCTCAGACATTTACCGGACTGGGATCAAACTAATACGGTTTAACATCTAATGACCACAGTTTCATGTTAGCAGAACTGGTTTGTGAACTGGGTGATGATGTGTTAAAGGGATAGTTCAACATTTTGGCAAATTCTCCTATTGCCGTATTCCCTATAGTCATAGCAGTAGGTTCATCACCTTTAATTATCGGTGCATGTTGTTTTGAGATCGGCGGGGCAGAGACGTGAGCTGCCCAGTGAACACAATGGAGGTGGACGAGTTGTGACCTGCACATTCACCACGCTCTGAAATAATCATGTACAATGATGTAACATTACGACACATGAAGCAAATACTTGGAACTACTAGACTTGGCAAATAAAAAACATGGTCTTCAACATGAGTTCATGTTTATTTTATATTTTATTGTGTCAGCTTGAAACCATACAACCATGTGTCGTCGAACAGGAATGTGCACGGCCAATCAAATCCCAAACAATCCATGAACCAATCAATGATCACTAATAAACGAAAATGAAGTCATGAGTGTTAATTGGCTCCAGTTTCCAAGAAACAGCAGTTAGGTAATAATTATAGAAATATATAATAAAAAACAATCAGTCTCAAAGTCAAGATACATTTAAATCTACAAACTTCATGAACTCAGCGTCATGGTAACAGAAAAAATCATTGTCTGGTAGGATTAGTAGCTGATGGTTTTTGTGCTGCTCTACATCAGCAGGAAATGTCCATTACATATAAAACTGATTCAAATTATTTTATTTGATTCAGTGAAAACACAAAGAAAAATAAATCACATGTAATTCATTCTATTCAGTGTCTCTACAACATGATGTTTGTTTCCAGTTGTGTTTCTTGTTGTGTGTGTTTAGCTGTGAGCAGCTCACAAACAGCCTGTAAAGTTGAACATGAACAGTGAATGTGTTTAAAATGTGTTTTTCTCCTCAGTGACGCTGGCGGCTCAGAGACTTTTAGCTTGGTGATATTAGGCCTCGTCCTTCATCAGCAGCTGAGTAAAAGTCACCGTGGTTTTTGTCCTGTAATAATCGACGCTTCCATCTTTAAAGGAAGAGGAAGAAGTTTACAAGAATCACTGAGAAGAGTTTAAAACATCAACTGATTTAATCCATGAATGTGAAAACGTGAGTGAGAGACAGAGACAGAGACAGACATGTAGAGACTGAACTGTCTGTTCAACAGTGAGAAGGTTTCTGTGACAGGAGGAGACTCTGCTTCACTCAACACAGACTCAACCAGGAACCAGAACTGAGGAATCCAGAACCCAGGATACAGAGGTTGAGTGAAGGTGGTGTTGAAGGTGTAGAGGTGGATCAGTGAGTCAGAGGAGACTCTGTAGAAGGACAGAGAGCCAGCAGGACAGTTCACATACACTGCTACTCTGTTAGAGACAGAGGAGGAGGAGGAGGAGGAGGAGGAGGAGGAGGAGGAGGAGGAGGAGGAGGAGGAGGAGGAGGAGGAGGTGATAGGTGTCTCTCTGTTATTGTGCCAGACAGTGTAACCACCACCAGAGCAGTCCAGACTCCAGGACTGATCGTTCCTTCCAAACCAACAGTCTTCACTGAATCCTTTCCTGCTGATTCCTCTGTAACTCACTGATATATAAACGTTTCCTCTCCTCTCGACCTCCCAGTAGCAGCGACCAGTCAGACCAGTTGAACACAGCAGCTGATGATAGATGTCAAATCTGTCTGGATGATCAGGATATGACTGATCCTCCTTCACATATGTTGCCTTCCTGTTGTTGTCAGACAGTTTGATGTTTGTGTTCACTGTGTTTGTGTCGATTGTGAGTGGACAGGAATCTGATGGAGAGAACAAGACACAGCTGCAGTTCTTGATCATGTGATCAGTTATTGACAGTTTGATGAAGACTCATGAGGTCAGTGATGTGACAGTGTGAAGATGGTTGAATGTGCTGCTCAAAGTAAAAACAGACTTACACTTCCTCAGACCTGGTGTCAACCATGGGACTCCAGCAGGCTGCACCCTGAAAGGAGGAGGGGGGTCAGAGCAGCACCTTCTCTGTCAGCATGCACACATGGACATTACATGGCTCTCACACACACACTGTTTTATCACTGTGTTCACATGGAGGCTGGTATGTCTGGATGAACACTGAGCACAGAGAAGAAGGAGCTGGAGTCTTTATCTAGTGATGATACAGAGCAGGAGGAGACCAGGAGGAAACACTTCATCATGTCTTTTCTCCATGTCATGTCACTGCAGTGTGAGACACACACTTTCACTCTCTGACTCTCAAGCTGCACAAACCCCCCCACCCCCCCTTGGAAGCCTGGACCGTGGACCCGATGGGGCTGGACTCACGGGCATTTTTTTTTTTTTTTTTTAATTCTCCGCCGGACGGTTATAGAGAGGAAAAACACAGAATATACAATATATGTCCAAAAGACTTTGTCCCGTCGTCACGACGTGAGTGAGGATCGGATGGTGGCTCAGGTTTAGTGATGAGGAAACTGTCACTTTCAGCTGCTGCTCCAAACAGACACGTTACTAACTTTATTGTGAAGGGACAGATTAGATGTTGATTTCGTTAACAGTGACTTTGCACCCGAACAGGGGCGGGGTTATGGGATGGCTACTTGGGCTCAAGCCCCGGATGTTTTACAGTAGGGGCAAAAAAAATCTCAATGCAGTTTATGTCAGTCTCCCTCCGCTGACCGCACCTGAAGTGTAGCCTCATGGACGTCGGGGGAGAGGCGCACACTTATCAGTGATTATGTGATCTGAAGTTACTTTATAATAGCATACCGCATCATTACATCAAATAATGGCCGGTATTAAATCATTCCACAAACAAAAAAAAGGCCGGCCCTAAATACAAGAAAAAAAAAAAAAACACATGTGTGGACTGTCTGTGAAGACTGACGGGAGTGAAGCTGCCTCGTCCTCTGCTTCAGAGAGGGACAGCTTTCCACTGTCGGACCTGGGTCTCTGCTCTGTGTCCGGAGCCCCAATGGATGTATTATAGATTCATGGACCGAAGACGGACCGCAGCACACGCTGTAAAAATACGACTTGAATGGGATTGAAGCGATACAGCGTAACGGAGACAGAGACCCAGGTCCGACAGCGCAGCGAGGAGAAAAGCATGTGAAGAAGATGAAGATGAGCTAATGAACGATGAGCTTGGTCGCTATGTGTAAAAATAAAAGGAGGGATTTAGAAATAAAGGCTTCCCTCAGATAAAAGCCTGCCTCCCATAAAGGCCGTTGGTCATAGCCTACGTCACACTGAGCTGTCAAATGCAGCCTGACTCCACTATGCCAGATGCCAGGCTGCTGTATGGAGCCAGGCTGCTGTATGGAGCCAGGCTGCTGCATATCACATAGATATATGCATTATATGAGATACAGTAGTACTCACAAAAAGTTAGGGATGTTTGGCTTTTGGGTTAAATTTCAGAATGCACCTAAAATGCACTATAACCTTTACAGGTGAATTTAATTTAAGACACTGAAGTCATCATGAGGAGAGACTCCTGATCCCAGTAGTTCATCACTGTGACTGATGAAAGCTGCACAGCTCATGTTTGAAACACTCTGAGATTTTGGCTTCAGTATAAACTGTGTTGGGACGAGTCAGACTGAGACAGAGGACGTCAGTGGAGTGGGCGGAGCTTCACTGTGGCCTACACCACCTCTGGATATGGTCTCAGTGATCAGATCTGATGTTATCAATGCATCAATCACCTGAGACAGATGTTAATACCAGGTGTGACCAGATGTGAACGGGGCCATAGAACATGTTCCAGCTCCTCCTCCTCTATCAGACAGTGTGTGTGGCTGCAGCAGCCTCTCCATACCTGAAAGACTCCAGTCTCCAGTCTGGATCCTCCAGTCCAGCAGAGAGCAGCTTCACTCCTGAGGCTCCTGGATGGTTGTAGCTCAGGTCCAGCTCTCTCAGATGGGAGGGGTTGGAGCTCAGAGCTGAGGCCAGAGAAGCACAGCCTTCCTCTGTGACCAGACATCCTGACAGACTGAACACACACAACAACACACATGAACCCTCTGCCAACACCTGCTGCTGTGTTCAAGTGGCATCAGATAAACAGCTGGATGGATCCTCACCTGAGAGTCTCCAGTTTACAGTGTGGACTCTCCAGTCCACCAGACAGCAACTTCACTCCTGAGTCCTGCAGGTTGTTGCTACTCAGGTCCAGGTGTCTCAGACTAGAGGTCTGGGAGCTGAGGACTGAGGACAGAGCTTCACAGCTTCTCTCTGAGAGGTTACAGCCGCTCAGTCTGAAGAGATGATCATGAGAAATTAAAGAAGAAAGGGATTTATTTTCTGTCCTGTTGAAAAGACAGAAGTGTTTTTATACAATGATGAATAAATCCAACTATCTCTACACTTACAGAGCTTTGTTGGAGGCTTTGACCACCAGCAGCAGCCTCAGAAGAGCCTCCTCTGAAGCAGAGTATTTCTTCAGGTCAAACTCGTCCAGATCTTCTCCTGATGACAGTAAGATGAAGACCAGAGCCGACCATTGAGCAGGAGACAGTTCATCTGTGGAGAGACTTCCTGATGTCAGGGACTGTTGGATCTCCTCCACTAGAGAACGATCATTCAGTTCATTCAGACAGTGGAACAGGTTGATGCTTTTCTCTGCGGAGGGAGTCTCTTCAATCTTCTTCTTGATGTACTGGACTGTTTTCTTATTTAACCATGAGTCACTTCCTGTCTGTGTCAGTAGACCTCGTATGAGGGTCTGATTGGTCTCCAATGAAAGACCCAGGAGGAAGCGGAGGAACAAGTCCAGGTGTCCATTTGGACTCTGTAAGGCCTCGTCCACAGCGCTCTGGTAGAAATGTGATGATTTGTCTCCCAACACTTGAGACCACCTGGATGTTGTTTGTTGTTGTGACATCAGGTTGAGTCCAGAGTTGATGAAGGTCAGATGGACATGAAGAGCAGCCAGAAACTCCTGAACACTCAGATGGACGAAGCAGAACACCTTGTCCTGGTACAGGCCGCTCTCCTCTTTAAAGATCTGTGTGAACACTCCTGAGTACACTGAGGCTGCTCTGATATCGATGCCACACTCTGTCAGGTCGGATTCATAGAAGATCAGGTTTCCTTTCTGTAGCTGCTCAAAAGCCAGTTTTACTAGAGACTCAATCATCTCCCTGCTCTCTGGACTCCAGTGTGGATCTGTCTCAGCTCCTCCATCATACTTGACCTTCTTCAGTTTCAGATGAACCACCAGGAAGTGGATGTACATCTCAGTCAGGGTCTTGGGCAGCTCTCCTCCCTCTCTGGTCTTCAACAGCTTCTCCAGAACTGTAGCAGTGATCCAGCAGAAGACTGGGATGTGGCACATGATGTGGAGGCTTCGTGAGGTCTTGATGTGGGAGATGATCTTTCTGGCCTGCTCCTCATCTCTGAACCTCTTCCTGAAGTACTCCTCCTTCTGTGGGTCAGTGAACCCTCTGACCTCTGTCACCATGTCAACACACTCAGGAGGGATCTGATTGGCTGCTGCAGGTCGTGTGGTTATCCAGAGGCGAGCAGAGGGAAGCAGGTTCCCCCTGATGAGGTTGGTCAGCAGCACGTTGACTGAGGTGGACTCTGTCACATCAGTCAGGATCTTAGTGTTGTGGAAGTCCAGAGGAGGTCGACACTCGTCCAGACCGTCAACGATGAAGACGACCTGGAACTGATCAAACCTGCAGATTCCTGCTGCTTTGGTTTCAGAGAAGAAGTGATGAACAAGTTCCACCAAGCTGAACTTTTCCTCTTTCAGCACATTCAGCTGTCTGAAGGTGAAGGGAAATGTGAAGTGTGTGTCCTGGTTGGTTTTGTCTTCAGCCCAGTCCAGAGTGAACTTCTGTGTTAGGACTGTTTTCCCAATGCCAGCCACTCCCTTTGTCATCACTCTTCTGATTGGTCCATCTCTTCCAGGTGGGGCTTTAAAGATGTCTTCTTGTCTGATGGTTGTTTCTGGTCTGTCTGGTTTCCTGGACGCTGTTTCAATCTGTCTGACCTCATGTTCATCATTGACCCCTCCAGCCCCTCCCTCAGTGATGTAGAGCTCTGTGTAGATCTGGTTCAGAAGGGTTTGGTTTCCTGCTTTAGAGATCCCCTCAAACACACACTGGAACTTCTTCTTCAGGGCAGATTTGAGTTTACGTCCACAAACTGGAGCAAAATATTCTGAATGAAAACACAAGAAATCAGACCAATAAGAAAATATAACATGATAATTCCTCTAAATAACGACTATATGAACATGTTTCCCTCCATGTGTTGATGTCAGTGAACGTCTCATTTGTCCATCATGTTGAATCTTTAGAGAAATCCTCTTACTGTGCTGCAGACGCTCAGCCAGCTCCTCCTGCTTCATCCTCCTCAGGAAGTTCACTGTGATCTTCACTAATGCCTCTCTGCTGCTCCTCCTCTGCTCCTCACCATCCACCACCTCCTCATCCTCCCTCTGACTCCCTGAGCATTCTGGGTAATCTGGAATCAGAAGCTTGTGGATCTTCTTCAGCTCGTTCTTGACAAAAGTGACCATGTTCTCCTCCAGCAGCTGGAACAGAAACTCTATGAGTGACAGCATCAAACTAAAACCTGACAGACTGACAATCCACTGGTGTCAAAGTGCAGCATGGAGATGATGGTGAACACAACATATGTAACAGCAGCTGTTGGACATGTCCTCACCATAAATATGGAGTCCAGGTGTGTTTGATGCTGCTGGGCAGACTGACCACTGGGAACCTCTGAGCTCTCCTGCTCCACTCTGTGGAGGAATCAGTGTCAAGTCAACATCAGGACAGAGAGATAATACAAGATGGACTTTATATGTCCCCTGAAGACGTTCACAACAGACAGAGACACTTTGGTTTCAGACCTGGTCCAACAACACGTCGTACAAACTGGTTCTTTTCTACAATAACCTGAGTCTGACTGTCAGTTACAGCTTACATCTGATCAGCTGATCCACGTCCTCCTTTAAAGGTAATTTCAAAGTCCTTTGACCGGTCGCTCTTCAAAGACAGACAGCTGGGTTCAGGAGAGTCTGGTCTCTGCTGCTGGATCCTGAAACAACAACACAACTCATGTTAAATAGTTTAGATACATGGAACATGAATACAGAAAAGTTTTGCAGTTTTATGCAACCTGGCTGAATATTTGTCAGCTTTCTGCAGACCCTGGATGACGATAACAGATAATGTGTTATTTGCATTTCAGTGCCCCAATCACTCCCACTATATGGCTATATTCATAAACTCTTGAATGGACCTAAATATTGTCCAAAGTGACACCAGAGTTACATGGGTGAGTAAATGACCTTATTTTATGCCAGAAATAAGGTCCAGGTTGTAAAAGACGTCACTTGTCCTTTAACATGTGGATGTTCAGGTAGGGACAATGTGTATCCGAGTTATAACTCTGATTTTATGGAGAATCATTGAAATTTGACTCCACAGGAAGAACGTTCAACAGAGACTCGAAAGCTTTGAAATCTAGTTTTGTCTTACATCTGATCAGCTGATCCACATCCTCCTTTAAAGTTAATGCCGCAGTCCTTTGACCGGTCGCTCTTTAAAGACAGACAGCTGGGTTCAGGAGAGTCTGGTCTCTGCTGCTGCATCCTGAAACAACAACACAACTGATAAATCTGCATGTTGGAGAAAAACTGATGAAAAATATCTTCAATTTTTTAATAAACACAACAACTGACTTTTAGAGAGAAAAGTCTGACAGTTTTAATTCTGACCTGTGGTCTGTGGTCTGGCTCTGACGTCCCCCACACAGAGTGGTTTTAGAGGGAGGGGCTCCCTCCTCTCTGTCCTCACACTGATCCATGCTGCTGAGCTCACATCCACATCAGCTCACACACACTTTGTAGCTTCACCTGCAGAGGAAACACACATCATTCATCTGCACAGCAGCTCACATGTCCATCATGTCTCCAGCTGCTCCTCCACTGATTGGCTCTTCTCCTCTGCTTCATATCAGTGTCAGCTGAATGCAGTCACACAGCAGTGAGGAAGAGGAAGCTGCCATCAGCTGCTGTACTTCTACTATCAGTCCACTAGATGGCGTCATGAAGCTGCAGATCTGAGTGGAGAGACTGGTGTTTTTGCTGCAGTTTATTTCTCCCACTGAACCCTAAATATTTAAAACATTACACAGTAGAAGAACTGTGACTCATGTTTCTACGTTGGACCAGACGGCTGCATTGTAGAGGGTAGGCACTAAGCAGCAGTAATGAGCTGCCTCATGTTTTTAGTATGATTATATTGCACAAGGTCACTGCTGTTTTGTTTTGTGCCCTGTTTTTGTCTAAAAGCATGTTGTGGCCAAAATAAAATACATTTCATTGCATTTAAAAAAAAAGAGTTCCTATTAAACCATCCACGGAGAAAACAGGAAAAAGAGTAAGGGGCTGTAGGTGTTCACACGTTAGGCACCTTAGCTACGTGAAGCACTTGGAATGCAAAGTTTGTCCCAGTGTAGGTAGTAAACTTATTTCAGCTCACAGCTTCATTATCACAACATTCAGTCATTTCACTCACTGGAAATTCAGAGATAGAACAAGACTCTTCACTTATTGTCTCTGTCAATCCATTCATCGTCTGCTCCATCAAATTTCAGGAAACAAAGTTGGTCTCAGTCTGAGGCCACGTCTTGTTTTGTCCACAGCAACAATCAAAGAGACAAAAACATTCAGTTTACAGTCAAAGAAAACAAGGAATTCTTCAGTGTTTGAGGCTAAAAACTGAACATTTCTGCTTGAAAAATGTAAAACTGTTGCAGCTCTAAAAACATTCTTCAGAACAATATTGATGATTTGTGTCCAATAATCAATAACCCAGAGTGTTTGCTGTGTGTAATCACAGACATGAATGGTGGGGACACAAAGACAGTGTTTTTAATCTACAACCTGCAGCTGGAAAGTGACCAGTAGCTTCACCTGTCAGGTACATGAGCTGCAGTACAAGCAGGAAGTAGCTCAACAAGGAAATACTCAAGGAAAGTACAAATACCTCACAACTGTACTGCACTAAATGTACTCAGTTACTGTGAAGAACCTGTTGCTGAACATTGATCAACACTGGAAAATCAATCATCAGTAAAGTCTCAGGAAAACCCTGATAACAACATAAGGTGTTCAGTATTGATCTGTGATAGGCAGTATTGGTATTGATTAGTGATACGCAGTATTGATCGATGATCAATCAATCAATCAATCAGGCTTTATTTGTATGGACCTTTTCATGCCCACGACAGCTCAAAGTGCTTTACATGATAAAAACAAGGAACACAGGGGACACATATTGGGAGACACAGCCTACTACATACGCATTCACACAAGAACTTTAAAACACTGGAAGTTATGGAGAAAACGCCATCTAACAGTCTGTAATTAGTGATAGGCAGTTACAGCCCATATTGATCAGCGATCAAACATTTTAACTTTTACCTTACCTTAACAGGTGAAAAAGAACTGCCACGAAAGACGCTGGCTCAAAAGTGAAAGTAAAGTTTGAACAGGCAGTGGGGGGAGGGGAGGAGGTCACATGATCTGTGGAGGAATGTAGTATCCTGACTTTGCTTAGTCTTGACCTAGAGGGAGCTCTAGGCTCCAGGGGTGCTTCACCCTGCATCCAGGAAGTCTAGGCTATATGAGGAAGAGCTTTTGTGTTGTACCCCTCCCCCTGTGTGTGTCTATGTCTGATGGCCTGAGGCCTAGTAAAAGAAAGCCTAAAGAACTTTGGTTGTCGTGCATCATCTTTTGCTTTTCCACGATGTTATAATCTGAGTGGAGAGACTGGTGTTTTTACTGCTGTTTATTTCTCCCACTTTAAAATATTACACAGTAGAAGAACTGTGAAGTACAGACTCATTGTTCACTGCTGTTTTTTGTGCCCTGCTTTTGTCTGAAAGCATGTTGTGGGCAAAACAAATCATTTTCATTGCATTAAAAAAAGTTCCTATTAAACCATCCACGGGGAAAACATGGAAAAGAGTGGAGGGACTGCAGGTGTTCACATACGAGGCAACTTAGCTGCGTGAAACACTTTGAATATGAATTTGAAAGTTTGTCTCGGTGTAGGTAGTAAATGGTTTTGGTTATTTATTCTTTTATTATTATTATTATTATTTATTTTTATTTCATGTAGCCTACTTTAACGTCTTTTTTTTTTGTTATTCTGGCGTGGTTTGTTTGTTTATTTTCACATATCAAAGTTAAAAAAGATATAACATATAAAATCCAAAACAATGTGAAGGGGAATGCCAAAAAACCCTCCAGGGGCTTGTAGGGTGGCATTCTCCGACTACAGTTCTAAGCTAATGGGCATAGACACATTTGTGAGGTACAAAAACTGTTCATACATAATAAATACAAACATGGTTTAACATGATTTAACATTGTACAATGCAATACAAAAAGCTTGATAAACATATGATAAGAAATATAAAATAATCCCAGTTTAGATAGGCAGACCATGTGGAAAGTATTGGCTGGTTAGCAGGAGAGACTTTAGTGCTCTCCTAAATTGTTGTAAAGATAAATCAAAAAAATGTACAGGTAATAAATTCCATATTCTTGGTCCACGATAAAGTAACAGAACTGTGATTGAGAGGTACAACAATATTGGGTTCTAAGGTGACAAGAGTTACGTGTGGAATAGGTGTGAAATTGATAGTTGTATGCAAATATATAATGAAAAGATGATGGAAGGAGATTTTTTAGGGAACCATAAACAAATAAACCAATCTGAAGATGATTCACTTGATAAACACTGAGGATACCCGACTGAAGGAATAGAGGCTGTGAAGAATGTCTCTGATAAGCACAGCTTATTATTCTTACTGCTCTTTTCTGAAGCTGGTATATGGGCTTGAGCTTAGTTTGGTAAGTGCTGGCCCAGATGATGTTACAATAATTTATATATGGATAAACCATTGCATAATATAACATAATGGCAACCTCAGTGTTGATCAGTGGTGCGTCTCTTTGAACGCTTTGAAGTCGGATATCGGAGTTTTGGGACTTTCTGACTTCCGAGTCATCTCGAACGCAGCATGAGAACGCGACGTCATTGCGTCACATCCTCGTTCGGGGCTACGTGCCGCGCGTCGCTGTCTCCGCCCACTGCGGGTGATTATTGTAGCTATGTCCCAATCAAGGGGGCAGTTGTGGGTCTGAGAAGTGAAGCTCACTTCCGCGTTCAAAAAACTGCAATCCCCCCGGCTTCCTCTGGGGGCTGGTGTCAGAAAGCAGCATTCTCCATAGACCCCCATGTTAAAATCGCCGATTTTACATCCTCAATAAACATGTTAAAAGCCTGGTGTCAGAACGTTTTTTTGTCTCAACCGATTTCTACCCCCGCACACACTCTGAGGGGGGTGAATTTTTTTTAAACTCTACCGTTGTAGAGTATAACACACACGCTGAGGGGGGTGAATTTTTTTTAAACTCTACCGTTTGACTGTTATTAGGTTAAAACTCTGGCCAATTAGGGCACGGAAACGTTGAGTGACAGGTCCGAGCAGCTCCGTGGACAGCTGCTTCGAGGCCAGTGGGCGGGTTCTCGGCCGGCCAATCCAACATGGCGCTGTTCAGGCCGCCATGTTGGAGTCACAAAAACGACTCCCCAAAACCAATGGGGGACGTCACGGTGCTACGGCCATTCTTTTTACAGTCTATGGTCCCAATTCAGGGGCTGCATCCTTCGAAGGCTGCATTTGAAGGCCGATTACGTCACAGCGCTGCGCGAAGGCTGTCTTGTCCCAATTCGTCCAAATTCGAAAGGTCCTCCAGATGCAGCCTGCAGCGTCCTCCTTTCCCCTGCATTCGGAGGATGCACTGCTAGTATCCTTCGCGGCCTCCCATATCCCAAGATGCTTTGCGGCCCGCTGTTCACAACAACAATGGCGGCGACTAACGGCAGCAGCTCAGGTACCGGCGGCAGCGGCAGCAGTGCCGAATACACATTTAAATGTAAGTAACGAGTTTTTGCTTAACGCCAGAAGTTCAAGGGGCCTTATAACATATTTGACTGTTAAAATACGTGAAGTTAATAATGCTAATACGTAGCCACCGGTATGTAGGACCAGCTACGTGTTGTAGCTTAAGGCTAACCTGTTGATATGAGGAGCTCAGTTAACGTTATTAAAAGTAGGCTAACGTTAAAGCCTAAAGCTCGGATGGTAACTTATATCCCATTGTAACTGTGGAGGTGTTGTAGGTATACCTCACATCAGGTTAATTAGTTCTTGTTGTAAGTTGTGTAGGCTGCAGTTCACTCCTCTCCTGTGCTCAAAGCTGAATGCAGCTGATATATAACGTTAACGATGGGTTGTGAGTCCCGCTGTATTTCTAGGCTGTAAAACTGTAAACGTTTGCATTGAATACAGAGCTAACCTTAGGATCATTATTAATGTTAATATCATACAATCATTTCACCTGTTGACATAACAGGAAATGTGCTTTACATGTCGTTTTGTTGTAGGGAGCAAGGAGCAGACAGAGGAATTTATTTATAAAACTCTGTGGTCTGAACGACAACCTCTTCACCGGGGCCAAAAACACGGCCACACTAGGATGGAGGTAACTGTTAAAGCATAAATAAATAGCCAGTTTGTGTCAGTCCTGATGTCACTGTTCTTTAAACAGGGATGGTTGCCTAAGACACAATCTATCTGCCACATACAATGCTGTCTTGGGAGCTCTCCCCAGGAAGTTTAAACCCCATACAGACCCCTAGTCACATGACCACCCCCCCAGTTTCGGGGGTGTGGTCATGTGACTCTGGTTTCACTAGAAACCAATCACAGGACCACCCACTCTTATATGATCAACGTATTCAGACCGCATCATTCAAAACATCAAACAGAAAATCATATCGTTTTGCACAAAATCCCAAACATAATTCCATAATAGTGTCAGCTACAAGGTAACAAGTTGTTATACACTTTGTACATTATCAATGCTATTTTATAGTCCACTAAGTCCATAAATTTGAAGGCTCTTAATTTAATAAATAATTCATTTGATGGTTCTCTATAATTTGACTTATAATAATAATAATAATAAACTTTATTTATATAGCACCTTTCAAAACAAATGTTACAAGGTACTGTACAACAAGGTAACAACAATTAAAATGACAACCAGAACAAGTAAATAAAATCAAATAAAATCAGGAAAGGCTTTCCGATAAAAATGAGTTTTGAGGAGTGATTTAAAACACAACACTGAAGAAGCTGACCTAATGTCCTCCGGTAGATCATTCCAGAGCTTTGGGGCCCGAACTGAGAATGCTTTTTCCCCCTTTGTCGTCAGTCGGGCCCCAGGGACAGCTAAAAAACCTTTATCTGAGGATCTCAGAGTGCGAGCAGAAGTGTACACAGATAAAAGGTCAGTGATGTATGCAGGACTAAAACCGTTGAGTGCTTTAAAAGTGATTAATAAGATCTTAAAATCAATCCTAAAACGTACTGGAAGCCAGTGCAGGGAAGCTAAAACAGGCGTAATGTGCTCACGTTTCTTAGTTCTGGTTAAAAGCCTGGCAGCAGAATTCTGCACCGACTGGAGTCTGTCCAGGGATTTTTGATTAAGACAGGTAAAAAGACTGTTACAATAATCCAGTCGTGATGAAATAAAAGCATGTAAAATCGTTTCTGTGTCTTTAAAAGATAAAAAGGATCGAATCTTTGAAATATTTCTATGATGATAAAAGCAAGACTGAACAAGTTTGGTCGTGTGCTGACTTAGTGATAATCCTTACAGCTGTTTTCTGAAGAATAAAGATGGGTTGAGTATGGGTAGAATATGCATTCCCCCATATTTCTAGACAGTACGTTATGTAAGGAACAAACATTGTACAACACAGAATATACAAAGCACGCTGGTTCAACATATTTTTTACCTAATATGGCGATTGATTTGGCTAATTTCGATTTGACAAGATTAATATTTATTTTACCTTTATTTTACCAGGCAAATTGCTTGAGATAAAAAAAAAAATCTCTTTTACAAACATGGCCTGGCGAATGCATTTTCCAATTCAGTTTATTATTTATTCAGTTTATAAAATTTTTTGTTTCAAACACCCTTTCAATTTCTGTATCCTCTATTCTCAATTTAACTAGGCTACTATATCTGTTTTACGATTCCCAAAAATCATAAATTTTGTTTTACTTATATTTAAAGATAGCTTATTTACATCAAACCATTTCTTTACAAGTTTCATCTCATTTTCGACAGTAGTCTTGAGATTACAAGACACATTTAATAACAAATACAAGAAAAAAAACAGTCCTTCCTGTTGATGTTACCTGCCACACAGGTGTGACATATAAATAAACAATTTATGATTACTTTCAGTACTCAACTATCGCTCTTCGTCTCATTGCCCAGGCCTTTTCAAGAAATAAAGAAAATGAAAATATATTCAACTGAAAAATATGTTTTAACTTCTCAGCATCATCTAACCACACAACTTTGTTATTTGGATCTACCCTACTCTATAGAAAGGACAGTAGAACACTTTATGAATTTCATTCTCCACCTCTTGGATGCCGACATAGTATCTGCCTGTCTCCATATGAAGTACGAGTTACTTCACTGTACTTCTACCTGAACATTACATCACAGTTCAGCTGAAACTAAAGGTTGGAGGGTAAGGGGTTCATTTAACTTCTCTGATGTTATCTCCAGTCATGTTAATGGAAGAAGAACGACTCTGATCCAGGTTTAAACAGTGATTTATTAGGCCTACTGCTGGGAAAACGCTGAGTCACAGGAATAAAACATTAAAATGACCTGGATACATTGCATATGTCAAGCAGTGAACTGAACGTCCACTACAACCGTTTATAAAAGAGTAAAAATAAACAGCAGAGTGTTGTGGTTCCTGGTTCCAGCCGTCGGGTCACGTGACCTCGGCCGTGTTCAGTCAGACGGGGTGATGTCGCTGCCGCTGCTGTCGTCGTCATGGTTACTGGGCGTCTCTTACATGATCAACGTATTCAGACCGCATCATTCAAAACATCAAACAGAAAATCATATCGTTTTGCACAAAATCCCAAACATAATTCCATAATAGTGTCAGCTACAAGGTAACAAGTTGTTATACACTTTGTACATTATCAATGCTATTTTATAGTCCACTAAGTCCATAAATTTGAAGGCTCTTAATTTAATAAATAATTCATTTGATGGTTCTCTATAATTTGACTTAGTGATAATCCTTACAGCTCTTCTTTGAAGAATAAAGATGGGTTTAGTATGGGTAGAATAAGCATTCCCCCATATTTCTAGACAGTACGTTATGTAAGGAACAAACATTGTACAATACAGAATATACAAAGCACGCTGGTTCAACATATTTTTTACCTAATATGGCGATTGATTTGGCTAATTTTGATTTGACATGATTAATATGCATTTTCCAATTCAGTTTATGGTCCATAATGACACCTAAAAAAATTTGTTTCAAACACCCTTTCAATTTCTGTATCCTCTATTCTCAATTTAACTACTGTATCTGTTTTACGGTTCCCAAAAATCATACATTTTGTTTTACTTATATTTAAAGATATCTTATTTACATCAAACCATTTCTTTACAAGTTTAATCTCATTTTCGACAGTAGTCTTGAGATTACAAGACACATTTAATAACAAATACAAGAAAAAAAACAGTCCTTCCTGTTGATGTTACCTGCCACACAGGTGTGACATATAAATAAACAATTTAAGATTACTTTCAGTACTCAACTATCGCTCTTCGTCTCATTGCCCAAGCCTTTTCAAGAAATAAAGAAAATCAAAATATATTCAACTGAAAAATATGTTTTAACTTCTCAGCATCATCTAACCACACAACTTTGTTATTTGGATCTACCCTACTCTATAGAAAGGACAGTAGAACACTTTATGAATTTCATTCTCCACCTCTTGGATGCCGACATAGTATCTGCCTGTCTCCATATGAAGTACGAGTTACTTCACTGTACTTCTACCTGAACATTACATCACAGTTCAGCTGAAACTAAAGGTTGGAGGGTAAGGGGTTCATTTAACTTCTCTGATGTTATCTCCAGTCATGTTAATGGAAGAAGAACAACTCTGATCCAGGTTTAAACAGTGGTTTATTACTGCTGGGAAAACGCTGAGTCACAGGAATAAAACATTAAAATGACCTGGAAACACATTACATATGTCAAGCAGTGAACTGAACGTCCACTACAACCGTTTATAAAAGAGTAAAAGTAAAAAGCAGAGTGTTGTGGTTCCTGGTTCCAGCCGTCGGGTCACGTGACCTCGGCCGTGTTCAGTCAGACGGGGTGATGTCGCTGCCGCTGCTGTCGTCGTCATGGTTACTGGCCGTGTAGTGCTTACAGGTGAAGTCCTTGGCGGCCGACTTCTTGACGGCCCTCTTTCTGTCGTCATGGAAACAGAGACACGGTGAGACACGGTGAGACGCGGTGAGACAGGTCGACAGCTGCGGTCAGAAGATCAACTCACCTGAAGTTGGGTCGATGACGGGAGAGACAGTCGTCTGTCTGCTTCTCCTGCAGGACAGACAGACAGACAGACAGACAGACAGACAGACAGACAGACAGACAGACAGACAGACAGACAGAGAGACAGACAGACAGACAGACAGGTGGACAGAGAGAGAGACAGACAGGTGGACAGAAAGACAGACAGGTGGACAGAGAGACAGACAGGTGGATAGAGAGACAGACAGGTGGATAGAGAGACAGACAGGTGGATAGAGAGACAGACAGGTGGATAGAGAGACAGACAGGTGGACAGAGAGACAGACAGGTGGATAGAGAGACAGACAGGTGGATAGAGAGACAGACAGGTGGACAGAGAGACAGACAGGTGGATAGAGAGACAGACAGGTGGACAGAGAGACAGACAGGTGGATAGAGAGACAGACAGGTGGACAGAGAGACAGACAGGTGGACAGAGAGACAGACAGACAGGTGGACAGAGAGACAGACAGACAGGTGGACAGAGAGACAGACAGGTGGACAGAGAGACAGACAGGTGGACAGAGAGACAGACAGGTGGACAGAGAGAGAGACAGGTGGACAGAGAGACAGACAGGTGGACAGAGAGACAGACAGGTGGACAGAGAGACAGACAGGTGGACAGAGAGACAGACAGACAGGTGGACAGAGAGAGAGACAGACAGGTGGACAGAGAGAGAGACAGACAGGTGGATAGAGAGACAGACAGGTGGACAGAGAGACAGACAGGTGGATAGAGAGACAGACAGGTGGATAGAGAGACAGACAGGTGGACAGAGAGACAGACAGGTGGATAGAGAGACAGACAGACAGGTGGACAGAGAGACAGACAGACAGGTGGACAGAGAGACAGACAGACAGGTGGACAGAGAGACAGACAGGTGGACAGAGAGACAGACAGACAGGTGGACAGAGAGACAGACAGGTGGATAGAGAGACAGACAGACAGGTGGACAGAGAGAGAGACAGACAGGTGGACAGAGAGAGAGACAGACAGGTGGATAGAGAGACAGACAGGTGGACAGAGAGACAGACAGGTGGATAGAGAGACAGACAGGTGGACAGAGAGACAGACAGGTGGATAGAGAGACAGACAGGTGGACAGAGAGACAGACAGGTGGACAGAGAGACAGACAGACAGGTGGACAGAGAGACAGACAGACAGGTGGACAGAGAGAGAGACAGACAGGTGGATAGAGAGACAGACAGGTGGACAGAGAGACAGACAGGTGGATAGAGAGACAGACAGGTGGACAGAGAGAGAGACAGACAGGTGGACAGAGAGAGAGACAGACAGGTGGACAGAAAGACAGACAGGTGGACAGAGAGAGAGACAGACAGGTGGACAGAGAGACAGACAGGTGGACAGACAGACAGACAGGTGGATAGAGAGACAGACAGACAGGTGGACAGAGAGACAGACAGGTGGATAGAGAGACAGACAGGTGGATAGAGAGACAGACAGGTGGATAGAGAGACAGACAGGTGGACAGAGAGACAGACAGGTGGATAGAGAGACAGACAGGTGGATAGAGAGACAGACAGGTGGATAGAGAGACAGACAGGTGGACAGAGAGACAGACAGGTGGATAGAGAGACAGACAGACAGGTGGACAGAGAGACAGACAGACAGGTGGACAGAGAGACAGACAGACAGGTGGACAGAGAGACAGACAGACAGGTGGACAGAGAGACAGACAGGTGGACAGGGAGACAGACAGACAGGTGGACAGAGAGACAGACAGGTGGATAGAGAGACAGACAGACAGGTGGACAGAGAGAGAGACAGACAGGTGGACAGAGAGAGAGACAGGTGGATAGAGAGACAGACAGGTGGACAGAGAGACAGACAGGTGGATAGAGAGACAGACAGGTGGACAGAGAGACAGACAGGTGGACAGAGAGAGAGACAGACAGGTGGATAGAGAGACAGACAGGTGGACAGAGAGAGAGACAGACAGGTGGATAGAGAGACAGACAGGTGGACAGAGAGACAGACAGGTGGACAGAGAGACAGACAGGTGGACAGAGAGAGAGACAGACAGGTGGATAGAGAGACAGACAGGTGGACAGAGAGACAGACAGGTGGATAGAGAGACAGACAGGTGGACAGAGAGAGAGACAGACAGGTGGACAGAGAGAGAGACAGACAGGTGGACAGAAAGACAGACAGGTGGACAGAGAGAGAGACAGACAGGTGGACAGAGAGACAGACAGGTGGACAGACAGACAGACAGGTGGATAGAGAGACAGACAGACAGGTGGACAGAGAGACAGACAGGTGGACAGAGAGAGAGACAGGTGGATAGAGAGACAGACAGACAGACAGACAGACAGACAGACAGGTAGAGAGACAGGTAGAGTCAGTAATAATTTACTATTGTGTGAACAGAGCTCTGTATAGATGAGTAGATGTGTAGATGTGTAGATGAGTAGATGTGTAGATGTGTAGATGTATAGATGTATAGATGTATAGATTACCCATGATGCACTGGTGCTGAGCTTTCTGTCCGACGGCCGACTGAGCTCCTGCAGCGCCGCCTCCTCGTTCTCCCCCGACGTCCCACTGCGCACGTCATCGCTGCTGCCTGACCAATCACAGCACACACAGCCGGTCACGACCAATCACGGCACACACAGCCGGTCACTGACCAATCACAGCCCACACAGCACGTCACGACCAATCACAGCACACACAGCCGGTCAGGACCAATCACAGCACACACAGCACGTCATGTCATCACTCCACAACGCTCTGGTGGACAAGTTGTGACCTGCACATTCACCACGCTATGAGATAATCATGTTACATTACGACACATTAAAGCAGAAGTAAGGTGAATGTTTGTGTTAATCTAAGTCTTAAATAGTTGTATCTTCCGACAGCAATCACTTCTATACAGTGTTTGGTCTGAAACACGGGTCTGTCAGTCACTCTGCTCTGCTCTGAGCCCAGGAGAAAACTTTCCTTGTATCCTACAACCTTTATCCAATGAGGAGAGAGAACGGCATAAAGGGGCGGTCCTCTCTGTGTGTGCAGCCAAGGGATGCGCGTGAATGTGGTGACGTAGGGACGAGGGCGGGGACTGATAACTCCATCTGCTGACAGGAAGTTAGACAAAACCACCGGATCGCTTACTTCTGCTTTAAGCAAATACTCTGAACTACTTTCTCTCCTGAAATCCCTCCGCCCAGCAGCCGTGTCTGGAATGTAGTTCCGGCTGCATTCGCCTCTAAAACAACTCTGTGTGGTAACGTTGTGTTATTATCTCATAGCGTGGTGAATGTGCAGGTCACAACTTGTCCACCAGAGCGTTGTGGAGTTGTTGGATTGTGTATTTGATGAGTTTGTACCGTTCACCTCCATTGTGTTCACTGAGCAGCTCACGTCTCTGCCCCGCCCATCTCAAAACAACGTGCACCGATAATTAAAGGTGATGAACCTACTGCTATGACTATAGGGGTTATGGTGACTAAATGTTGGACTATCCCTTTAAAGACTCAGTATTCAGCCTGGTCCTGTCCTCACTGTGTTGCATCGGTGTTTTCTAATCTGAGTTTTGGATTTATTTCCGGCTGCTCTGAATGGAAACATGACACACAGCCGGTCACATGACCAACTCTGACCTTTGATGGCGTTGTCTCGGTGCTCCTCCTCCTCGCTGCTCACACTCCTCTCCCCCTGAAAATACAGCTGTCACCATGACATCACCATGACATCATCATGACATCATCACCCGGACAGGGAGAGGATTCAGCGTGACCGTGGTCGCCTCCATCAGGCTCCTCCTCCTCAACCTCACCAGGGGGCGACCGCCATTCCGACATCCCACCAGTCCAACATCGGCCTCTAATTGTCTAAATGGCAACACTTAACTTTATATCAAATGTCCCATCATTCCAACAATTTTCCAACAATTCTGTCTAAATGGTGGGATGTCTAAATGGTGGGATGTTGGAATGGTGGGATGTCGGAGTGGTGGGATGTCTAAATGGTGGGATGTCTAAATGGTGGGATGTCGGAATGGTGGGATGTCTAAATGGTGGGATGTCGGAATGGTGGGATGTCTAAATGGTGGGATGTCTGAATGGGATGTCTAAATGGTGGGATGTCTAAATGGTGGGATGTTGGAATGGTGGGATGTCGGAGTGGTGGGATGTCTAAATGGTGGGATGTCTAAATGGTGGGATGTCTGAATGGTGGGATGTCTAAATGGTGGGATGTCTGAATGGGATGTCTAAATGGTGGGATGTCGGAGTGATGGGATGTCTAAATGGTAGGATGTCTGAATGGTGGGATGTTGGAATGGTGGTCTGTCTAAATGGTGGGATGTCTGAATGGTGGGATGTCTAAATGGTGGGATGTCTAAATGGTGGGATGTCTAAATGGTGGGATGTCGGAATGGTGGGATGTCTGAATGGTGGGATGTCTGAATGGTGGGATGTCTAAATGTTGGGATGTCTAAATGGTGGGATGTCGGAGTGGTGGGATGTCTAAATGGTGGGATGTCTGAATGGTGGGATGTCTAAATGGTGGTATGTCTAAATGGTGGGATGTCGGAATGGTGGGATGTCTGAATGGTGGGATGTCTGAATGGTGGGATGTCTAAATGTTGGGATGTCTAAATGGTGGGATGTCGGAGTGGTGGGATGTCTAAATGGTGGGATGTCTGAATGGTGGGATGTCTAAATGGTGGTATGTCTAAATGGTGGGATGTTGGAATGGTGGGATGTCTAAATGGTGGGATGTCTAAATGGCGGTATGTCTAAATGGTGGGATGTTGGAATGGTGGTCTGTCTAAATGGTGGGATGTCTGAATGGTGGGATGTCTAAATGGTGGGATGTCTAAATGGTGGGATGTCGGAATGGTGGGATGTCTGAATGGTGGGATGTCTGAATGGTGGGATGTCTAAATGTTGGGATGTCTAAATGGTGGGATGTCGGAGTGGTGGGATGTCTAAATGGTGGGATGTCTGAATGGTGGGATGTCTAAATGGTGGGATGTCGGAATGGTGCCATGTCTAAATGGTGGGATGTCGGAATGGTGGGATGTCTAAATGGTGGGATGTCGGAATGGTGGGATGTCTAAATGGTGGAATGTCTAAATGGTGGGATGTTGGAATGGTGGGATGTCTAAATGGTGGAATGTCTAAATGGTGGGATGTTGGAATGGTGGAATGTCTAAATGGTGGAACGTATAAATGGTGGGATGTTGGAATGGTGGGATGTCTGAATGGTGGGATGTCTAAATGGTGGGATGTCAAAATGGTGGGATGTCGGAATGGCGGTATGTCTAAATGGTGGGATGTCGGAATGGTGGGATGTCTAAATGGTGGGATGGCTGAATGGTGGGATGTCTGAATGGTGGGATGTCTGAATGGTTGGATGTCTAAATGGTGGGATGTCGGAATGGTGCCATGTCTAAATGGTGGGATGTCGGAATGGTGGGATGTCTAAATGGTGGGATGTCGGAATGGTGGGATGTCTAAATGGTGGAATGTCTAAATGGTGGGATGTCGGAATGGTGGGATGTCTAAATGGTGGAATGTCTAAATGGTGGGATGTCTGAATGGTGGGATGTCTAAATGGTGGAATGTCTAAATGGTGGGATGCTGGAATGGTGGGATGTCTGAATGGTGGGATGTTTGAATGGTGGAATGTCTAAATGGTGGGATGTCGGAATGGTGGGATGTCGGAATGGTGCCATGTCTAAATGGTGGGATGTCGAAATGGTGGGATGTCTAAATGGTGGAATGTCTAAATGGTGGGATGTTGGAATGGTGGGATGTCTAAATGGTGGGATGTCAGAGTGGTGGGATGTCAGATGGTGGGATGTCTAAATGGTGGGATGTTGGAATGGTGAGATGTCTAAATGGTGGGATGTCGGAATGGTGGTCTGTCTCGATGGTGGGATGTTGGAATGGTGGGATGTTGGAATGGTGGGATGTCGGAATGACAGCTTGTAAACCTGCTCACCTGGTGGGAGTTGCAGTTGAGTCTGCGGAGGCGTGTCCTCAGCTGTAGCTCCTCCCCCTGTGACCTCAGCAGGAGCAGCTCCAGCCGATCCGACTGCTCCGTGAGCTGCCGGACCTGCTCCCGGTACTGGTCCTTCTCCTGCAGGAGCAGCCGCACCTCCTCCTGCAGCTCCGCCCTCGACGACAGAGCCTGAAACGACAGACAGGGGGCGGGGCTTAGAGCACCTGGAGGAGAAAGTCCCGATGTTGCAAGTCCAAGTAGAGTCTCAAGTCTTTGCTCTCAAGTCCAAGTAGAGTCTCAAGTCTTTGCTCTCAAGTCCCAAGTAGAGTCTCAAGTCTTTGCTCTCAAGTCCAAGTAGAATCTCAAGTCTTTGCTCTCAAGTCCAAGTAGAGTCTCAAGTCTTTGGCATCAAGTCTAAGTAGAGTCTCAAGTCTTTGCTCTCAAGTCCAAGTAGAGTCTCAAGTCTTTGCTCTCAAGTCCAAGTAGAGTCTCAAGTCTTTGCTCTCAAGTCCAAGTAGAGTCTCAAGTCTTTGATCTCAAGTCCAAGTAGAGTCTCAAGCCTTTGGCATCAAGTCCCAAGCGAGTCCAAGTCTTTTTTTGATTTGATCAAGCAAGTCTTAAGTCATCAACATCGGGACTCGAGTCCAAGTCAAGGCTCAAGTCTCAGGTCTCGAGTCCAAGTCCCCACCTCTGGCTGTAACCATGGCGACTCACCTTGTCCCTCTCTCTGATCACCTCCTCCAGCTGTCGGAGTGTTTGCTTGTTCCGTTGGCGGTACATCTTAGCATCCCCCTTCAGCTGAGTGCAGCGCAGCTCCAGCTCCTCCTTGTCCTCCAGACTCTGGAACAACACACCTGGCGTCACCTGAGCTCACCTGGACCGAGGCCACGCCCCTCAGCACAGACCACAACCCAGAAACTAGCTCACATTTATTTTGATAGAGAGGTAGATTTTACTTTATTCATTGGACAATGATGCATATTTCCTTATAATTAAATTTTTCTTTTTGCCAAATACCACACGCACAAATGTCCATTTTCAAGTAAAAAACCCTGTCTGTTTATTTGTTTTTGCTTCATTCTTTTTAATTTAATTATTCTTCTGTTTATCATATTATTTATTTCTTTGTTTAAGTAATATTTCTATATAATCTTTTGCATTGTTTAAGCACTTTACAATAGTACTACACTAAGCACTTAACTGTGTTTTTTTATCTGTTTATAAACCCTTGACTGATGTGTTCTTAAGTTTGTTTTTGTAAAGATACTTAATGCTCTTTTAAATTGCCCCCACAAATAACGTTTTTAGATTGATTGATTGATTGATTGATTGATTGATTGATTGATTGATTGATTGATTGATTGATTGATTGATTGATTGATTGATTGATTGATTGATTGATTGATTGATTGATTACAGGTTTTTCTAGTTCATCTCTTCTTCTTTGTAACTGTTCATTGCTGTGTATGATATAAATAAAAGGAAAACAAACACTACCAACAGCTTCCTGTTTCCTGCAGCTCAGGTCTATGGAGGCTCTTATTGTGAAAGTCTCACCCTGGCTGTCTGCTATGGAGGCTCTTATTGTGAAAGTCTCACCCTGGCTGTCTGCTCCTCGGCTCGGTGCAGCTCCCTCCTCAGTCTGAACACCGTAGCCAGGAGGTTCATCTGAGGAAGAGCTGGACTCTCTTCCTTCTTCTCCTCCTCCTTCTCCTTCTCCTTCTCCTCCTCCTTCTTCTCCTCTGGCGTCTCCTCCTTCACCTCCTCCTTCACCTCCTCCAGTTTGTTGGGGTGGAAGAAGGGGTCAGCGCTGAGCGCCAGGCTCCTGCTCTGTGAAGACAGAATAATCACTCTCTACTCACCGTGTTTACATTATCTAACAATAGGTAATACAGTATATAGTATATAACTTAACTATAGGCAACTCATAGTATCCCACAATGCAGCAGGAGCAGTAGAGTACAACCGATGGTCACTGACCAAGTAATACATAGCTCCCATAATGCATCACGGTGACATTGATCTGCAGCGTTTTATCTGTGTAACAGTAGAAACGTAAGTAACTGCAGAGTCGTGTCTGAAATGAGCTCATTACATATTCGTCTTTATAAAACTCACTATAGATACAGTAGCTATATATGCTGACTAGATGCCGCCTTCTGCTTCTCAGCGTACGTCAACACGGCAGCCATCTTGGTCAGGGGTTTCTGACCATAGACATATAAATGTCTGACCAGCAGTCAGACCAGTCAGACCCTGTACAACACATTTTAGTGTATGGATGCATGTGGGTGTGTGTCTGAATATGGAAGTGTATGTTTAATACATTTTTAAAAAATTATACAAATTAAAAAAAAAAATGTATACATTTTTTTGTTGTTGAATCATAAATATCTCTCTGACATTTATAATAAACCAAACAGTTGAAACTTGGTTGAATATTCAGTGAGTTGTGGTGATGTTAATGGTTGATAGACCTCTGCCTCTGTTGACTGATGCAGTAAGTAGACACGGTTTCTCCCTGACCAAGATGGCCGCCGTGTTGACGTATCGTTCCGATGGACAGCAGAGGCGGTGTCACTACCCGATTTGTGACAGCCACGTACGGCAACTCCACTTGGACAAACTTAGTTGAATTGACTTAGGTCGCCAGAGACGGTTTATCTTTTTATTTATTTTTTTAAATACTTTATTAGTAATGTAAATTGAGGGTTGGTTGTGGTGGTATGGATTTTGATGCTCAGAAAACAGGAACACAGGCGGACTTTTAATGTTTACTGTCCTCTTTTCTCGCCGGCCTCATCACCATGACAACCACAAACAATCACAACTACCACAACACTCACTGAATAAACGAGTCTGCCGCGGCTGTCTTATGACGGACTTCCGCGGTTTTTATTTTATTTTATTTTATTTTTTAATCATTTTCACAGTACCGTATTTTAAATTCACAGAACTTTAAGCATGTACGCAAATCGGGCAGTGCCCAAATGAAGTTTGTCCAAGTGGAGTTGCCGTAGGCAGCTGTCCAAGATGGCGGCCGGTCTGCGCATGCGCAGACCAGTTTTGTCACAGATCGGGTAGCGTCGCAAATCGGGTAGTGACAGGCGGCTTCTATGTGTATATATATTTATGGACAAGCAGAAGAAGAGAGAGAAGCATCATCATCATCATCATCATCATCATCATCATCATCATCATCATCAGTCTGGTGAACCTGTTGCAGTGGTCTCAGGGTTCGACGTCTCAGGAGTCGAGTTTGACCTTCAGCTCTCAGCAGCGTGTTCTTCAGACGCTCCACCTGCACAAAGGTCAGAGGTCAAAGGTCAGGGCCTACCTCTATCTGCAGGTTGCAACTGGCCAGCAGACAGGGGTCAGGGGTCAAAGGTCAGGCCTACCTCTATCTGCAGGTCGCGGCTGGCCAGCAGGGCATGGCTCTTGTCCTGGTTGAGGCGGTTGATGTCCTCCATCAGGCTGTAGTTGTGGTCTCGGAGCGTCTTCAGCTCCTCACTCAGCCGCTCCCGCTCCTCCCGCAGCTTCTGCACTCGCTCCGTCATCTTGCTGAGCTCCACGTCTCTCAGCTGCTGCTGCTGCGCCCACGCCTCCTAGAGATGGAGACACAGCGTCACACCATCATACCGTCACACTGTCACACCGTCACACCGTCACACAGCGTCACAGCATCACACCGACACAACGTCACACAGCGTCACACCGTCACACCGTCACAGCGTCACACCGTCACACCGTCACACCGTCGGTACCAAATGTGTCCGGGCTGCCAGATTTGTCCGGGGCGGCAACTGGCGATGACGTGGCGCATCGTGATTGGTCGTGAGGATTTATAAAAGTTGTAGGTAGACGAAAGTGAGCTATTTATATTTTCTAATGATAACATTAAACATTTACACAACTAACAGTGACGAAAATAATTAAAATACTGTAATTAGCGCAGGCGTTCACCAACGTTTGTTTGACGTTGCCATGGAGATCTGAGCCAAATCTGGCGAGAGTGTGTTGTTGAGACAGAGACAGGTCTGGAACTTCATTCTGGTTCTGGAACTTCATTTTCTCCTGAAGTGTCCGTCTGAAAGTTTCCATTTTGGTGTCAAACTGTTGAGAAGAGATGTGTCTGTGACAGATGAGTCCAGTATTTACTATGGAGAAGTGACTAACGTAGCTAACATCCGCGGTAGCATCCAAGTAAACGCATTACACCACCACGACCAATCACGATGTGCCACGTCATCGCCAGTCGCGGCCCCGGACACATTTGGTACCGACACCGGCTCCGCCCCCGCGGTGCTGACTCGCCTGGTCGCTATGCCAACCTGTTCCTTGGCGACGGCGCAGGCCTGTTGCCGACGTCTCTTCTCCTCCTGCAGCGCCCTCTGCAGGCGGCTGAGCTCCGACATCAGGAACTGAGTCAGACCAGACTCACCGGCCGTGTCTGAGAGACAGACAGGTAGAGAGACAGACAGGTGGTCAGATAGACAGATAGGTGGAGAGTCAGACAGACAGGTGGAGAGACAGACAGGTGGTCAGATAGACAGATAGGTGGAGAGACAGACAGACAGGTGGAGAGACAGACAGGTGGTCAGATAGACAGATAGGTGGAGAGTCAGACAGACAGGTGGAGAGACAGACAGGTGGTCAGATAGACAGACAGGTGGAGAGACAGACAGACAGGTGGAGAGACAGACAGGTGGTCAGATAGACAGATAGGTGGAGAGTCAGACAGACAGGTGGAGAGACAGACAGGTGGTCAGATAGACAGATAGGTGGAGAGTCAGACAGACAGGTGGAGAGACAGACAGGTGGTCAGATAGACAGATAGGTGGAGAGACAGACAGACAGGTGGAGAGACAGACAGGTGGTCAGATAGACAGATAGGTGGATAGACAGACAGGTGGAGAGTCAGACAGGTGGTCAGATAGACAGATAGGTGGAGAGACAGACAGGTGGAGAGACAGACAGGTGGTCAGATAGACAGATAGGTGGAGAGACAGACAGGTAGAGACAGACAGACAGGTAGAGACAGACAGACAGACAGACAGACAGACAGACAGACAGACAGGTGTTCTGACCAATCAGGATGCTGAAGGTCTTGTTGGGCTCCTTCCCTGTGATCCGACTGTACAGTTGAGGATAATCCAGCTCCAGACTCTCTAGGAACGCTGTGTAACCTTTGACCCCGGTCCTCTGCAGCGTGTCCAGCAGCGCGCCTGAAGGTCAGGGGTCAGCGGTCAGGGGTCAGAGAGAGGTCAGGGGTCAGGGACACATGGACTGTATTCAAAACCACATACTATACTGTTAGTACGTACTGATTTGGCCAAAATGCAGTATGCAAACAAAAGCTAAATCTGCAGTATGTGAAAAATTCCTGGATGTCGTACTGATTGACCAGTCTACGTTGCGTACTGTATCCCACAATCCAATGCGCCCCTGACGTCTAACTGTAACCAAAGACGGTAGTGAAGTATCTTTGCCGTGGACCGTAACTATGTTATATAGTTTAATAAAATAAAAATGCAGACTGATGTGTTGATTGTAAAACATGTATTTCTTGATGTAAATGTGGTGGTTTGTGTCCGTAGGCTCCAGAGCCCCGAGGCAGCGCTGCTCTTCTGTCCAATACACACAGGAAGCTTCACTTTACATTCACACTAACTAATGCTACTGATACAGCTGTTAGATTTCATCACTGAGACCAACATTTATCTCCTAGAAATAATTTAACCAGCCGGTGGTAAACCTCTAAAAACCTGCGGGTAAGTTAATTAGCGATGGTTTTCTCCCCCGGGATGACGACGGAGGTTGGCCGGCCGAGCAGCTCTGCAGACCGGCTGCTGTCTCTGTGATGTCCCGGTCGCTGCAGAGCTTCACTTCTCTGAAAAACATCGGAGCAAACTTCTAAACAGCCGTCGTTTGGATAAACTGGCCGTATATCTGGGATCTAAACAGCTACTTTCTCTCATGAAAAAAGATTAAAACTTAATAAAGTTACATAATTACAGCGCTAGAGCGAGAAATAAAACAGCTGTTCACCTGTTTTACAGCTACCGCTACCGGTTGCCGTGAAATGCATTCTGGGAAACTTGTAGGGCTGGGACGATACGCTTTTCTCCTGATTCGATTCTTCTACGATTTTTTGGATGGTGATTCGATTTAAATTGCGATTCTACGATATTGCCAATTCTCTCGATTTTTAGTCTTTAGCATTTTTAACATTTATCTGCACACAAATACTGTAGGAGTCTATAAATTAACATACTCCATTATAAAGGGAACTTAAACCCTTTTCAAAACCTGGACTCTACTCTACATTGCACAATATTTTTTTTAAATCCCCCAAAAAAGAAAATTTCAAAAAATAAAAATAAAAATTCAAAAAGAAAATCGATTATTGAAAAAAAAAATTTATTTAAAAATCGTCAAAAAAGATACCGGATATTTATGTGAATCGATTTTTTCTCCCACTCCTAGAAACTTGTATACTGTTACTGTGGTGTGAACACCGTCGGTCTGCTGAAGTAGCAGACTGAATAGATAGATAGATAATTTATTAGTACAGACTCTGGGTCCAGTTAAAAATACAACAATACAACAACAGACAACAACAACATACGGGGTAGCCTAGCAGCCCCTTATTAAAAGACACTTATACCAGTGTTTCCAGAACAGTGACGTGTAACGTGTGGCACTAAATGCAACGTTTGTCAGTTCCATCACAATCTGATTTTCTGAGTTGTTTAGACGACAAATGAACTTCTACATGATATTTCTTAAGACCGACTGGAGAGTGTTGACTCGAGCATTCACAAACATTTCAGTGGCGCTGGTCCATCTGGGCTGTTTTAACAAGATTCTCAAAGAGTCATTATATGCCACTTGTAATCTCTGAATACTACATTCAGTATGCAGTATACAGTACTAACGCAGTATGTAGTAGACAGTATAAAATGCAGTATGTAGTATACAGTACAGTAGTATGTGGTTTCTAAAACAGCCGTGGACTGAGCATCAGCATCACAGAACTCCTGTTTCTCACCAACTTTCCTCCTCCTGAGGACGAGGGCCGGGTCATGGAAGAGCTGCTCCTCATCCTCCGCACGGATCACCTGGTGACATCACCACAAGACAACCAATCACAGCTCTGGACATAGTCAACCAATAGAGGTATTTATTAGGCTCCATCCTGGATGATAAACTGTCTGTTGAGAACAACTCAGATGTCGTCTGCAGGAAAGTAAATCAGAGGTGGTTTTATTGGAGGAAATTATCTTTTTATTGAGAACAAGGTACAAAGAGACAGTGATATAAAAAGACAATATTTTAGATTTTCTCAGAACACATATACAAACAAACACCTCCCACCCAACCCATCCCCCCCTACAAAATCCAGTGCATCCCATTTTAAAGGGATAGTTCAACATTTTGGCAAACTGGTCCATCACCATAATCCCTAGCAGTAGGTTCGTTACCTTTAATTGTCGGTGCAAGCTGTTTTTAGAACGGCGGAGCAGAGCCGTGAGCTGCTCAGAGCTACGCTACGGAGGCTCATTATGGGATTTCTTGGTTTCCCTCATCAAACTCATCAAATACACAATCCAACAACTCCACAACGCTCTGGTGGACAAGTTGTGAGCTGCACATTCACCACACTATGAGATAATAACACAACGTTACCACACAGAGTTGTTTTTCCTGCACTTTGAAGGGCTGGAAAAAATTATATTATAGTGAACCTCAGGAGGAGGAAAGTTGGAACTGTGTATTTTTTTTCAGGTAAAACCTCTTTTAGGCCGTGAAAATAGGCCGTTTCTTTGGGTCTGTTCACATCACTGTATGTTGTAAATCTCTGGGCAGGGCTATTATGGGCTGGCGTTGCTAACGGGAGGAGTGCAGAGAGTCTTCTACTGCAATTAAAGTACTTAGGGGCTATTTGTAGATCATACAACCACACTTTAAAAAAATGATACTATCCCTTTAAAGAGTTTCAAATCAAATCAAATCAGAGAGGGAGGAGGAGGAGGAGCAGGAGGAGCAGCTCTACCTGACACTGGCGGAGGTATGGAGTGATGATTGAAGGCTCGATGGTCTTGATGAGCAGCATCCTGAAGTCCTCCAGCTGCAGCCAGCAGAGATCGTCCTCGCTCACCGCCTCCATGCTACACTACTACACACTACTACACACTACTACACACTACTACACACACAGTACACACTATTACACACTACTACTACACACTACTACAACACAGTAGATACTGCAGTACACCCAGTACCCAGTCCTGCTGCCGTCTGCTTCTCCTCCGTCTGGTCTCTGTTGCTGCTTCTGTTTCTCCAGAGGAAGTTCATTTCAGCCACTTCCTCTTTCCAGTCCAGGCCCCGCCCACTCTGACTGGCATCTATCTATCTATCTATCTATCTATCTATCTATCTATCTATCTATCTATCTATCTATCTATCTATCTATCTATCTATCTATCTATCTATCTATCTATCTATCTATCTATCTATCTATCTATCCATCCATCCATCCATCCATCCATCCATCCATCCATCCATCCATCCATCCATCCATCCATCCATCCATCCATCCATCTACTATCTATCTATCTATCTATCTATCTATCTATCTATCTATCTATCTATCTATCTATCTATCTATCTATCTATCTATCTATCTATCTATCTATCTATCTACTATATCTATCTATCTTTTTTAAACACAAACACAACTCATTCTACTTACAGTAATGAGACAGTGATGAGGTCATCACCTGATGAGGTCATCACCTGAACCACATCTGGTTTTATAGGAAGATCATAAATAAAAATCACAGCTGGGATTAAACATCGACATTTCTTTCTTTCTTTCTTTTTATTTATTCCAACCAAAAAGGCAATTTCACAATTTGACAATATCATCACAACATTTCTTCCATTGGTTGGACGGGAGCAGGGGGAAGATACATCTTATATTACCTGCCCCTCACTCAATATCTAATTTTCCAAGTAATCTGTCACTGAGCAACATTCTTGCCATAAAACATACAAAACAAAGGAAACAAAATGACAACAACAACCAATCACCATAAACAAAACAAAACAAAACAAAACAACAACAACAACAAAAAACATAAACAGAACTTAAAGTTGTCTTATCTATTAATAATAATAATAATAATAGATTTTATTTGTATGGCTCCTTTCATGGCACTCAAGGTCGCCTCACAGAAATTAATTAGCTACATACAGAACATCAGAACAAAACAGCACATATAAAATATTAAAAACACAGCATAAAAGCACCAAGGAAAAAAACTATGAAATGAAATAAAACAAGTGCAGTGACTTAGATGTGATGAGCAAGTCGGAACAGGTGAGTTTTGAGTTGGGATTTAAACAGATTAATAGAAGTGATATTACGGAGGTCAGGAGGGAGTGAGTTCCAGAGCTGGGGAGCAGAGCGGCTGAATGCTCTGCTCCCCATGGTGGCCAGGCGAGCGGGGGGAACAGAGAGGTGAATGGAAGAAGAGGATCTAACTGTGCGAGCAGGTGTGGGGATGTGGAGGAGGTCAGAAAGGTAAGGAGGGGCGAGGTTGTGGATGGCCTTGAAGGTGAGGAGTAGAATCTTATACTGGATACGGTAGGTGATGGGGAGCCAGTGGAGCTGCTGCAAGGTGGGTGTGATGTGATGGGTGGACGGGGTCCTTGTGATGACGCGGGCTGCGGAGTTCTGTACAAGTTGTAGTTTGTGGATGGATTTAGTCACTGAGCAAACTGTAGTCTTACCATAATGTAAACAAGACAATAATGAAAACAAAAAACAGCATTATAAGAATCATTGGCTACATTTATCATCATTTCTGATTGCTGTTTCCTTAAACATGTTCTTGTCTTGGAAAACATTCGTACAAGTCTTCACTTCATTACTTTGAGAGTTCCATAGTTTGACTCGAGCTACAGAGATAAACATCTGTTTAAAATGAAACTTCCTCCTTTCTTCTTCATCCTCTGATCTAAGAACAAACTATTGTTGTATACTTTCTGGCAATATTCTATTTGTTGCTTTATACGTCACAGCCAGTGTTTGTGTTTCTACTAAGTCTTTGAATTTCAGTATTCCTGATTTAATTAACTTTATCCCTCTAAAACTGGTTTATAAACTCTTCCTGAGTTAAATGTTCTTGCTGTGTTGTTTAGGAATAAATATCAACATGTTTTCTTTGCATTTTTATTATTATTCAAGGTCTGAAAAGACTTGATATGTTTGTTATTTAGACTAGTTTAGTCATTTTCAGCCAATAAAAGCTCTAAATGACAATATTTTTATTTCAATTTTGGGAGAAATGTTGTTGGTAGTTGATAGAATAAAACAAAAATTAAAAATATAAATAATACATTTATTTTTACTCAAACACATACCTATAAATAGTAAAACCAGAGAAACGGATCATTTTGGGAGTGGTCTCTTCATTTTTTCCAGAGCTGTATGTGTATATTTTATTTTATCTTATATATATATTGCTGCTACATCTGTCTGCATTAAGTATTTTCTTTTAGAATGTTTGGAGCAGCTGACATGAATTTCCTAAAGTATCTATCTATCTATCTATCTATCTATCTATCTATCTATCTATCTATCTATCTATCTATCTATCTATCTATCTATCTATCTATCTATCTATCTAACAGAGGAAGTGGACTAGAGAAGTCAAACATGAATAACTGAAGAGGAAGCATCAGCTGACTGAAACAGGAAGTGATGTCACTGATGGATTCCTGGAAGTTTGGTGAAGTTGAAGTGAAACTGTGAAAGTCTGTTGTGTTTTTCTCAATGTGCTGTTAGTAACAGATGGTTTGATTCATAGTGTTACTCCGTCGTTCACCAGCTCCAAACCATCTGTCTTTACTTCATGTAAATTTGGAGTTGGTGTGTTCAAAATATTTTTCTTTTATGACTGTAACTAGCAGCTATTATTGATGGTCAAAAGTGAATTGCTAAAATTAAAGTGGTGGTTTGATGAAAACAAATTATCATTAAACCTAAACAAAACTAAACTAAATTCATGATATTTGGAAATCGTCCAATTAAGCAAGAGGTATGTTTGAAAATTGAAAATGTGGAAATTGAAAGAGTCTTCGAAAGTAAGTTCCTTGGTGTCTTAATAGATCACAAGCTCTGCTGGAAATCTCACGTGAAATATTTGTGCTCCAAAGTATCCAGAAGTATTGGAATTCTGGGTAAAACTAGACATGTTTTAGATCAGAAGTCACTTCAAATGCTGCACTATGCATCACTGATCCGTACTTATCTTACTGTGTTGAGGTATGGGGGGGAAACACATATAAAAGCACTTTACAAAAGATTTGCATTTTACAAAAAAGAGTCATAAGGATGGTTCATCATGCTGGGTACCTTGCTCATACAAATCCCTTGTTTTTAAAATCAGTTATTTTAAGATTTGAGGACCTAGTCAAATTCAAAACAGGTCAGATTTAGTTTAAAGCCTGGAATAGGTTGCTACCAATACACATCCAGAAAATGTTTATGGTCAGAGAAAGCATATATGATTTAAGATGGAACTGTAACTTTAAACAATCTACCATCCATTCTACCCTGAAAAGTTTTAGCATCTCTTTTTGTGGTGTAAAAATGTGGAATAGACTAGATGAGGATATAAAAATGTGCAATAACTTAAAACAATCTAAAAGTAAGTACACACATACACTCTTGGACAGTTATAAAGAACTGGACAGCTCATTTTACTATTTTTATTTATAATCATGGCCTTATTTCATATTAAAGCAATATGTTTTTAATCTTGTGAATTGTATGGAACTACAGATGTATGACATGAATCACAATGTGGCGGGGGGGGGGGGGGCTGAACTTGATCAGCTTTGCTTCTTTCAGCTCCTTCTCAAACTTGCACAGTATCATTATTATTGTTTTGTTTCTTGCTCCATAGATTGTTTGTCTTTTGATGTGCTTGTTTGAGACAAATAAAAATCAAATCAACTCAAATCAAACAGTTTTTTTCTGGCACGGAGCTCTGCCGGTGTGAAACTCAAGTCCTTGTTGTCAGAAAGAGTTCCACTCTCTGTGTTTTGACATTAACTTTATTGAATCAATTAATTTGAACAAACATGAATAATTAGCGACAAGACCTACAAAAAATAAATACACAACATTTTAGTGCAAATTCATTCTGAACGTGAGGTTCCTGAACGCACCGCGCTGCTCCATCACCAGCCAATCACTGCATTGATCCAGCTGACCTCTGACCTCTGACTCCGCCCACTCTCAACGTGAGAACAACAGAGCTGAAACCTGATCCATCAGTTTATAATCAAAAACCATTGATTTCATGATTTTTGTTCACGTTGAAACTGAAGAAGTTCAACACCTCAACACCGGAGGTTCTGATTGGACGCTGCTGCTGAGCCGCCGAGTCGTTACTGGTCTTTGCTGGTGGAGATGATTCCTGAGAAGTGATTGGCTGGAGCTCCGGCGCCGCCGCACAGCAGCAGACTCTTCTGGAGAACAGAGAGAACACAGAGGTCAGAGGTCAGAGGTCAGAGAGTCCTGGTCTAAACACATCAGTCGTCTCGTCTCTGCTGCTTTCACATCAGCCAGAAGACGTGACCAGCTTCAGCCATAAATCCTGTATTTAAAACCACATTAACTAAATGTAAATTAATATAAATGTAAATTATCTTCATCCCTCAATACTTTTAAGTTCAGACTGAAAGCTTAAAGCAGAAGTAAGCGATCCGGTGGTTTTGGCTAATGCTGCGTTCCAGGCAGGATTTTGAAACCGTAAATTACAGCTTCAAGTCACGACTTACGACTTTGTAGCGTTCCAGGCAACCCACTCGTGTTTCTCCGACCTGTTTTACCTGTGAAAGTCACTATAACGGCCACTCGTAACTTCTGACCCGTGAACTCGTACCAGATCGAACTGGTACGACTTCACAGGTCAGAAAAACACGAGTTACGAGTTGCCTTGAACGCACCATAACGTCTTGTCAGCCGATGGAGTTAGCAGCCCCCGCCCTCGTCATGGATCTATTGGTCCTCGTCCCTACGTCACCACATTCAGGCGCATCCCTTGGCTGCACACACAGAGAGGACTGCCCCTTTATGCCGTTCTCTCTCCTCATTGGATAAAGGTTGTAGGATACAAGGAAAGTTTTCTCCTGGGCTCAGAGCAGAGCAGAGTGACTGACAGACCCGTGTTTCAGACCAAACACTCTATAGAAGTGATTGCTGTCGGAAGATACAACTATTTAAGACTTAGATTAACACAAAAATATCGCTTACTTCTGCTTTAATGTAAATGAAAATGATCTTCATCCCTCAACACTTCTAAATTAAGACTGAAAGCTTAAACCTGTTAAATCAAAGTTCCTAATAGTTTCTTTTCCAGTATATTTGTCATTGGATCATTATCTCTTGCTCATACACTCACTCAGTCAAATACAATTATTTTATATTTATACACACCCATGTTTTTATTTCTGACTTCTTTGAGTGTTGCTATAAAATGGCACTTGTATTGCTTTTTTTTTTTTTTTTTTTATCTTCTGAATGTATGTATGTATATTTCTTGGGGAGGAGCTTTGTATCAGCCCATATAGGGTTTTTTAACCTCTCCCGCACTTACTATTCTTGTTTAATTTTCTGTTTTTTGTAATTGTCGTTTTTTATGGTGCAAATAAATAAATATGAATACTAAATAGTAAATGTGGTGGTTTGTGTCCATAGGCTCCAGAGCCCCGAGGCAGCGCTGCTCTTCTGTCCAATACACACAGGAAGCTTCACTTTACATTCACACTAACTAATGCTACTGATACAGCTGTTAGATTTCATCACTGAGACCAACATTTATCTCCTAGAAATAATTTAACCAGCCGGTGGTAAACCTCTAAAAACCTGCGGGTAAGTTAATTAGCGATCGTCTTTCCCCCCGGGATGAGGACGGAGGTTGGCCGGCCGAGCAGCTCTCTGGACGGGTGGTGTCTCTGTGACGAGCCGTTGATCTGCTCCACAGGTGGAGCTTCACTTCTCACAAAAAACATCGGAGCAAACGTCTAAACAGCCTCATGTGGATAAACCCACCGCACACTGGGATCTAAACAGCTACTTTCTCACATGGAGAAATATTAAAACTTAAAGGGATAGTTCAACATTTTGGCAAATTGGCCCATTGCCATAATCCCTATAGTCATAGCAGTAGGTTCGTTACCTTTAATTGTCGGTGCAAGCTGTTTTTAGAACGGCGGAGCAGAGCCGTGAGCTGCTCAGAGCTACGCTATGGAGGCTCATTATGGGATTTCTTGGTTTCCCTCATCAAACTCATCAAATACAAAATCCCAAAAATCCAAAACGCTTTCGTGGACAAGTTGTGACCTGCACATTCACCACGCTATGAGATAATAATGGAACGTTACGAAACTGAGTTGTTTTAGAGGGAAATACAGAGACTGCTGCTGAAAAACTGTCCCTGAAGGCAACGCGCATCAGCGGTTTTGCATGAATTTCCCTCTAAAACAACTCTGTGTGGTAACGTTGTAAAATGTTCTAAAAATAGCTTGCACCGACAATTAAAGGTAACGAACCTACTGCTATGACTATAGGGATTATGGCAATGGGCCAATTTGCCAAAATGTTGAACTATCCCTTTAACAAAGTTACGTAATAACAGCAGCGCTACAGCCAGAAATAAAACAGCTGCCGGTTGCCGCGAGGTGCATTCTGGGAAACTTGTCATAGTCCTCGGTTTGAACCGTCTGAACCAGAATCGGGACACCACCACTTCACGTGTACGCGCAAAACAAAGCGCTGCGTTCACACCAAAAGTGACTTGAGTCGGGTTGCAAAGGGGCGGAAAATTTCCAGAAACTTTCCATGGGAAGTTAAACTGAGGAATTTTGGAAATATTCCAAATTGAAAACTTGCCATGGGAATTATGGGAATTTATGGGAATTATTGGGAATTAACTGGAAATTGGGGGTAATTTAAACAAACTGTATCATATCTAAACATAAATGCAAATATTTAGTTTTGTCATAAGCAGACATCCATGTAGAATAATACAATTAAAAAACATTTCAACTGATTTATTTGTGAGTAGAACTTTATCAAGTTTTAATTCTTGTATGAACAATCAATTCTTTTACTGAACAACAAAAACATGAATGTTGAGTAAAATATTACTCCCCCCCCCCAATAAAAAAAAGTAAGCAGTGTGCTGTGTGCATGTGATTGAGATATTAAAGTGCACTTGCATTAAATCTGGTTGTTTTAGCCAAAATTATGCTACAATATATTTCCCCCAACTATATTTAAATTCCCTGTTCAGGGCCAACCTTAAATTTTGTAAATTTCGTATTTATTCCTGTTTATTCCCATATATTCCCGTTAATTCCCATATATTCCCATAAATTCCCATGGAAAGTTTCCAACTTTAAAAATTCCCGGAATTTTGCAACCCCAGACTTGAGTGACCGCGGCGACCGGCTGCCATTCATTTTTAACGTACGCTGGTGACGAGGAGCGACGCGATGTGATTTTATGGCTGTTGGTGTGAACGCACAGTAAAGGGGGAATTCACCGTAACCAGTGGTTCTCAAACTTTTTTCGTCATTCCCCACTTTGAACAAGTGGGGATTTTCAAGCCCCACTTCCTCCCGTCGCCCCAACAAAAATCTTGACAAATTACTCCAAATTTATTGAACTTACTAGCACCAAGTATATCAGTCATATTTCATAAGGAGTCAAAATCAAAAACATGAAATAACACAAAGTTCAAAAAGAGAAAATAAAAGTGCAGATCAAAAACGAAAAGTAAAAGTAGGCTACAGTCAAATAATGAAACAGTGTTTCATTTGCAATCTGTGCAATTAGTGTATTAGTGGCTGCAATGTGCCTGTTTTGCACTGCACATCCTCAGGGTTGCAGGCTTGAAACTGCCTCAAGTCATGCTCAATGTTGAGCTGTGTGTGTGTGTGTTTTCATCTCTCTCGAGTCTGACATAAGCTATAAAACGCACACAAATATGATCGATCGCATTTGTCAATCGCTGTATTTTATTTTGAAGGTGCTTTATTTTGATAATATTCCGGATTCTCTCATTGTTTCATGTGTGACTTCCTGCCAAGATTGACGCGTTCGCTCGCGGCTCGCGCACAAAACTGACCAGGCGCCGAACCGATCGCTGCAGGGCGCGACTTCCACCACTGGTCTGAACTACACAACCAGTACTTGAGCAACGAAGGGAAGCGGTCTCTGTTCCGCGCTATTCACGGTGCTTCGGCGTCCGCAGCCTGCTACCAGAGCCAGTCTCTATTAGAAACTCTCTGCTGCTGCCGCTGCTGCTGCTGCTGCTGTTGCTGCTGCTGCTGCTGCTGCTGCTGCTGCTGCTGCTGCTGCCTTGTTGTCCCGCTGCAATTAACATCCCGACGTCAATCATTGTTTTTGCGCTTAAGTTCCAGGTTTTTTTCTCCCGGTCTCCTAATGCTTTATAATAATTTTAGCTATCCATTATTACTTTGTGTGTGGGTGTTTTGTTTAGAGTGAATTATCTTTGTTGTCAATAGCATTTACAGTAAGATAGGCATGAAATCGAAAATTTCCTCCCCGTTCGTCGCGCCCCACCTGTCATGTCTCCGTTCCCCACCAGTGGGGCGCGCCCCACACTTTAGCGGCGTTCACACCGGACGCGATAGACGCGAATGGAGCGGCAACTCTACATTGAAAATCAATGTAAATGGCGCGATGACACGCGATGCAGGCGGAGGCGGCGCGAATGGAGCGTCTGGAGCGGCGCGAATGAAGTTGAAAATATTGAACTTTTCAGGCGGCATCGCGCCGTGACGTCCAATCAGCGACGAGTTCAAGCCGACGACGTCACTTCTCTGTACGGTTGTTTACACTCAGAACAACATGAAGGAGAAGCTAATTGTATATGAGCTGTGTGTGGCACCGCTGCCTCTTCTACACAGTGAACACACACACACACACACACACACACACACACACACACACACACACACACACACACACACACACACACACACACACACACACACACACACACACACACACACACACACAGTGAACCCAGACACGACGGCGGTGGTTTTCCAGTGTTTCTGAGACTTGTACAGCGGTAGCTACAGTGCAGCAACGGTGGTGATATCAGCCACGATCGACGTGGAAAGAGAGCGGGTTGAGACCGGTTTTCAAATGAACGGGCGGAGCGTCTAACGCGAATGAGGCGTCTGGCGCGGTTGTATTCACGTCTATCGCGTCCGGTGTGAACGCCGCTTTTGAGAAGCACTGACCGTAACTATAGAAACCAAACCTCCACAAGCTGCTCACCTCGGTCCTCCTCCTCCTCCCCTTCTCCTTGATCTTCTTCAGCAGCTGCTCCTGCTGCTCCTGCTCCTCCTGCTCCTTCTCCTTCTCCTCCAGCGGCTCCTCCTCCTCTCTGATTGGCTGCACGGTGGCCAGCAGGGCGGGGACGGTGAAGCAGGACAGGAAGCGCGCCTTCAGCAGCCGGTAGGCCGCGTTACCAGAGAAACGCTCCGCCACCACGACGCGCACCGCCGCCACAAGCTCCTCCTCCTCCTGCTGCTCCTCCTGCTGCTCCTCCTGCTCCTCCTCCAGGAGGTTAGAGCCGCCAGAGGGAGCTGGAGGGACACGAAACAAACACACCTCAGACCGGAACTACATCAGCTGCTCCACATCTGGGGCCTCATTTATAATTGTGGATACACCTTTTTTTTTTTACACCCTTCTTCCCCCGTTTTGTGCGTACGCACTTTTCTCCGCCAAATTTTGGATTTATCAAACCAAAACCTGACGGGGAAAAAGTGCAGACATTTACACCCATTTTGACCCTGGCGTACCGTGATTTACACCTTTTCTGAGGAACAGGAGGAATTGGCGACACCGTTGCTGAGTCAGAGAACTGCAGTGTGAGAGGGAGAGAGGAGGACTACAGTCGGAAACTAGCCGTTGGCTAACACCGGCACTTTTACATTTTATTATGTCCATTAATGTGCACTGTCCTCCTTAAATAAATAAAAAAATAATAATAAAAAAGGAGCGGAGTACATTTAGAAGAGCACAGTAGGATTTTTTGAAGTAATTGTGGTAGTGGTGGACCGTTGATGCTGGCAATCCAACCCGCTCTATAGGAACACTAGGCTTTATGTTAATTGATAAACAGAGCGGATTGAGGATTTTGCTTTTTTGATTAGGCTATGTGTGACGTCCGACAAGGATCAAACCATCCAAGTTTAAAACACATTGGCAGCAGCTCACACTGATCTGCAGCTACTGAGACTGTTATTATTCTGTCACCTGAGTTAACGAGGTGCACGTGTGTTTGGAGCTGACGAGAGGAGAGAATAAAGAGCGAGACAACGCGGCCCTGAGGAGGAACTGTGAAGGACTCAGCTGTAATGGAAAATGACCTAAACCGAGTCCAGTAGAGCTGTAACTGTGTAGTGGAAAGGCGTTCAAAGTAATGGTAACTATCCTGGAAATCCTGCTCTACATTGTTTTAACATAGGTAAAAGAAAAAAAGAAAGATTTTCTGGGATAAAGGGGCAGATTACATAAGATTCTTCTTCCTTCTGCTCCCTTTTGTTGAGATTTGGGAGGTTTTTGTTTTTATTGTAGCTTATTAAAATGCAAGATCATTTTTCTGACTGATTTATTGCCCGATGTCGCCGTGTATCTGCTTTCTTTCCCCCATCCTCCGCCCGTTGTCTTCGTTGTCACTTTGTTGTCACTTTGTAGCCGCTCCACAGAGCACATGGCTAATTAAATATGCACGTGCTGACCATATATGGCGTTCCGGGGGCTGAGTAAGAGGTGTGTTCACGTGTGCACCGTTCTTGGGTCCGGTGTGATTAATCAAAGAGAAATTGCGGAGAGTTGTGCTGCGTACGCACAGTTTGATTGATCTGAAAAAGGTGTAAATATTTTGGGTGTACGCCATTTCTGGCTTTTCGCCGTACGCAAAAATTTTGTAGCAGTTTTACACTGTTTTGATAAATGAGGCCCCAGGACTCTACACCTGTTCCTACTCTCCACTGACTACCTGTGATCAGAACTCACTTCCTGCTTCCTGTCAGTAACAGGTGTGTCTTACCTGTCTGGTGGTCGGAGGTGGAGTCTGGCAGGTCGGGTGTGGGCGGGGCCTCTGGTCCGGTCGGGGGCGGGGCCTCCGGTCCGGTCGGGGGCGGCGAGGGGGCGGAGCTTCGGCCGAGCAGCTGCAGGGACGATGACATCAGAGACCTCTTGGCTCGTAGCAGCGCGGCGAGCGTGGTCAACGTGCTGATGAACGGCGGCAGGTAGGGCAGAGCCACGCCCCCTCCCGGCACGGCCACGCCCCCTCGCCCACTCAGCCAATCACAGACGGCCGCTGGGGGCTCCACGAACATGAGGGAGGGGTCGAACTGCAGCGCTGAGTCCTCCAGCGCCTCGGCCTTATAAGGCAGCGAGGGAGGAAGGAGGGGGAGGGGCTGTGGCGGACAGGGGGGGAGGGGGAGGGGGAGCGGGAGGGGGCGGGGCTTAGGAGGAGACGTGGGCGGGGCTAGACGACTGAGACCAGACACAGGAAGTCCAGGTAAGAGGAGCTGCCGAGGGGGCGTGGCCACGGGAACCATGACCCACATGATCTGAGCAGGAAGTGACCGCAGCCCCGGGGGAGGGGCCTGCAGCCTAGGGGGCGGAGCCTCCGTCCTGACGACTTCCTGTTTCATCGGAGACACACGACGGCGCCGACGCTTTCGAGGAGAAGGTGAAGACGAAGAAGAAGAACTCCTTTTCCTCTTCTGTTGTTCAGCCTGGAAACACGACACACAGGAGGAGTCAGAGGAGGAGGAGGAGGAGGAGGAGGAGGAGGAGGAGCTAGGAGTCAATCAATCAGTCAATCAATTTGTTTATTTCGGGCATGTCAATTTAAATCATCATCATCACACTTCATCTTAGTTCAAGTAATACAATACACATGGCCGAAAGGGAAAGCGGGAGAAGCAAAAGCTGATCTAGTCCCGCCCCCAAAAGTCAAGGGGAGGAGCTAGGAGGAGAGAGGTCTCACCTGAACCTCCTGCTGAGCTCTGGCCTTCTGACTTGGTTTTCGGACCCTCTTCCCTTCCTGGACCACACCTGTACAAGCCCCACCCACAGCGTCACTTGCCCCACACTGTTTGTCCTGAGTCAAAGGAGACAGAAGGAAGAGTCAACGGAGACAAAAGGAAGAGTCAAAGGAGATAAAAAGAAGAGTCAACAGAGACAAGGAAGAGTAAAAGGAAGTGTCAAATGAGACAAAAGGAAGAGTCAACGGAGACAAAAGGAAGAGTAAAAGGAAGAGTCAAATGAGACAGAAGGAAGAGTCAACGGAGACAAAAGGAAGAGTAAAAGGAAGAGTCAAATGAGACAAAAAGAAGAGTCAACAGAGACAAGGAAGAGTAAAAGGAAGTGTCAAAGGAGACAGAAGGAAGAGTCAACGGAGACAAAAGGAAGAGTCAAAGGAGATAAAAAGAAGAGTCAACAGAGACAAGGAAGAGTAAAAGGAAGTGTCAAAGGAGACAAAAAGAAGAGTCAACGGAGACAAAAGGAAGAGTAAAAGGAGATAAAAAGAAGAGTCAACAGAGACAAGGAAGAGTAAAAGGAAGTGTCAAAGGAGACAAAAGGAAGAGTCAACAGAGACAAAAGGAAGAGTCAAAGGAAGAGTCAAAGGAGACAAAAGGAAGAGTCAACGGAGACACAAAGAAGAGTAAAAGGAAGAGTCAAAGGAGACAAAAGGAAGAGTAAAAGGAAGAGTCAAAGGAGACAGAAGGAAGAGTCAAAGGAGACAAAAGAAAGAGTAAAAGGAAGAGTAAAAGACAGAAGGAGTCAAAGGAAAAGTCAAAGGAGACAGAAGGAAGAGTCAAAGGAAAAATATTGTCTGGTCTGCAACTTATCCAACTTACCTGAACAAACTACTGTTTATTTTAGAAAAGATATCTAAGAACGATCTCTCGCTCCAGTAGACTAGAACCATCTGCACCCCTTTTTATGAAATATTCAATATTGCCCATTCATAAACTTAATGTCTTCCATTCATGCTTGTTTGTGCATAAGTTTATCAACGCTAAACAAAATCTTCCTGACACTTTTCAACATTTTTTTACTTTTTCATCTGACCTCCATTCATATTCAACTAGGCATAGTGTCAATCTTCATTTACCCTTCTGTCGAACATCTGGGCATCAATCTAATATTACTTTTAGAGGTCCAAAACTCTGGAATGGTTTGGAGGTGGTTCTGAGGTCAACAACATCTTATACATCCTTTAGAAAGTTACTGAAAAAACACCTCATGTCATAATCTTCAGTGTTATCTTTCTGTTAATGTTAATTATGCTTTCTTTTTCTTTTCTTTTGTTTGTTTGTGTTTCATAGTTTTTCTATGTTGCACTGTACATTTTATTGTTTCATTTCTAATTTGTTTATCTTGAGTTAATGTAATTCTATGATGAAGGGAGTGGAACTTTGTACAAGCCTTCTAGGCTTCGTTCCCTCCTTGCACTGTTTTAAAATTGTGCTAAATAAATAAATCAAATCAAATCAAATCGAAAAGTCAAAGGAAAAGTCAAAGGAAACAAAAGGAAGAGTCAAAGGAGACAAAAGGAAGAGTCAAAGGAGACAGAAGGAAGAGTCAAAGGAAGAGTCAACGGAGACAAAAGGAAGAGTCAAAGGAGAGAGGTCTCACCTGAACCTCCTGCTGAGCTCTGGCCTTCTGGCTTGGTTTTTGGACCCTCTTCCCTTCCTGGACCTCACCTGTACAAGCCCCGCCCACATGGTCACCTGCCCCACACTGTTGGTCCTGAGTCAAAGCAGACAGAAGGAAGAGTAAAAGGAGACAAAAAGAAGAGTCAAAGGAGACAAAAAGAATAGTCAACAGAGACAAGGAAGAGTCAACGGAGACAAAAGGAAGAGTCAACTGAGACAAAAGGAAGAGTCAAAGGAGACAAAAGGAAGAGTCAACGGAGACAAAAGGAAGAGTAAAAGGAAGAGTCAAAGGAGACAAAAGGAAGAGTAAAAGGACGAGTCAAAGGAGACAAAAGGAAGAGTCAACGGAGACAAAAGGAAGAGTAAAAGGAATAGTCAACGGAGACAAAAGGAAAAGTAAAAGGAAGAGTCAAAGGAGACAGAAGGAAGAGTCAACGGAGACAAAAGGAAGAGTCAACAGAGACAAGGAAGAGTCAACAGAGACAAAAGGACGAGTCAAAGGAGACAAAAGGAAGAGTCAACGGAGACAAAAGGAAGAGTAAAAGGAAGAGTCAAAGGAGACAGAAGGAAGAGTCAATGGAGACAAAAGGAAGAGTAAAAGGAAGAGTAAAATGAGACAAAAGGAATAGTCAAAGGAGACAAAAGGAAGAGTCAACGGAGACAAAAAGAGTAAAAGGAAGAGTCAAATGAGACAAAAGGAAGAGTAAAAGGAAGAGTCAACGGAGACAAAAGGAAGAGTCAATGGAGACAAAAGGAAGAGTAAAAGGAAGAGTCAAATGAGACAAAAGGAATAGTCAAAGGAGACAAAAGGAAGAGTCAACGGAGACAAAAAGAGTAAAAGGAAGAGTCAAATGAGACAAAAGGAAGAGTAAAAGGAAGAGTCAACGGAGACAAAAGGAAGAGTCAAAGGAGACAGAGGAAGAGTCAAAGGAAGAGTCAAAGGAGACAGAAGGAAGAGTCAAAGGAGAGAGGTCTCACCTGAACCTCCTGCTGAGCTCTGGCCTTCTGGCTTGGTTTTTGGACCCTCTTCCCTTCCTGGACCTCACCTGTACAAGCCCCGCCCACAGCGTCACCTGAACAAGCCCCGCTCACAGGGTCACCTGTACAAGCCCCGCCCACAGGGTCACCTGAACAAGCCCCGCCCACAGGGTCACCTGAACAAGCCCCGCCCACAGCGTCACCTGAACAAGCCCCGCTCACAGGGTCACCTGTACAAGCCCAGCCCACAGGGTCACCTGAACAAGCCCCGCCCACAGGGTCACCTGAACAAGCCCCGCCCACAGTGTCACCTGAACAAGCCCCGCCCACAGAGTCACCTGTACAAGCCCCGCCCACTTCGTCCTGACTGCTCGTTACCACCTCCTCGCTCCTCCTCCCTCGTTTCCTCCTTCGGCGACGACCTTTGGGGGCGGAGCCAGGCGTCTTTTTGGGGGCGGGGTTTGTGCACCTGGGGTTGGGGTCAGGACGAATAATGGTGTAGTCGTGGTCGGAGTACGAAAGAGCAGGTGGGCTCTGACTGGCTGATAAGAAGGAGGACGCGGTGGTTGGACGTTTGCGTTGAGGAGATGGAGCAGGTTTCCTCCTGGCGTTCACCTGAGAGGAGGAGACATGACATCATCAAGGTGAGTCAGAGGAGGAGTCAAAGGAGACAGAGGAAGAGTCAAAGTACTGAGAAGGAAGAGTCAAAGGAAACAGAGGAAGAGTAAAAGGAGACAGAGGAAGAGTCAAAGTAGTAAGAAGGAAGAGTCAAAGTAGTAAGAAAGAAGAGTCTAAGTAGTAAGAAGGAAGAGTCAAAGGAGACAGAGGAAGAGTAAAAGGAGACAGAGGAAGAGTCAAAGTAGTAAGAAGGAAGAGTCAATGGAGACATAGGAAGAGTAAAAGGAGACAGAGGAAGAGTCAAAGTAGTAAGAAAGAATAGTCAAAGTAGTAAGAAAGAAGAGTCTAAGTAGTAAGAAGGAAGAGTCAAAGGAGACAGAGGAAGAGTCAAAGTAGTAAGAAGGAAGAGTCAAAGGAGACAGAGGAAGAGTCAAAGTAGTAAGAAGGAAGAGTCAAAGGAGACAGAGGAAGAGTCAAAGTAGTAAGAAGGAAGAGTCAAAGTACTGAGAAGGAAGAGTCAAAGGAAACAGAGGAAGAGTAAAAGGAGACAGAGGAAGAGTCAAAGTAGTAAGAAGGAAGAGTCAAAGTAGTAAGAAAGAAGAGTCTAAGTAGTAAGAAGGAAGAGTCAAAGGAGACAGAGGAAGAGTAAAAGGAGACAGAGGAAGAGTCAAAGTAGTAAGAAGGAAGAGTCAATGGAGACATAGGAAGAGTAAAAGGAGACAGAGGAAGAGTCAAAGTAGTAAGAAAGAAGAGTCAAAGTAGTAAGAAAGAAGAGTCAAAGTAGTAAGAAGGAAGAGTCAAAGGAGACAGAGGAAGAGTCAAAGTAGTAAGAAGGAAGAGTCAAAGGAGACAGAGGAAGAGTCAAAGTAGTAAGAAGGAAGAGTCAAAGGAGACAGACGAAGAGTCAAAGTAGTAAGAAGGAAGAGTCAAAGGAGACAGACGAAGAGTCAAAGTAGTAAGAAGGAAGAGTCAAAGGAGACAGAGGAAGAGTCAAAGTAGTAAGAAGGAAGAGTCAAAGGAGACAGAGGAAGAGTCAAAGTAGTAAGAAGGAAGAGTCAAAGGAGACAGAGGAAGAGTCAAAGTAGTAAGAAGGAAGAGTCAAAGGAGACAGACGAAGAGTCAAAGTAGTAAGAAGGAAGAGTCAAAGGAGACAGAGGAAGAGTCAAAGTAGTAAGAAGGAAGAGTCAAAGGAGACAGAGGAAGAGTCAAAGTAGTAAGAAGGAAGAGTCAAAGGAGACAGATGAAGAGTCAAAGTAGTAAGAAGGAAGAGTCAAAGTAGTAAGAAGGAAGAGTCAAAGGAGACAGAAGGAAGAGTCAATGGAGACAGAGGAAGAGTCAAAGGACTCAAAGAGTCAAAGGAGACAGAAGGAAGAGTCAAAGTAGTAAGAAGGAAGAGTCAAAGGAGACAGAAGGAAGAGTCAATGGAGACAGAGGAAGAGTCAAAGCAACTTGGTTCTCACCTTGGCTGCAGCAGCTTCCTGTAGAGCTCTGGCCTTCACACTCTGTTTCCGAACCATCTGGCCTGCCCCCTCCTCTCCGACACCCGCCTCCCCCTCTCCGACACCTGCCCCCCCCTCACCGACACCTGCCCCCCCCTCTCCGACACCTGCCCCACTAAACTCCGCCTTCTTCTGACTGCGGCGGACGGCCTTCTGTTTCTGGCCCCTCCCTCGGGACGGACCCAGGGCGGGGGGGGCTTTGGGTCTGGGGGGGGCAGGAGTGGTCACCATGGAGACAGCAGCAGCAGCAGGAGGAGGAGCTAGCAGGGAGGGGGGAGGAGGTGGGAGGAGCTTCAGCTGCTCCTCCTCCCACCCCTTCCGCTGCAGCATCCCTGCTATCGTCCTGGGGTTCTTCACCGGGGGGGGGGCGGGGTCGGGGGGCGGGGTCACGATGCCGCTCCTCCTCTGACCAATCATGTCCTTGCATCCGGCCGTGTCCACGCTCATGGCCTGCAGCAGGAGCAGGAAGGGGGGGGTGGAGGAGAGGCCGGCGCTCTGGCCCCACCCCCTCAGGGCGTCGGCCGCCGTCGTCGTGCGGCTGCGCGTCGGCAGCAGCACGTTGCCGATCCAGGGCGCCACGGCAACCTGCAGCTGGCGGTGCAGGCTGCAGCTCGCCGCGTCTCTGCCCCCCCCCGGCCGCTGGACCCTCCCTGGGGGGCGGGGCCTGCTCACCTGGAGGGAGGGAGTCAAAGGAAGAGTCAAATGAGACAGGAGGAAGAGTCAAAGTAGTAAGAAGGAAGAGTCAAAGGAGTCAGAGGAAGAGTCAAAGGAGTCAGAGGAAGAGTCAAAGGAGTCAGAAAAAAAAGAGTCAAAGGAGTCAGAAAAAAGAGTCAAAGGAGTCAGAGGAAGAGTCAAAGGAGTCAGAAAAAAAGAGTCAAAGGAGTCAGAAAAAAGAGTCAAGGGAGTCAGAGGAAGAGTCAAAGGAGTCAGAAAAAAGAATCAAACGAGACAGAAAAAAGAGTCAAAGGAGTCAGAAAAGAGTCAAAAGAGTCAGAAAAAAGAGTCAAACGAGTCAGAAAAAAGAGTCAAAGCCCATCAGGCCAAATGGCCGTCATAAAGATCTAGTAAATTAGAGGCGCCTCTTAGTATTAGGATGGCTAATTTTCAAATTGAATACAAGGTTATTGTTTTATATTTATACATTTCACATTTTTTACCTTTTAATCATGTTTAGAGATTTTAGATTTTAACACATTTTTAGATTTAATCATGTTTTAAAGTTCAAAATGATACTATGTAGTCAAAGACAAAAAATGGAAAAGTCAGGGCGTACCACTTTATTATTCTTTCAGGGGCCCAGAATCGATGTGCTAATAAATCTGCACGTAAGGGAGTGAAGTGTGCGGTCTCTTCTTTTCTCTTTTCTGCTCACCTGGAGGGACAGGTAGGCGCTGAGCTGGTCGGCTGACACCATCACCATGGTAGCGCTGTGTTGCTCCGCCCCCCTCAGCTCGCGGGGCGTCGGCGCGACGACCACGGAGCGTCCACGCCGCCCCACGACGGTGCAGCGCTCCGGCTGCCGGCCGGCGGCGTCTTCAGGGGGGGGCCACTCCACCGGGCAGGAGCTCAGAACCTGAATCATCTGTTAGTTCAGACACACAGAATTACTAAGGGTGGGAGAAAAAAAATCGACTCACTTAAAGGGATAGTTCACCCAAAATTTAAATTTCTCTGAGTTACAGCGGGGCTCCGTGCAGCACTGCATGTCCATATGACGGTTGAGAACGGAGCTCACTTTTCTTCGTAACAAAAAGACACACCAAAAAACATCCAAATACCTCCATGCTGCTCGTATGTAATGTCCGTCTTGTCTTCTCGAAGATCCTCTTCCTGGTTCGTCTAAATTTGACGAACTGGGAAGAGGAGCTTCGAGAAGCTTCCGCTACAAACAAGCTTGAAACATAGACTTATTTAATTTATTTCAGAACAGTTTCTCATGTTGGGGCTTCAATACAAGAGGGACATTACATACGAGCAGCATGGAGGTATCTGGATGTTTTTTGGTGTGTCTTTTTGTTACGAAGACAGTTGGTATCCATTTGCAACCGTCATATGGACATGCACTGTTACGCCGAGACCCCCTGTAACTCAGAGAAGCCACGGAGGACTCTGAAACTTCTCCCAGCCCTTAGTCCACATGAGGGGGAGGAGATAATGAGTGCAATTTCAATTTTGGGTGAACTATCCCTTTAATAAACAAAACAAAACAAACCTGCTCAGGTGAGTCTGCAGGAATCCAGTCCTGTATGGGAGGCAGGCTGTACTCCTCCTCCTCCTCCTCCTGCTCCTCCTCCTGCTGCTCCTCCTTCTCCTGCTTCAGCACCAGCTTCTCCTTCTCCTCCTCCGGGTCGCTGTCCATGTACGGCACCACCTGCTCCTCCTGCTCCTCCTCGCTGCTCGGCTCCTCCTTGATCTTCACCAGCTTCCTCCGGATGTTCCTCCTCACGGGGGAGCTCTTCTTCCTGGCTGCTCTGCTCCTCCGCGGCTCTTTACTCCTGCTGCTTTTCTGAGGACGGAGAGTCGGATCAAGAACCTGTGAGCGATCAGGTCCGTCTGTCCGACTACCCATTTCTCAGACCATACATTTCTTTATTTTTGCGTCCATTAGTCCGACCTCCCACTTCTCCGACTTAAAGCAGAAGTAAGCGATCCGGTGGTTTTGGCTAATGCTGCGTTCCAGGCAGGCTTTTGAAACCGTAAATTACAGCTTCAAGTCACGACTTACGACTTTGTAGCGTTCCAGGCAACCCACTCGTGTTTCTCCGACCTGTTTTACCTGTGAAAGTCACTATAACGGCCACTCGTAACTTCTGACCCGTGAACTCGTACCAGATCGAACTGGTATGACTTCACGGTCGGAAAAATACGAGTTTCCTTGAACGCACCATAACAGTCCTCGTCGCTACATCGCCACATTCACGGCGTTCCTTGGCTGCACACACAGCCCTTCATGCCGTTCTCTCTCCTCATTGGATAAAAACTGTAGGATATGAGAAAAGTTTTCTCCTGGGCTCAGAGCAGAGCAGAGTGACAGACAGACCCGTGTTTCAGACCAAACACTCTATAGAAGTGATTGCTGTCGGAAGATACAACTATTTAAGACTTATAATAACACAAATATGTCGCTTACTTCTGCTTTAAGTAGCCCTAACCCTTAACCTTACCCTAAACCTAACCTTAACACTCTGAAAAACATTCGAGAAAAAATAACTAGCTAACGAAATAACTAGCTAGCGGGTGTTGCTATGTTAACCCAGATATTAACCCGGATGTTGACATGCGTGGGTAGGCGAAGAAGAAGGGGGCGTTCCTAGCTGCGAGAACGGGAACCCCCCTAACGACAGGAACGCAGCCGGATGATATTGGGCAATGCAGCACCTTTCCGTCGGATTGTGTGTGTGTGTTTACTGTGAAATGATCCGCTGGTAACAGAAACTTAGTTTGGACGTCTTCTGTTCATTTCCATGCACCAGGAGATCAGGATGTTTACGGCGCTACACGCTGGTGCTCATGGGAAATGGAGTCTTCCTTCAGGCAAAACACTACCGCTTTGGTCCACTGGCGCCGCCAAACTCAACCAAAACTGAAAGTTCTTAAAGCAGAAGTAAGTGATATTTTTGTGTTAATCTAAGTCTTAAATAGTTGTATCTTCCGACAGCAATCACTTCTATAGAGTGTTTGGTCTGAAACACGGGTCTGTCAGTCACTCTGCTCTGCTCTGAGCCCAGGAGAAAACTTTCCTTGTATCCTACAACCTTTATCCAATGAGGAGAGAGAATGGCATAAAGGGGCAGTCCTCTCTGTGTGTGCAGCCAAGGGATGCGCCTGAATGTGGTGACGTAGGGACGAGGACTGTTATGGTGCGTTCAAGGAAACTCGTAACTCGTGTTTTTCCGACCTGTGAAGTCGTACCAGTTCGATCTGGTACGAGTTCACGGGTCAGAAGTTACGAGTGGCCGTTATAGTGACTTTCACAGGTAAAACAGGTCGGAGAAACACGAGTGGGTTGCCTGGAACGCTACAAAGTCGTAAGTCGTGACTTGAAGCTGTAATTTACGGTTTCAAAAGCCTGCCTGGAACGCAGCATTAGCCAAAACCACCGGATCGCTGACTTCTGCTTTAAGTACTGCTTTAAATTTTGTGATACTTAGAGTAAGTTACTAATTACATTTTTTTAACAGGTAACTTGTAATTGTACTGGAATACATTTTTAAAGTAACTGCAGGTGAGTGTACCTGAGCAGCAGCGAGGGGCAGTTGTCTGCTCAGCTTCCTCCACTCCCTCAGACACTGAGCGTCAAAGCGGTTCGGGATCTCAGCGGCGATCTTCGCCCAACGACCTGCAGCCGCGCAATAGAGAGACAAACAGGAAGTGATGTCACAGTTCAGACAGACAGACCCCCCCCCCGTGAAGTGGGCGGGGCCTTGAAGTACGAGGCTGTGACTGTAACTGTGACTCACCGACTCCGTGTTTGTGGACGAGCTGCAGCAGCAGTTGTCTCTCCTCTTGGTCAAACGCTCCTCTCTTTATTCCATCCTTCAGACAGTCATGGTACCCACACACACACACACACACACACACACACACACACACACACACACACACACACACACACACACACACAAACAGACATTTGTTACCTGAGGAACACACACACACACACTCATTCGGAGTGGTAGAAGTGTCGGTACAAAGCTACATGTGTGTTGCACCTGTTGCATTTATTTCTGCTTTAAGCCAAGTTAAATTTAAGACTTTTTAAGACGTTTTTAAAGCCACTTGAAATAAAATTTAAAGCAGAAGTGAGTGATATATTTGTGTTAATATAAGTCTTAAATAGTTATATCTTCCGACAGCAATCACTTCTATAGAGTGTTTGGTCTGAAACACGGGTCTGTCAGTCACTCTGCTCTGCTCTGAGCCGAAGAGAAAACATTTATCGTATCCTACAGTTTTTATCCAATGAGGAGAGAGAACGGCATGCAGGGCTGTGTGTGCAGCCAAGGAACGCCGTGAATGTGGTGACGTAGCGACGAGGACTGTTATGGTGCGTTCAAGGAAACTCGTATTTTTCCGACCGTGAAGTGGTACCAGTTCGATCTGGTACGAGTTCACCGGTCGGAAGTTACGAGTGGCCGTTATAGTGACTTTCACAGGTAAAACAGGTCGGAAAAACACGAGTGGGTTCACTGGAACGCTACAAAGTCGTAAGTTGTGACTTGAAGCTGTAATTTACGATTTCAAAAGCCTGCCTGGAACGCAGCATTAGCGAAAACGACCGGATCACTTACTTCTGCTTTAAGACCGACTTCACATTAAGCACAAATGCAAAAAAAAAACCCCAAAAAACAAACATCACCACATACATAGGGTTAGGGACAATTTTACCCACTTTCCTATGTGGTCCAAGGTAAAGCGACTGCTACATGAATGAATGGGGGGGAGGAGGGGGCTATGAGTGAATGAGTGACATCATTTAACAGCTGTGTAGTTGTTCAGAGGAGATGATAAACTAAAAAGGACACGTTTGCTCGTTCGTATGTTTCCATCCAAAGTGATTCAAATAACTGGGAAATGAGGCGCATTAAAAGACATTTGAGTTCTGTGTGTTTCCATTAAAAGTACAGACTTTGGTGAAAACTACAAACTCGCACGAGTTTTCCGCAGCTGTCCTTTCAAAATAAATGCATAAGACTTCCGAAAAAAAAAAAAAAACACTGACTCGGGAGCTGGTGGCGGTAAGAGATTTAGCGTTGACGGCCGCCACTAACTTCTCTATGTCGAAATGTTTCCAATTATTTTGAGATTTGAGACTAATTACAACCATAAAATACCACTTACCAAGTGTTAACATTTTTAAGACGTTTGAAAAATTGATTTAAGACATTTTAATGCCGATTAAGGCCTTGTTTTTAGATTAATGAATTCAATGCCTTTTAAGACTTTTTAAGGATTCGTAAGAACCCTGGTCATGCTGCGTTCATAACAACTCGGAGGTCGTAAATCCCAACTCGAAAAAAAAAAAACATGTATACCTGAAGGAAGTTTGGCGTATTGTGGCTCATCGCTGAATATACACATATAATGTTACAGCCTTGATAACAGTTAAACCTTATTTCCGTCACATACGAGGAACACAATTTCACGTGTGTTATGGCCTTACAAATTTATATTTATTAATGTGAATTGAATGTGTCTTTGGTCTTTTGGTGCTATCGCAAATGTGTGTATTGTCTTACAAATGTATATGTCTTTGGTATTTTACCTCATTGTTGCTTTTTTTTTTAAGGTTGCCTTTTATCATCAGGCAGAGGGACTGAGGATGAAAACTAGCTTTTTTAGCTAACTCGGGTGCATTTACATTTGTTTTTTACAATGTTTTATTAATGTACATTGTCCCTTGTCAAATAAATTAAACTGAAACTGAAACACCATACAACAATCACAGCTTAATATAAACGTATTTCATATAGGTTATACTGCAGTAATACACAAAAATATGCATTAAAACCATAACAAATAACTTCAAATGTCTAAATTCTAACCGTTTAAGACGAGGGCCGCCATGTTTTGATGTTGTCGTGACGTCAAGTCGGAAAGTCGGAGCTCTGATATGATACCTGAGTTTCCAACCTGTAATTTCCCTCCTCAGGACTCACCTGTCTCTACAGGCGCTGTCCGTCCGACCAGGAACCTCAAACCGAATCTTGCACCAGTTCTTCACCCCGTGACGAGACACGGCCTGAAGCAGGAGCTGAGAGACAGACAGGTGAGGGTGAGACAGGTGAGGGTGAGACAGGTGAGGGACAGACAGTCCCGAGTGTCTAAGCTCCGCCCCCAGCCTACCTGGTCCTCCTCTTTGGTCCACGGGCCTTTCTTCAGACTCGGGTCCAACACCTGGTTCCACCTGTAGATCAGCTGAGCAGGGTCCCGCCCCTCCATGAAGTAGCTCACTGAGAGACAGACAGGTAGACAGGTGAGACAGACAGGTAGACAGACAGACAGACAGACAGGTGAGAGACAAACAGGCAGGTAGACAGACAGACAGACAGACAGACAGATCAATCAATCAATCAATCAAATTTTATTTATATAGCACCTTTCAAAGCAAACAGATGCCGTTCAAAGTGCTTTACATTTTGACTGAACAAATAGGAGGTAAAACAAGAAAAGCAAGGAGACTAAAGCACGAAGATTAAAAACAACAAGAAAAAATAACAGCCTCAAACAACAATACAATTTTACAAAACAAAATAGAAGATGCAGGATAAAAATAGGAGAAAGATAACAATAAGAAAGAATATAAAACTGTAAAACAGAACAAAAAACACTGTGAGACTATAGCATAAAAGCCAGATTAAAAAGATGGGTTTTTAGCCTACGTTTAAAAGTGTCAATGTTTGTAACTCCTCTCAGATCCTCTGGCAGGCTGTTCCACAGCTTTGGGGCATAGTGGCTGAAAGCAGCCTCACCAAATGTTTTGGTTTTGCTCTGAGGGACAGTTAAAAGAAAGGAGCCAGAGGATCTGAGGGGCCTTCCTGGTTTATACAATAAAAGCATCTCTGAGATATAATCTGGTGTAAGTCCATGGAGTGCTTTAAAAACTAATAAGAGAACTTTAAAATCAATACGGAAACTAACAGGCAGCCAGTGTAAAGACTTTAAAATTGGCGTGATGTGTGCTCTCCTTCTGGTCTGAGTGAGGACTCGTGCTGCAGAGTTTTGAATCAATTGCAGCTTGTTTACGGCATTCTTGGGTAGACCAGAGAGGAGAGCGTTGCAGTAGTCTAGCCTGCTAGTTATAAAAGCATGCATTAGTCTCTCTGTGTTGCTCCGAGAGAGAAACGGCCTCACTTTCGAGATGTTTTTTAAATGATAAAATGCTGCTTTTGTGACAGAGCGTATATGTGGTTTAAAATTAAAATCTGAATCAAATGTCACTCCTAGATTTCTTGCCTCATGACTTGGGTTTAGATGAGACAAACATGCTGCGTTCAAGACAACTCGGAGGTCGGAAACTCAGACTTTCCGACTTGACGTCACGACAACATCAAAACATGGCGTCATGCCCTCGTCTTAAACGGTTAGAATTTAGACATTTTAAGTTATTTGTTGAGGTTTTAATGCATATTTTTGTGTATTACTGCAGTAGCCTATATGAAATACGTTTATATTAAGCTGTGATTGTTGTATGGTGTGAAATTGTGAAATAAAGTTTAACTGTTGTCAAGGCTGTAACGTTATATGTGCACTCATCTGCAGCGTCTCCTCTCCTCCAAAATAAATGTAAATGTAGCTACATCGGTCACTACTGCATTTATTTGGTAGCTACACCGGTCACTACTGCATTTATTTGGTAGCTACACCGGTCACTACTGCATTTATTTGGTAGCTACACCGGTCACTACTGCATTTATTTGGTAGCTACACCGGTCACTACTTCATTTATTTGGTAGCTACACCGGTCACTACTTGCATTTATTTGGTAGCTACACCGGTCACTACTGCATTTATTTGGTAGCTACACCGGTCACTACTGCATTTATTTGGTAGCTACACCGGTCACTACTGCATTTATTTGGTAGCTACACCGGTCACTACTTCATTTATTTGGTAGCTACACCGGTCACTACTTGCATTTATTTGGTAGCTACACCGGTCACTACTGCATTTATTTGGTAGCTACACCGGTCACTACTGCATTTATTTGGTAGCTACACCGGTCACTACTGCATTTATTTGGTAGCTACACCGGTCACTACTTCATTTATTTGGTAGCTACACCGGTCACTACTTCATTTATTTGGTAGCTACACCGGTCGCTACTTCATTTATTTGGTAGCTACACCGGTCACTACTTGCATTTATTTGGTAGCTACACCGGTCGCTCTGGGCCGCTGTGGTAACGTGTGCAACAGGTGCAACACACTTTGTACCGACAAAGCTACATGAGTGACGTCATGAGTGATGTCATTACTCTGCGTGTAGGGGACGAAGTTCCCGATCCTCATCTTGTGGACGAGTTCTCTGAGCTGGTCGTCTTCAGCCTCAGTCCACAAGCCGCGTTTCAACGAGGACGAGACGAAGCGCTGGAACGTCTGGAGACACATGAAGGCTGTCCTCCCCGTCTGAGAGACAGACAGGTAGAGAGAGAGACGGGTTAGAGAGACAGACAGGTAGAGAGAGAGACAGGTTAGAGAGACAGACAGGTAGAGAGAGAGACGGGTTAAAGAGAGACAGACATTATTTTTTAAACATTAAAAACCCAAGAGCTGAACCCAGAAAACAGCCCCCTCACTCAGCTGATGGAGAAACTCAGTAACCTGGCTCCCATCAGCTCAGCCTCAAAACACCAGAGAATAAAAATTATCATTAATCAATCAAAAGATTTATATTTAGAATATTGGGAAAAGAAAAGAAAAACTCAAAGCAGACTAAATTGTTATTTAACTCTAAACAGAGAATATAAATTGGCCGAATACCTCCACTCTGTTAGAGACATAAAACAAAGACTGATCCTGACCAAGTACAGGCTGAGTGAGCAGCAGCTAGCTGTAGAGAAAGGACGACAGGGACAGACATGGCTGCCCAGAGAGCAGCGGCTACGTGCTCACTGCTCCACAGGAGAGACAGAGACAGAGATGCACTTCCTGCTCCACTGTGAGAAATACTCTTTAATAAGAGACTCTCACTTTAAAGAAATAAGTAAGCTAATCAAAAGATTCCACCTGCTAACACCAGAGGAGAAGATGTCCGTCCTGCTGGGAGAAGGGACAGCAGCTCCTCTGGCAGCCAGGTATGTGTCTGCTTGCCACAACCTGAGGGACTCTTTAACATCCTGACTTGCACCATTGTTCGTACCTGATTGTACTGGATTCTATTGCTGTGTAGTTTATATGGAATATTGTTTATTTGTTATTGAATACTGTAATATGTAATACTGTATATATGTAAGGGATAATGCCCGACGAGGTGTCCATGATCAGAAATTAATGGATGACGCGGAGGCGTGAACCATCCGACGCGAAGCGGCCATTAATTTCTGATAATCTGACACCTCGAAGGGCATTATCCCGCTTATACCATGGTCACTTACCAGATAAATACATATTAAATCATTCACTTATGATTTAATGTTGTTTTTACCGTTAAAATCATGTCTTTCACAATAAGCAGCTGAGCGGACTATTTAATAACACTCGTCGGCGATAAAAGAAAAAAAAGAGGGACCGGCTGTGACCGCAGCGTGTTGCCATGGTGACTCTGTTGACGGCAGCTTGTTGCCATGGTGACTCTACCACAGCCTGGTAGTTGATCAGTGAAGGGAGGTGAGGTGACGGCTTAAATGTTACGTGACACAAAGTTTTGCTTCTTACCGCTTGTGTGTTTACAGACTCCAGTGCCGTGATGCGCTGAAAAAGAGGTCCGAGTGTCCGTTGCCGTGGTTACCAACAAGCGTTTGAGCCAGCGCAGTAATATTTAGAACATTATCAGGCAATTTGACCGGAACATCTTTATGGGTGTCCATTATCACTTTTTAATGGACACCCCGCAGCCAATCAGAATCAAGGATTCACCCAGACCATGGTATAAATTTGTTATATTGAAATGTATTTGTGAGTGGTTTGTGCCGTGCTTTGGCAACAACGGGTTTCTGTTCATGCCAATAAAGCTAATTGAATTGAATTGAGAGACAGACAGGTTAGAGAGACAGACAGGTCTCACCCCCAGCTCCGTAGCGACCTCCTCCCAGTGCGTCTCCTGGTGAGTCCTGCTCAGCTCCTCCAGCTGCTCCACCTCCTCTCGGCTCCACGGACTCTTCCTGACCGACGGGTGGAGGAAGTTCTGCCAGAACCGCTGGATGTCCTCGGCCTCCCGCGTCCCCTCGAACTGAGACAGAGAGACAGACAGACAGGTGAGAGACAGACAGACAAGTGAGAGACAGACAGACAGGTGAGAGACACCTGGGTTGTGTCCTAAACCCCTCCCCCATCCCCTCCTCCCTACTCACTATATAGTGAATTAAATATAGTGACTCACTGGTCAAATAAAAAAACACTTTCTGACACTACTCCGCCGCACAGTTAATGACGTATTACGTCGCGTAATTAAAACGTTCCGACCGCGATCATAACGGCCGGTGTAGTTACCATGGATACAACCACGGTAGGTACCAACATAAAAAGAGGAGTAAAGCAATTATTAAGCGGTAATATATATATTTAAGCATCAAATATGTTCAATCAAACCCACATAGTTTGAAACAACGTTCAAAACAGACACAGCCAGTGTCACAACTAAGCATGAAGTCCGCTAGCTTGATGCTAACGTATAATGTAAAACACCATAGACGGGCTAACAGAAATTAGCCTCGCTATCCAGAGTCTGTGGTCAGTTTATAACGCTTGTTAGGAAATTTGCTCTGATGTTTGTTGTGGGAGTCTGTGGAAGCCGCGACCGGACAACTCTGGCAGCTGGACACATTTATTGAGGCTGCTGCACTACTGCATTTATTTGGTAGCTACACCGGTCACTACTGCATTTATTTGGTAGCTACACCGGTCACTACTTCATTTATTTGGTAGCTACACCGGTCACTACTTCATTTATTTGGTAGCTACACCGGTCACTACTGCATTTATTTGGTAGCTACACCGGTCACTACTTCATTTATTTGGTAGCTACACCGGTCACTACTGCATTTATTTGGTAGCTACACCGGTCACTACTGCATTTATTTGGTAGCTACACCGGTCGCTCTGGGCCGCTGTGGTAACGGCGATCCGTGACTGCAATGCATGATGGGATATCTTGCTCCGGTTAGTGACCATCGGATGTTCACTACATTTGGCGGTGAATTGTGGGATAGATTCAGTCACTAGATAGTGAACATTAATAATCACTAAACATTCAGACACCACTACAACATGGTCACTAGATAGAGAGGAGGGGGTTAGGACACAACCCTGGTGACCTGGGGCCTCTACGATCACTGGCATCTGATTGGATGATTTTAAACTTACATCAATGTTGGAGATCTTCTGCCAATCATGTTCTTCATCTCGATCACCAATCAGCTCCTCCTCCTTCCTCCCTCTGGCCAATCAGAGACAGACAGACACACCTGTGTTACCATGACAGCTGAGGGTTAGTGTTACGCTGCCGTCTCACTGGGACACGTGTCCTCACCTCAGCGCCTCGATGTCTCTCTCCAAACCGTCGATCTGCTCTCTCAGCTGCTGCCTGTCTGCCTCCTTCGCTACCGACAGCTTCTGACTCAGGTAGTCCAACCTGGAGGGACAGAGGGACAGGTATTACATATATATATAAAACATAAAGGTGAAATCCAGCGATCTGATTGGTTGTTAACCGTGGTATAATGAGCAGTTACCACGGCTACTATTCTAAAGCCTTATCACAGCGTAAGCTATCACTCCGCCTCAGGCACGTATGACTGGTATGAATGGAGGTTGTTGTCATGTATCCATGACAACGGACTGTTGCAGTCCGTAGCAACAGACAGCTGATGTTTTTAGGATGTTAAAAATGTAGTAAAGTAGTGTAATTGACATGTTGAAGGTGAACTTTGACCTCCAGAGGGTTAACAATGGTAGAGGGGACTGAGCAGTGACAGAGCTACTTGGAGCTAACGTCTGGACAGCTGGGAACAGCTTTTTATAGCTTGTTTTCAGTCACGTGGTTATGATGACGCGAAGGGGGCGGGGCGATGTCAGATGGAGGGCAGGAAGTGGAGAGCGGTGCCTGAAAATAATGGAAAGCGAGTACTCCGAAGCTTTTGGTCGAGCCTGCACGTAGCAGGTATCACCAAAAATTAGAGGAATATATCGGATACGATCCATACAACCTTAAATCGGGAGAAAGGAAGCAGTGAAACACACCGCCTCGACCAGAGCGACTGATATAGCCTAACAGAGTGGCGACACTCCCATAGGACTCCCATAGAAATACCGAGTAATTTTAAGTCATAAAGTGGTAATAATATTTGCCATGTACAGTAACCATGTCGATTTAACAAAATAAAATGTATTGGACTGATCGGTTCATTGTAAAACATTTATTCATTTACGTAAATGTGGTGATTTCAGTACGTAGCCCTGAGGCAGCCCTGCTCACTTTTCATTCAAACAAACTAATGCCACTGCCACAGTTAAATTTCATCAATAAGACCAACATTAATCTCCTAAAAATAATTTAACCAGCCAGCGGTAAACCTCTAAAAGCGTGCGGATACGGCTCGTTTCCTCCTCCGGGAGGAGGACGGTCGGCCCGCCGGCAGATCAGCTCAGTAGAGCGGCTGCTGCTGCTGTGACGACCGTTACCATGGTCCCCGGTCGGGGCTCACACAGACTCTGCACTTCTCCCAGAACAAACATCGGAGCAAATTCCCCAGCGCTATAAACTGACCACAGACTCTGGATTAAACGGTGACGTGTTAACAGCGCTAAAGCCACAATTAAAACAGTTTTTAGCAGCTTTACTGGCTGTAAACTGCATGCTAATTTCTGTTAGCCCGTCTATGGTGTTTTACATATACGTTAGCATTAAGCTAGCGGGCTTTATATGCTTAGTTGTGACACTAGCTGTGTGTGTTTTGAACGTTGTTTCAAACTATGTGGGTTTGGCTGAATATCGTTGATGCTTAAATATATATTGCCGCTTAATATATTGCTTTACTCCTCTTTCTATGTGCCATTTTTACTGTAGAACAGGCTAGAACACCGTTTGTTTACTATGGTCACTTCCGTCCCTCCCACACACCGTTTTACGGTCAGTTGTTGAAATTTGAGTCCTTTATGTGTTACTACCTTAGGAACTCTCAAGTAACTTTTTTGATTTTCCCGGTTTGACCGTTTTGAACAGCCGTAGACAGCGCAGACCGTAGGCATTTTCCTATTGTTTTCCTGCGGGCAAAACACTTCCTGCCCTCCATCTGCAGTCGTGACGTTCCACGTGACGTCATCTGAAAACCACCTATTCTGCTTGAAGAAAACTACATGTCCTCTTTCATATTGTCATTATTGGTAACCGTTTTATAAAAGGGGGTATAATGAGCATATACCACGGCCTGTCGTGATATGTTGCTTAAATATATGTGTATAACATGTCTTTAACAGCAGCAGCAGCAGCAGCAGCAGCAGCAGCAGCAGCAGCAACAGTTACTTAGAGAGTTTGGGTTGGACGTGTCTCCTCAGACTGTCTCTGGACACAGAGTGGATGAGCAGAGTCTTCTGCCAGCTCTCCCCTAGACACACAGAGAGACAGACAGGTTAGAGACACAGACAGGTAGAGAGACAGACAGGTAGAGACAGACAGGTCAGACACACAGAGAGACAGACAGGTGAGGGACACAGACAGACAGACAGGTCAGACACACAGACAGACAGACAGGTAGAGACAGACAGGTAGAGAGACAGACAGGTGGACTCACATCGTTTGACTTTGAGCTTCCTGTCGTCCAGACAACCGGTCATCATGTTGGCCTTGTCCTTGGCCTCCTGATTGGCTGGAGGACCCTGCACACACAGAGACACGCTATGATTGGTCGCCTGGTCGCCTGGCAACAGTGTGTGTGTGTGTGTGTGTGTGTGTGTGTGTGTGTGTGTGTGTGTGTGTGTGTGTGTGTGTGTGTGTGTGTGTGTGTGTGTGTGTGTGTGTGTGTGTGTGTGTGTGTGTGTGTGTGTGTGTGTGTGAGCCTCACCAGTCCCGTCAGCTTGTCTTTGAAGTAGGGTTTGAGGAAGCGGCCCAGGAACATGGTGATTGGCTGCTGGTAGGAGGAGGGGCCGGCCTGCTCTCTGGCCGACGGCTCTCTGATTGGTCCAGACAGCTGAGTCACCACCTCCTTCTACAGAGAGGACGACATCATCACTACTGACCTGCTGTCTGTGGTTGTGTGTCTGTACCTGCTGTCTGTAGTTGTGAGAGAGCATCGGGTGCGTTCCGATCGCCCTCTAGTTCCCTGAGCAGTGGACTACCCATATTACCCATCAGCCATTGCGCTCCGTTTACGCGCGTTACGTAAATTGGCAGGGCTAACAGTTAGCTACCTGTCTAACTTTAATAACTCAGTGACTCAATAAACGCTCCATGAAAAAATATTTTCTCCAGCGGATATCTGAGTTCCAACATGACTGAGCTAACTGGAGTAGTTTCATGTCGTGTCCCACAACGGGAGGGTTTTAACAGCTGACGTCCTGGTGTTAGCTTAGCTGCTGCTGTTAGCTTAGCTGCTGTTAGCTTAGCTACCGCCGTTAGCTTAGCTGCCGCCGTTAGCTTAGCGACTGCGTTAGCTTAGCGACTGCCGTTAGCTTTGCTGCCGTTAGCTTTGCTGCCGCCGTTAGCTTTGCTGCCGCCGTTAGCTTAGCTGCCGCCGTTAGCTTAGCGACTGCGTTAGCTTAGCGACTGCCGTTGGCTTTGCTGCCGCCGTTAGCTTTGCTGCCGCCGTTAGCTTAGCGACTGCCGCTAGCTTTGCTGCTGCTGTTAGCTTTGCTGCTGCTGTTAGCTTTGCTGCTGCTGTTAGCTGTCCCTGTCAGCTGAGCCACTGATGCTTTCTACACACCCTGATGCCCCAAAACTGAATAAATACCACGCATTGCAACACAAAACTGCTTTGCTCGTGCACACAGAAATAGTAATGTTTCTTCAATCATTTCAGATCTGTCTAAACGGTGATAGTGGCATGAAACATTTTGAAACTTAAAAACTTTATTTTTAAACTTGATCGGAAACAGCTGTGACGTTGCAGGGTGTTCCCATTGGTGTTATATCGGTTAAGTGAAGTTTCCTACGGCAGATTCCCTGTGCAGGGAGTAGGGAGTAGGGGGCTCTGTCCAAGTAAACTGTGGATCGGAACGCAGCCAAGGTCTCCAGCTGCTGTCTGTAGTTGTGTGTCAGTAGTTGTGTGTCTGTAGTTGTGTGTTAGTAGTTGTGTGTCAGTAGTTGTGTGTTAGTAGTTGTGTGTCTGTAGTTGTGTCTGTAGTACCTGTTGTCTGTGGTTGTGCGTCAGCATGGTCTCCAGCTGCTGCAGCGTTTCCTGAACCACCTGCTGATAAACCAGGTTCATCTGGAGACACGAGTCCACGGACTGAGACAGACCCAGGTCGCTCTGCACAGAGAGACACACACACACACACACACACACACACACACACACACACACACACAGTGAGACACACACACACACACACACACACACACACACACACACACACACACACACACACACACACACACACACAATAAACTACTGACCCATCAACTGAGGAACCACGTCAACTCTGTGTGTGTGTGTGTGTGTGTGTGTGTGTGTGTGTGTGTGTGTGTGTGATACTGACCCCATCACTGCTGACATCATCATCATCATCTTCATCCTCATCTTCATCCTCATCCTCATCATCATCATCATCATCTGACCAAAAACACAGAGATCAGTCATCGGCTAATAACGGCTAACCGATAACAGCTAGTAGCTAACTGATAACGGCTAACCGATAACAGCTAGTAGCTAACTGATAACGGCTAGTGGCTAACTGATAACAGCTAGTGGCTAACCGATAACAGCTAGTGGCTAACCGATAACAGCTAGTGGCTAACCGATAACGGCTAGTGGCTAACCGATAACGGCTAGTGGCTAACCGATAACGGCTAGTGGCTAACTGATAACGGCTAGTGGCTAACTGATAACGGCTAGTGGCTAACTGATAACAGCTAGTGGCTAACCGATAACAGCTAGTGGCTAACTGATAAAGGCTAACCGATAACAGCGAGTGGCTAACTGATAACGGCTAGTGGCTAACTGATAAAGGCTAACTGATAACAGCTAGTGGCTAACTGATAACAGCTAGTGGTTAACTGATAACGGCTAGTGGCTAACTGATACAGGCTAACTGATAACAGCTAGTGGCTAACTGATAACAGCTAGTGGCCATGGCTAATGGCTAACTGATAACGGCTAGTGGCTAACTGATAACAGTTAGTGGCTAACTGATAACGGCTAACTGATAACAGCTAGTGGCTAACTGATAACAGCTAGTGGTTAACTGATAACAGCTAGTGGCTAACTGATAACGGCTAACTGATAACAGCTAGTGGCTAACTGAGATAACGGCTAATGGCTAACTGATAACAGCTAACGGCTAATGGTTAACTGATAACAGCTAGTGGCTAACCATGGCTAACTGAGATAACGGCTAATGGCTAACTGATAACAGCTAACGGCTAAAGGCTAACTGATAACAGCTAATGGCTAGTGGCTAACTGATAGCAGCTCATGGCTAGTGGTTAACTCATCATCATCATCATCAACAACATCATCTGACCATAAACACAGAGATCAGTCATTACTGAATCCTCCTCCTCCCGGTGTGCAGCAGCTACCTGAGATGCAGGTGAGGGTTTCGCTCGGTCCCAGCACGTCCTCCAGGTTCTGGATCTGTCTCTGGATCTTCTCTCTCTGGGCCAACAGACCTGGTGCAGCCTGAACACACACACACACACACACACACACACACACACACACAGACACACACACACCCGTTGGCTCTCACTGACCACTTACAGCTCAGCTAACGGCTGACAGCTAGTGGCTAACTGATAACAGCTAATGGCTAGTGGCTAACTGATAACAGCTAACTGATAACAGCTAGTGGCTAACTGATAACAGCTAACGGCTAGTGGCTAACTGATAACAGCTAGTGGCTAGTGGCTAACTGATAACAGCTAGTGGCTAGTTGCTAACCGATAACAGCTAGTGGCTAACTGATAACAGCTAACTGATAACAGCTAACGGCTAGTGGCTAACTGATAACAGCTAATGGCTAGTGGCTAACTGATAACAGCTAACGGCTAGTGGCTAACTGATAACAGCTGACGGCTAACTGATAACAGCTAGTGGCTAACTGATAACAGCTGACGGCTAACTGATAACAGCTAGTGGCTAACTGATAACAGCTGACGGCTAACTGATAACGGCTATGGCTAACCATAGATATACTGACTAGATGGCGCCTTCTGCTTCTCAGCGTACGTCAACACGGCGGCCATCTTGGTCAGGGGTTTCTGACCATAGACATATAAACGTCTGACCAGCAGTCAGACCAGTCAGACCCTGTACAACACGTTTCACTGTATTTATGCATGTGGGTGTGTGTCTGACTATGTAAGTGTATGTAAAAAAAAGTTTGTTGTTGTATCATAAATATGTGTCTGACATTTATAATAAACCAAACGGCTTGAGAATGGGTTGAATATTCAGTGAGTTGTGGTGATGTTAATGGTTGATAGACCTCTGATGCAGGAAGTAGACACGGCTTCTCCCCGACCAAGATGGCCGCTGCGTTGACGTATTCCACTCAGTAGAGCTGCCTGGGAACGCAGCATCTAGTGTAGTAGCTACTGTAGGTGTGTGTGTGTGTGACGTGTCTCACCTCATCCTCTGTGTCATCACTGCTTGATTCATCACCTGGTCAGAGACACAAGGTTAGAGACAGACAGGTAGAGAGACAGGTAGACAGGTAGAGAGACAGACAGACACATCAATCATCACATCAATGAAAAACAGTGCCACAATCTAGGCTATCAGAGAATCTCTATCATATATCAACATATATTATTGTGTCCATTGTTTTATTGTGCTTCTGTTGTGTTACTTATGGCGCATTTCCACTAGCACGGTTCGGCTCGGTACGGCACGGCTCGGCGCGCTATTGCGTGTTTCCACTAGCACGCAGTACCTGCAACCGGGTACATTTTTGGTATCACCTCAGCCCTGGTTCCAAGCGAGCCGAAGCGTTACTAAAACGTGACGTCAGCCGACTGCCTTCCACTGATTGGCCGATGAGTGTCGTCACTGGAAGCGACGACCGACAACAGAAATGTTCCTGCTGAAGCCTGAAGCCTGTTATTACCAGAGAATTTCTAATATTGGGACTGGCTCTGTTATTACGTGACTTTATTAAGTTTTAATATTTTTTCATGCGAGAAAGTAACTGTTTAGATCCCCATGTGCGGTTAGTTTATCCAAACGACGGCTGTTTAGAAGTTTGCCCCGATGTTTTTCGGAGAAGTGAAGCTCCAGGTCCGAGCAGCGACCGGTTCATCACAGAGGCAGCAGCCCGGCTCCTGACGTGCTCCGCCGGCCAGCCTACCACCGTCACCCCGAGGAGAAAACGACCGCTAATTAACTTCCCCGATGGCTTTTAGAGGTTTACCACCGGCTGGTTAAACTCTTAAATGTTGGTCTCATTGATGAAATCTAACAATTGTGGCTGTAGCAGAAGTTTGTTTGTGGTTAGACAGAAGAGCAGCACTGCCTTGGGGTCTGTACGCACAGAAAACACCACATTTACATCAATAAATAAATGTTTTACAATGAACCAGGCCGATCTCAGAGCTGGTAGACTCTCCGGTAAGGCATATTGAACGGTTAAATGCCGTTAACGGGACGAGAGCATAGGAGTCAAAACGGCGGTTTAAAGCTAGCTACAGCGAGGGTAGGTTCACTTCCTGTTTACAAAGTAAAAGCACCAATTCTATCGTAATGGCTTTCCTTATGATAAAAGGCAACGGGTATTTTATTTTGTGAAAATAACCGGAAGTGCGTTGCTCACTACGGCTAGCTTTAGTAACGCCGACTTCGTTGAAACAAAATTGTAAACAGCTGGTATTTTGTCAGATTTTCAACACGTTGGGGATCTAAACGACTACTTTCTCGCCTGAAAATGATTCAAATGTTGCTAAAGTTATATATTTACAGAGTTTAGAGCGTTGCTCGGCGCCGTGTAAATGACGTCACGGCGGTACTAGTGATACTCAGTTGTAATGGAAACACAACCAAACCGAGCCGAGCCGTGCCGTGCCGAGCCGTATCGAGCCGAGCCGTGCTAGTGGAAATGCGCCATTATTGTATTTTTATCTTGCTGTGCAGCACTTTGGAAACCTTGGGCCCTACTTTCCTGGCGCAACTCAGGGTGGCGCAGCGAGGCGAGCCCTGACGCAGCTGGCGAAGTGGTATTTTCGTCCAGTGCAACAAGGTGCGCAGCGGATTCGGTAAATTGGCAGACTGCTGTGCGCTGAGATGGGAGTGGTCGCGCAGCAGGGGGAGGTGTCGACAGATTCGCCGTGGCGCAGTGACAATTTGTTGCAGATAGACCGCGCGGAGAGTGCGCCGAAAGCTCGCCAGCTCCAACCTGGTCTAGTCTCAGCGCAAGGCGAAGCGCAGCCAGCGGACTGGTATTTTGACTGCCCAGCGCGCAGTGCAGACACGTCACCAAGACCCCACAGGCAGATTTCTACAGTTCCAGGCACATTTAAATGCAATTAATAATAATAATAATAATAATAATCATCATCACAATAACCCCTATTTATTGTATCTGAATCAGCACATACACCTATATCTATATAGATTGTCCCGTCACACTGATGGCAGATCAAAGGCTGTCGGCAGCGTAATGGAAACTCAGCCTGACTGAATTAACACAGATGAAACCAGGGAGGGACTGAGACAGCCGTGGATGTCCCAAGAGCAGGTGTTGACACTACACACTGTGCCGTTGCTATGATCAGCTATTTATTTATTTATTTACTTATTGATTTATTAGGGGCCAGCGCCGCATCGTCACGCGACCATAACAAATAAAACTGAAAACAAATAAACTATCATCTCTCACAGCAAACCACAATCAGCCTCGGCATCATAGTGAGCAGATATTCACATCTCCATCTGAGGTAAATTCTAAAGAAAAAAGAAAAAGAGAGACGTTACGCACAGCTGTTTGTTTATGTTGTGATCTGTGCACACGGGTTTAAATATAGGTTACTAAATATGAGTGTCTTTATTAATGGAAAAGGGGTGTGTGTGTTTTTTTGTTTTTTTGTTTTTTACTGGGCAACAGCTCTCAATCTGTCAGAGCAAGTGAGACGGGAGGAAACTGATGTTCTGGTCCGGTCCAAGCTGGCAGTGTCCGGTCGCGCGAACAGACCTCACGGGCTGATGATGCAAAAGTAGTCTGGGAGGGAGGAGGTTATGATGTTATCCAGGTCTATCTATCTATCTATCTAACCTATATTTAAACAGGTGTGCACAGATCACAACATAAACAAACAGCTGTGCGTAACGGAGGCATCACGGAGCGTCTCTCTTTTTCTTTTTTCTTTAGAATTTACCTGAGATGGAGATGTGAATATCTGCTCACTATGATGCCGAGGCTGATTGTGGTTTGCTGTGAGAGATGATAGTTTATTTGTTTTCAGTTTTATTTGTTATGGTCGCGTGACGATGCGGCTCAATAAATCAATAAGTAAATACATAAATATAGCAGATAATCGTGTAGTGTCAACACAGCAGTAATCCATCCTCATCTTTCATCTGTGCAGCCTTTGATCTGTCATCAGTGTGACGGGACAATCGATATAGATGTGCTGAATGTCTATGCTGTAATCTGTATGTGCTGATTCAAATCTTCTCTTCCACGGTGAAATCAAACGTCCGCCTTGCGCGCGCGGCGGATTTAAAGGCGAGGAGAGGAGCTCATTTGATTGGTGAAGATCTGACTCGGCTGTGTCAAACCCACTCCACGCCTTCTCTCCTCCCTCTATGCCATTTGCGCCGGTGGGAGGGAAGTAGGCGGGATGCGCCCCGCTGCGTCTCGAAGCAAAATTGCAAACTGCTCCTGACCACTCCCCGTTGTCGAAGCGAAGGCGAGGCGCAGGCCTGATCCACTCCGCCTGCACCTAGTTCACGAAAGTAGTAGAGCCCCTTGTGTTTGTTTAAATTGTGCTATATAAATAAAATTGGATTGGATTGGATATCACTCATTAAGAACGGCTTGTTGACACCCAAAGATGTGAGCACTGATGTGTTCTACCCCATGTGGTATTGTATTGTATTTTATTCCATTGTTACTCTCTTTAAAGGGATAGTTCACCCTAGAATGATATTTCGCTCATTATCTACTCACCCTCATGTTGACTAAGGGCTGGAAGAATTATCAGAGTCCACCGTCCCTTCTCTGAGTTACAGGGGGTCTCGGCGTAGCAGTGAATTTCAATGCAACGGTTGCAAAGGGACACCGGAGCTCTTCGTAAAAACACACACACAAAAAAACATCCAAATACCTCCATGATGCTCGTATGTAATGTCCGTCTTGTGCTGAAGCCCCAAATTGCGTAATTGTCCCGAAAAAAATTAAATAAGTCTATATTTTAAGCTTGTTTGTAGCGGAAGCTTCTCGAAGCTCCTCTTCCTGGTCCGTCCAAATCTCGCGTGATTCGCAGTAACCGCACTGACGCCGGCGCAAATCACGCGAGATTTGGACGGACCAGGAAGAGGAGCTTCGAGAAGCTTCCGCTACAAACAAGCTTAAAATATAGACTTATTTAATTTTTTTCGGGACAATTACGCAATTTGGGGCTTCAGCACAAGACGGACATTACATACGAGCATCATGGAGGTATTTGGATGTTTTTTTGTGTGTGTGTTTTTACGAAGAGCTCCGGTGTCCCTTTGCAACCGTTGCATTGAAATGCACTGCTACGCCGAGACCCCCTGTAACTCAGAGAAGGGACGGTGGACTCTGATAATTCTTCCAGCCCTTAGTCAACATGAGGGGGAGGAGATAATGAGCGAAATATCATTCTAGGGTGAACTATCCCTTTAAAGGTTGCCTTGTACAATCTGGCAGAGGGACTAACGATGAAAACCAGCTCTGTAAGATAACTCGGCTGCTTTTACATGTGGGTTTTTTTTTTTTTACAAATGTTTATTACTAATGTGCATTGTCCCTTTTCAAATACAGTATTATGATGAAACAGGAGTAAACACAGAGATAGATAGATAGATAGATAGATAGATAGATAGATAGATAGATAGATAGATAGATAGACAGGTACCTGTCTCACTGCTCAGCAGCTCCAGTTCACCGTGTGTTACAGACAGACTCTGCTCCAGCTGCTCCACCTGACGACGAATCCTGTCTCTCTCTTCTGACAGAGAGACAGACATGTCTACACACACACACACACACACACACACACAGTTATTAGTGTATATAGTTATTTATGAACAGTGTCTAATTCTTTCTAAATTTACATTTCAGTCCTGAAAGTTAACACACAATGAACTAGAGTAACAATAGGCTACTACTGTGAAAAGTAATAGTAACGTTACTCCACTCACTGAGTAACAGTAACAATTCTACTATGAAAAGTAACAATATTACAGTGAACAGTAACGTTACTCCACTGAGCAGTAACGTTAACAGTGAGAGTACTCCAGTAACGTTACCTGGGTCGTTACCGTCCCCCCGCAGGTCCGTCCTCCTCCCTAGGAACCACTTTGTCTTTATTTAGTTTTTATTCTGTCTATCTAGTTTTTATTTAGTCTCTATCTTGTCTCTATTGAGTCTGCTCGCTGTGCGCGCGGCGCGGAGCACCAATCAACGCAGCTCTGTCGTTAACATATTTCCCATCAGGCTTTGCGGCGGGAAAACGTCGCTCTGCGTTTCCTCCGCAGCAGCAAAGATAAAGACGAGACGAGCTGCTCTACTTCTCCTTCTACCTGTCCGCCTGTGCACACACACACATGAATATAACATTAACTCTATGTGTGTGTGTGTCTCTAAACTCACACACACCAAAACAAACCGCGGTCCCGAGGGTTCGCTCCTTATTCTCTTCCCCCTGCCCTCACTTCCGGTTGTGCCGCTGTCTTTGGTTCCGCCCCCCGGTGATTGGCTGTTTCCGATGGGGATAAATTATGATTTAATTTTTTTTTGTACAACTTGTTTTATTTTTTTGGAAAATTTCACATACACAAAAGAAAATGGACTGACGGAAAACCAAACGTTGCACTTTTTTTGAAAGAGCTTTTTCAGTCTGGCACCGACACCAAAGGACTTGAAACACCAAAAGCGTTAAAAAACAATTTTATTTTGGATAAGTATCTATTTATTTAATATGATCTTCTTTACTTAAATGTTTTTTTTTATATACATATATATATAGTTTTTTTTTATATATATATATATATACATGGTAAGCATAAACTCTTTGTATATATATATATTTTTTTTTCCCCTGGCACAACAGTATTGTTCTGTACATAATAAATGTTAATAAAGTTAAAAAACTATGGGCAGACCATAGCAAATTTATTATTGACTCTTTTACAATAGATTTTATTTTACTTTGGGAAAATGTTGTTTTTGGTTTCCATAATTATCCCAAGAAAGAAGGAAAATGTTACTTTTTTAGTAAATCTGTTTTTATTTTTTTTGCAAAATTTCATATTCATAAAAGTAAATTTTCTAAGAAAACCCCTTGCTTTTATGTTTTTCAAAAATAAATGGAACTTTATTTTAAGCTAATCACCAAATCAGCAAATGAAAAAGGCTGTTAAAACCATAATAGACCTCTGTAATAACCTTGTTGTATAATGAACATCACCGCTGGCACATGTCTTTACCGTTCCCTGTATACTTCTTTTAAATAAAGCTGTTGATAAAAAATTTTTTTTAAAAACTGACTGAAATCACTACTTTAAAAAAAACAAAACTTTATTAACAATTATATACATAACAAAACTGTTGATCCAGGGCAAAGACGGTTTATAATCTTTCCATTTATTGAATATCTTTGGCCAGGGGAAGAAAAAAATAATATTAAAAAGAAGTATCATGTGTAAAAAAACAAAAAAGCATTGATATAAAGAAAAGCATATTAATAAAATACAATTTTTTCCAAAATAAAGTTTGTTTTCAAAGCCTTTGGCATGTCTAGTCCATTGATGTTCCATTTCTTTTTGAAAAACATAAAAGCAAGGGGTTTTCTTAGAAAATTTACTTTAATGAATATGACATTTTGCAAAAAATAAAAACAGATTTACTAAAAAGTAACATTTTCCTTCTTTCTTGGGATAATTATGGAAACCAAAAACAACATTTTCCCAAAGTAAAATAAAATCTATTGTAAAAGAGTGAATAATAAATTTGCTAAGGTCTGCCCAGAGAGCAAAGCCAGAACAGATGAACAACTGTTTCTGGATGTAAATTACAGAAAGAGCAGTTAATATTAATGTCCTTTTTACATTTTTGCATATAATGATTAGCTGGATAATATTTATGTATGATTTTGTCTTAACCTTATTTGTGATTAAAAACTTGTTAGGAAGCATCCAAGTTTTTTTCCAATCAATATGATCTGTGAAACGATTCTAATAAACAGTAATATTAGGGGTAGCAACAATATCTTTTTGGAATAAGGCACAAACTTTTTTATTATTATTCTTTTGGGTCAGTGAGAAACATATTTTTCCTTCTGGAGAGTCAGTTGAATATGGGACAGAGGCATGTCTAGATGAGTCACCAACAGGTATCACCAGCGGATCGATGCGCTCGGCGCTCAGACTCAGACTCAGACCTGACGGGTCGAGCACCGAGCACCGAGCAGCTCGCGCGGACACAGACCGGTGGGCTGAGGCTGAGCGCGAGGAGCCGCGGGAACCGGGACAGAACCGACAGACAGCATGGTCGGTGGTGCACCGCTACCGGAGTGACGTCACCAGGTGAGCTGCAGGTTGAAGCTAGAAGCTGCACGAACTGTGGTGTTGATGATGTGACGTCACGGGACCGAGTTGTGCAGCAGCTAACGGAGCTAAACCGAGTTAAACCGAGCCGAGCCGAGCCGAGCCGAGCTAAACCCGGGTCAGGCCGGACAGGTAGACCCGGGGTGTAGTCTAGTCTACCTGAGGAGCTCTCACAGATAAACAGGCAGACAGTACAAGCTCTGAGCTGTTTGAAGGAACTTTATTGAGAACATCAACAAACAGGTGAACAGGGTCAAACATTAACCCTCTATGGTACCATGTTGCCACCACTTCTTGGCCTGTCACATCTCCACAATTCATCCCATTTAATGCTGTAATACTTTAAAAAAGAGAGGAGACCTTAGAGAACCAATAACAATGCTTTAATTTATCACATGACTTTCAAGAAGCCACTGAAACCCTTTTTACAGACTTTTTCAAAGGAAACAGGTTTGTCATTTTGCTCCACTAAAACGGTCTGAAAACATACAGTAACTTCCTGGCCCCTTTTCATCTGGAAAAAAATATATTTACACTAATAGATTAGTAAAGTTTAATTTTTAATAGTTCCATGCAATTTATTGACTTATTAAATAATGGAAACTTGTTAAAATGCACCTGTTGCCCGAAAGCAACAACGTACCATTATAGAAAATTGCAGTGTTGCCTTGAGGCGACAGTCGACCATTATGGAATCAATATTGCATTATGAGACTATGGTAGTGTGTGTTTAGGTGTAAATATAATGTTCAAAAACATATAATTCATCATAATTTAGTTTTTTATCCTTAATAAATTATATTTTGGATGCAGTAAAGTAAACATCAGGCTGTTATGATGATGATGAGGAAGATGAGGATGAGGCCAGTGAAGGTGAAAGTCTACAGAGACTGCTGTTTCTAATACAGTAGATAATGAACCGTAACGGTACAATGTTGCTACAGGCAACAAATCCCAAAAACTTCCAAAAAGAATTTAAAAAAAAATGTCTTTAGATTATGTTTATTTAGTCTATTTTGAGACATAAAAACACTCCAAACATGTTTTCCCCACTGGCATCATGATGCAGCGTAGCATCATGATGCAGCGTAGCATCATGTAGGCTACCATAGAGGGTTAAACCAACAGATAACTGCATTTGGTTAAAAAACTAAACAAGCAACGGAGAGGAGAAGAAACAAATGTGGTTAAAGAACTTCTGAATCTTCATAGCTTTAGGTTAGACTGGACTGAGGAAGAAAAAGAAAGAATTAAAGGGATAGTTCACCAAAATTGAAATATCCCCCTCATGTGGACTAAGGGCTGGGAGAAGTTTCAGAGTCCTCCGTGGCTTCTCTGAGTTACAGGGGGTCTCGGCGTAGCAGTGCATGTCCATATGACGGTTGCAAATGGATACCAACTGTCTTCGTAACAAAAAGACACACCAGAAAACATCCAGATATAAAATTGTCCGACTTGTATTGAAGCCCCGACATGAAAAATTGTTCTCAAAAAGGAGCATAATAGCCCTTTAAGCCTCTGGTTCATGTTCTGCTATAATGACCACAACTTGCTCAGTTTCTGTCCCATTTCCAAACGGTTTGATTTTTTATGAACGTTTATGCAGTTATGATGCAGCAGATCAGTTCAATCATATACTTTTTTTTTATAAGTATATTTTTTGGCATTTTTGCCTTTATGTGACAGCCACAGTGGAGATAGACGCCTGTGTTGTGGACTGTAGCCTCTACATGGAGCGGCCGCTTTAACCACTGCCCCACGCACCGCCCCCATATACTTTTTATTGTAAAAGTAACATTATAGTGACATTATGCAAATAGTTAAAGTAATAGCTACAGAGTTATGAATAGTTTAGTGCAGATGACTGGATCACCATCTACTGCAGAGTCAGAGCAAGTTGCCCGTTCCAATATGGCTGACTGTGATCTACGCCTGCACGTAGTCCGATCCAGGAATCGTTTCACAGATCATATTGATTGGAAAAAAACTTGGATGCTTCCTAACAAGTTTTTAATCACAAATAAGGTTAAGGAGGTTTCTTACAAAATCATACAGAAATATTATCCAGCTAATCATTATATGCAAAATGTAAAAAGGACATTCATATGAACTGCTCTTTCTGTAATTTACATCCAGAAACAGTTGTTCATCTGTTCTGGCTTTGCTCTCTGGGCAGACCTTAGCAAATTTATTACTGACTCTTTTACAATAGATTTTATTTTACTTTGGGAAAATGTTGTTTTTGGTTTCCATAATTATCCCAAGAAAGAAGGAAAATGTAACTTTTCAATAAATCTGTTTTTATTTTTTTGCAAAATTTCTTATTCATAAAAGTAAATGTTCTAAGAAAACCCCTTGCTTTTATGTTTTTCATAAAGAAATGGAACTTTATTTTAAGCTAATCATCAAATCAGTAAATGAAAAGGCTTTTAAAACCATAATAGACCTCTGTAATAACCTTGTTGTATAATGAACATCACCTCTGGCACATGGTCTTTGTATTTTCATTGTATACTGCTCCCTGTATACTATTTGTACTTGTCAACTTCTTTTAAATAAAGCTGTTGATTTAAAAAAAAAAAAAAATAGTCCGATCCACGGCCTTGGAAACGCAGCTTTTGACCCGGTTGTGTTTGTGTTTGTGTTGCAGCCGGAGCAGAGATGCTGCAGCTCCCCCTGGTGGTGACGGCGCAGGTGGACCTGGTCCTGGTCCTGGTCTCTGGACTGGCCCTGTGGACCCGGCTCAGCGGCCTCAGCTACCCCAACGCCGTCGTGTGAGTTTAACCCCTTCTACCCCGTTAACTGTCTATTATGTGTTTCTATGTGTTTCTATGTATCTGTTGCCCCAATGCTTTGGCTATATTGTACATCACAGTCATGTCGATAAAGCTAATTGAAATTGAAATTGTGTGTCGGTCTGATTCACCTGGAGGGTCGGGGTCAAGGGTCACGGCTGATGTGTGTCTCTCTGTGTGTGTGTGTGTGTGTGTGTGTGTGTGTGTGTGTGTGTGTGTGTGTGTGTGTGTGTGTGTGTGTGTGTGTGTAGGTTTGACGAGGTGTACTACGGCCAGTTCGTGTCTCTCTACATGAAGAGGGTTTTCTTCGTGGACGACAGCGGACCGCCGCTCGGCCACATGATCCTGGCCCTCGGAGGTCGGTAACCACGACAACCATGTACAATGCCACCATAGATGTGTATATACAGTATATATACTGACTAGATGGCGCCTTCTGCTTCTCAGCGTACGTCAACACGGCGGCCATCTTGGTGAGGGGTTTCTGACCATAGACATATAAACGTCTGACCAGCAGTCAGACCAGTCAGACCCTGTACAACACGTTTCACTGTATTTATGCATGTGGGTGTGTGTCTGAGTATGTAAGTGTATGTAAAAAAAAGTTTGTTGTTGTATCATAAATATGTGTCTGACATTTATAATAAACCAAACAGCTTGAGAATGGGTTGAATATTCAGTGAGTTGTGGTGATGTTAATGGTTGATAGACCTCTAACAGGAAGTAGACACGGCTTCCCCCTCACCAAGATGGCCGCCGTGTTGACGTATTCCACTCAATAGAGCTGCAGCATCTAGTCAGTATAGTAGCTATATCCACAAGTTTCCCAACGTCATCTATGGTCAAAACCGGGAAGAAGCCGGTTTTGTTTTGCCGGTTTGGTGGAATTGTACGTTTCCGTTTCCATGGTTTCCAGTCGTTGTCATAGTTACGGTAAACACATCATGGATCTATTACCGCTGGCTGTTAACACGGATGATGTCAGTCTGTGTGATATCCACTGTTAAAAGCTGCTGTGATGATCCATGCGCTTTACAGATTTACATTGAAAAAAAAAAGAAAGAAAATCCATGCATTTACCGCGACTACCGTAACCATGGAAACGTAAACATAAAATTCCACCGGAAGAACAAAAAAAACGGCAAAACCGGCAAAACAGGCTACGTTTTAGACGTTCAGAGAAAGGTGGATACATCTATGCCATGCTACAAGGACCAGTGTTGTTGTGTTGTTTCCATGACGACTGTGTGTAACCCGTGTGTGTGTGTGTGTTGCAGCCTACCTGGGAGGATTTGATGGAAACTTTGTGTGGAACAGAATCGGAACAGGTAGAAACACCTGCATATAGAACTAGTTCACACCTGTTCACACTGGTCATGACCATCCTCCATAGGCATCTTAATGCCACAGCCCAAACAAGCCACTAACTGCCACGATAGAGAACCTAGGTTACAGTGTAACCATCCATTCTCACCTGTCCTCACCTGTCCTCTCTGTCCTCACCTGTCCTCTCACCTGTCCTCACCTCTCTGTCCTCTCACCTGTCCTCACTGTCCTCACCTGTTCTCACCTGTTCTCTCACCTGTCCTCACCTGTTCTCACCTGTTCTCTCACCTGTCCTCACCTCTCTGTCCTCTCACCTGTCCTCTCACCTGTCCTCACTGTCCTCACCTGTCCTCTCACCTGTCCTCACCTGTCCTCTCTGTCCTCTCACCTGTCCTCACCTCTCTGTCCTCTCACCTGTCCTCACCTCTCTGTCCTCTCACCTGTCCTCACCTCTCTGTCCTCTCACCTGTCCTCTCACCTGTCCTCACTGTCCTCACCTGTCCTCTCTGTCCTCACCTGTCCTCTCACCTGTCCTCACCTGTCCTCTCACCTGTCCTCACCTGTCCAGAGTATCCCAGCGGTGTGTGCGTGTGGAGCTTGCGGTTGCCCCCGGCGCTGTGCGGTGCTCTGTGTGTCCCTCTGGTTTACCTGTTGACTCTGGAGCTCAGGTTCTCTCACCTGGCGGCCCTGGGCGCCGCTCTGCTGCTGCTGCTGGGTGAGTGACATCATCATCTTCATCCTCCTCATCCTCCTCCTCCTCCTCCCAAAGACGGTCTATAAGCCCCGCCCCCCCATGACGCGTCAGCTTCCTGTATGATGTCACGGCCACGCCCCTTTAGGGAGACCAGAGGCAGCAGAGAGTGTATTGACTCCAATGGGACAATTTAACGTGAAGACAGATTATGGTCTGTCCTTTCTCCCCACAGTCACTGAAGTAAATGTTGGACTCATTAGACAATAGGCCTATTTCACCACTTCCGGGTTTTCCGTTACAGGGTAAAACGACTTCCGGTTGCGGAAGCTAATACATCCATGTGCGTACCTCAGTGTACAAATTCTAGACAAAAACAGCCGTACTTGCATTTCCATGAGTTTCTAAAAGAAAGACCTGAGAAAGAAGTGGGTTTTGGCTACTGCTAAAACAAACCCAAACAGCATAGACCAGCATCATTTCCATGCTGGTTTTTCTAGCAGGGTAACGTTAGGCTATACGAAGAGATGATGGAAAAGACTTTGTTGTTGAACTGCAAAATATTAAAACTAAACCGTACACTGGTTTACAACCGTTACTGAATTACTGTATATCAATGTTGGTTCTCCAACAAAAGGTTTTATTTGTCACTGTCCAAATGGGAGATTAGCGGCTAATCATTAGCCTACTGTAATAATGCCATACATAAAACATAAAACATATTAAGCAGCAAAACATATTAAGCAGCAATATGTATTTAATCATCAAAGATGTTCACTCAAACCTACATTATTTGAAACAACCTTCAAACCACACACAGCCAGTACCACTAGTAAGCATAAAGTCCACTAGCTTAATGCTAACGACGGGCTAACAAATTAGCATCGCTATCGCCGTTCAGCAGCAGTAGCAGTAAAGCTGCTAAAAGTTTTAATATTCTTTAATGTGCAGCCTGTTGTCAGTTTATCCAGATATTGCCTGTTAGGAAATGTGCTTGTTTTGGGAGAAATGCAAAGGGAGCAGCGACCGGGGGCTAGTGGGCAGCGACCGGGGGCTAGTAGGCAGCGACCGGGGGCTAGTAGGCAGCGACCGGGGGCTAGCAGGCAGCGACCGGGGGCTAGTAGGCAGATGCTCGTAGGCTACATCCAGGTAACTTTATCCACAGGTTTTTAGAGGTTTACCGCTGACTGGTTAAACTCTTTTTAGGAGATTAATGTTAGTCTCATTGATTAAATCTTCTGTGGCGGTCGTATAGGACGAATCTCCTTGTTGTCTACAACTACTTCCTGGTAGAAAACCAGCATTCGAACAATAGTGATGGACGAGAGTTTCACTATATTTTTCATGTCACTATATCACCGTTTAGACTAATCTGATGTTTGTAAAGTTTATAAAACCAATGATTGGACAAACATTACTATTTATGTGTGCATGTTTTTGTAATTAGTCATGGTTATCATAGATTAGCCGGGCTAACGGTTAGCTACCTGTTTAACTTTAATAACTCAGTGACTCAATAAACGCTCCATGAAAAAATATTTTCTCCAGCGGATATCTGAGTTCCAACATGACTGAGCTAACTGGAGTAGTTTCATGTCGTGTCCCACAACGGGAGGGTTTTAACAGCTGACGTCCTGGTGTTAGCTTAGCTACCGCCGTTAGCTTAGCTACCGCTGTTAGCTTAGCTACTGTTAGCTTAGCTGCCGTTAGCTTAGCTACCGTTAGCTTAGCTACCGCCGTTAGCTTAGCTGCCGTTAGCTTAGCTACCGCTGTTAGCTTAGCTGGGTCATTCCATGAAAACTGTTAAATTTGGGCTTTGGAAATTTGAGTTTTTTGATCTCAACGTTTTCTTTTTTTTTTTGTTTCATTGCATGAAGAACATGTAACACTTGCAAAAAAACATATTTTTCAAGCTCAGACACCCTTTTCTGACGGTCTTTTATCACATTAAAATCCCAAAATCAGAGTTTCTTTTTCCACCCCGTCACAGGACAAAGGTTAACAAATTGAACAGTAATTTTAGATTAAAATAAGACAAACAAAAAGTTATTCACTTCAGAAGTATTCTTTTTGTTCAAAAACACCAATAGTTTGTTTAAATTATTTTTTTTAAATCTTTTTTTTTTGTTAAATCACACTGTGACGGGGTGGAATATATGTGTGACGGAGTGGAATATTGTGACGGGGTGGAATGGACAAAATTTAAGAACATACTGATAACACAGAACAAAGTGTTTAATTTGATGCTGGGGGAGGGAAATGTGAAAGTGATAGAGATTTAAATATTTTATACTAATTCAATATGAAGAACAGTGCCACTGATTCCACCCCGTCACTTTAGTGTGTGACGGGGTGGAATGTGACGGGGTGGAAAATCTAAAGCAATATGGCCGAAATCCTGGATGTGCTAAAAGCTAACACTGCAGTTAGCATGGAATTACATCGTAAAATTAAGGATTTATACAAATGTAATTTGAAATTTTGATTTAAAAATTGTTTTCCCCACTTTTTGTGTGTGACGGGGTGGATATGCTATGCATAACGGAGAAGGTTTTGAAAGAAAAATTTACCAAAAATGTTCTAAAAGAAAAATCAGAACTCATCATTGCTTGCACTTCCCTCCTTCAAACTCTTGAATGATGTCACTCCCTGTTTCCTGTTTCCTTACAGGAAGTTTATTGCATTTTGGCGCAAAATTACATTGGTGTGACGGGGTGGAATATGAAATTGATGGACATGGAGAAATTATGCTATTTTAATAAAAAAATATGACATTTTAATATAATTAACATATTTCCTATTAAGAAGAAAGTATTTCTAACTATAAGAACAATAAATGTTTGAGATTTATTTGATGTTTTTTAAGTTTTACATTACATGAATGAGAAAAATGGTCAGAGCGGACATGAGAAAATGACTGTAGTTTAACACAAAAAGTTATATATGTGCAAATTGTATATTTATTATTTACTTTTATTTTACCTCATGCTAGAAAGTAAACTTTAATTAATGGCTTCAGACACTGAAAGTATTACTGACAGTTTTATTATGCCTCCTATACCTCTTTGAATGTTGGGGACCCAAACTTAACAGTTTTCATGGAATGACCCAGCTACCGTTAGCTGTCCCTGTCAGCTGAGCCACTGATGCTTTCTAGACACCGTGATTCCCCCAAAACTGAATAAATACAACACATAGCAACACAAAACACACACACAGAAATAGTAATGTTTCTTCAATCATTTCAGATTTGTCTAAACGGTGATAGGGCGTGAAAAATATGATATATAGCTAAACTCTCGTTCGTTACTATTGATCTCATTCACATTACAGCTGGTTTTCTACCAGGAAGTAGAATGTAAACAACAAGGAGATTCGGTCTGTTAGTTTGTTTGAATGAAAAGTGACTCTGTCAGTCGCTCTAGCAGCAGCTGACCGGACCGGATGTAGATTTACCCTGTATGACGTCACTTCACAATCTGGTGAAATAGGCCAATGGACATTAACACTTAGACAACAACATGTATGAAGTGTGTGTGTGTGTGTGTGTGTTTCTCCTCCAGAGAACTCTCTGATCGTCCAGTCACGGTTCATGCTGCTAGAGTCGGTGCTCATCTTCTTCGTGCTGCTGTCCTTCGTCTCCTACCTGCGCTTCCACAACGGCGCCCCCGACAGGTGAGCGCACGGCACTGCAGCTATAGACTAACTCTACAGGGAGCCGTAGCCATGACAACCCTGTGTGTTTGTCCTCAGCTGGTCTCGGTACGGATGGCTGCTGCTGAGTGGAGCTGCCGCCGCCGCCGCCGTCGGGTGAGAGAACGACCTGACACCTGAGAGAGTCTGATACACTGCAAAAACTCTACATCTTACCAAGAATATTTGTCTTATTTCTAGTCAAAACAAACCTCATTCTACTTAAAATAAGACTCATCACATAAAAAGCAGCTTGTTTTTAGACACTTTTTACTTCTTTCAAGCAGATTTTCACTTGAAATAAGTAGAAAAATCTGATAGTGGAGCGAGTTTTTCTTTCTTATTACAAACACAAAAAACTTACTTTCACTGGCAGATTTTTCTACTTATTTCAAATAAAAATTAGTTTGAAACAAGTGAAAATGATCTAAAAACAAGTTCATTTTTAGTCTTATTTTAAGTGGAAAGAGGTGAGTTTTGACTAGAAATGAGACATTTTGACAAGAAATAAGACAAATATTATTGGAAAGATTTTGAGTTTTTGCAGGAAAGCAGCAGGAAACCGTAACCATGTTATATACAGCAGCTTAGTAAAATCAAACTTACTGCAGACTGATGTGTTCATTGTAAAACATGTATTTCTTGATGTAAATGTGGTGGTTTGTGTCCGTAGGCTCCAGAGCCCCGAGGCAGCGCTGCTCTTCTGTCCAATACACACAGGAAGCTTCACTTTACATTCAGACTAACTAATGCTACTGACACAGCTGTTAGATTTCATCACTGAGACCAACATTTATCTCCTAAAAATAATTTAACCAGCCGGTGGTAAACCTCTAAAAACCTGCGGGTAAGTTAATTAGCGATGGTTTTCTCCCCCGGGATGACGACTGAGGTTGGCCGGCCGAGCAGCTCTGTGAAACCGCTATGACTCACCTGAGTGTGTGTGTGTGTGTGTGTGTGTGTGTGTCAGGGTGAAGTACATGGGCGTGTTCTCCTACCTGCTGCTGGTGGGCGTGGCCTCGCTGCACACCTGGAACCTGATTGGAGACAGAACCGTCAGTCACGTGAGTCCAGATCACAGAGAGAGAGAGTTGCGTAGGAACAGTTTTGTTTTAGACATTTTACCACTTTTTCTAAGATGTTAAAGCTTTTTTTTTTTTTGAAATTATTTATTTATTTTTTTTAAATGTTACTACTTTTTTCTAGAAAATTTCTAACTTTTTTTTTTCTCTGAAATCTTTTTTTCTAGAATTTTTAAACTTTTTTTTCAAAAATTTTTGTTTTACCACTTTTTCAAAAATGTTTAAAGGTGTACAGAAAAGAAAATTGAATTTGAGCCCACTTTGGGTCATAAAATTAATGTGATAACTCATCTTTCAGACGATGTAGACCAAACTTTGTGCAAAATTCTATTTTTGAGTAAATCCGGGATGAAAGTGTGTTTTTTTTTTTTCGCATTGGATAATGCAGGCGCACGGATTATACGTCAGCCTGTACACGATTCACCAGCCACTGATATTGGATCCGTCATCCGTCATTCAAACGTCTGAGACACACACACACACACGGAGCTCGGGCTCGCCCCAAGCTTTGAATATCCCGCCCACTCGATAACGACCAATCAAATTCGTTTTCCTCACTCGGGTAAACTCGTGTTGCAGCTCGTGACAACTCGGCGTGACAAACAGGACAAACGGCCATTTCTGTACACCTTTAAGCTTTTTTTTTTAGAATTTTTTTTATTTATTTTAGAAATATTACCACTTTTTTCTAGAAAATGTTTAAATTTTTTTTCTCTGAAATCTTTTTTTCTAGAATTTTTCTTCTTTTTTTCAGAATTTTTTTGTTTTAGACATTTTACCACTTTTTCTAAAATTTAAGCTTTTTTTTTTTTAGAAATTATTTATTTATTTATTTATTTTAGAAATCTTACTACGTTTTATAGAAAATGTTTTACTTTTTTTACTTTTTTCTTTGCCATGATTTTGGTGTGGGGGAAAAAATCCATTCACGCATTATAATTAAAGGGATTGTTGCTACCATATATGGTCAATTGGAGGCGTTTCTGAATGCAAATAAGCCTAACCATAGTAGTTAGGAACAGGTGGGATTTATCATCACTGATTACTTACTAGTGTGCGTACGACCGGTGTCCGCACGTTTGATAATTATGGATTTTTTTGTACTTCGACACATTCTAAGTTTCATTCCTACGACAGAATTTAGAAGCTTTTCTACGCACGGTTGATAAATGAGGCTCCATCTGACCTGTGTGTGTGTGTGTGTGTGTGTGTGTGTGTGTGTGTGTGTGTGTGTGTGTGTGTGTGTGTGTGTGTGTGTGTGTGTGTGTGTGTGTGTGTGTGTGTGTGTGTGTGTGTGTGTGTGTGTGTGTGTGTGAGCAGGTGAGTGTGTGTGTGCAGTGTGTGTGCAGGTGTGTGTGTCTGCTGCTGCTGCCTGTCCTCCTCTACGTCTTCTGGTTCTACCTGCACCTGAGCGTCCTGAACCGCAGCGGACCTCACGACCAGCTGATGAGCCCCGCGTTCCAGGCCAGCCTGAAGGTACACACACACACACACACACACACACACACACACACACAGACCCACACACACACACACACACACTAACTGGGTTTCCGTCCATGTGTATCGAACTTAACAGATTTTGTGAAATTGCGCAAAAAGCAAATGCGATGTTTCCATTCGTTATTGTTTTGTGATTATTGGGAGAGGAGGAGTGTAGCCGTGAGATGACGTCATGAGAGAGTGTGAATGTATCCATGACAACAGTTGACACTCAGCTGACACTCATCATGGACAATTTACGTACTGTCCAGACTATAGAGCCACCTGAGTATAATGCTGCCTTCATGTGCTGTGGTACAGATGGTATTTTCCACTTGTGACCTGGTATTTACCAGTGTGTTGTGTTCATGTGCTTCTGTTGTTGTACAGAGAAAATAAAGATGGTGGACACACAGATTCAGACTTGTTACTTGGGTAAAACCATAGATATATGACACGTGCAGCATCTACGTGTATATATCTATGGGGTAAAACAATCTTGGATTGCCTAGTTCATCTCTTACAGCAAGAAGATGAATTATCAAAACTCAAACGGTAAATATTAATATTCATGGAGATTTAGCGCTGGCTATTTGGCTTTTTAAAAGCGTTTTTTTTTAACTCTACATGCAGGCATACATAAAGTGAATAGCTAACTGTTTTCTAAAGGCTTGCCTTGCTTACCATTAACGAATCTTGCGTTGCTCGCAGCCATGTTGAAAAGGTCAAAGGTTATTCTCAGCTCGGCAGCTCGGGCATCAAAAAATTCTACGAGTTGCCCAGTGGAAAATACCACATGAGAGGGTGTTCATGTGCACTTTTCAAGTCGTCTTTTGGTATTTACCATAATTACCATAGCACATGAAGGCACCATAAGCCGCACCAGCTAAATTTGAAAAGAAAATACTCTCACACTAGGGGTGTACCCAAACCTGAATACCTGTTCTGAAGTCCAGGAACAGGCCTAATGCTGTGAGTTCCTCCTCATTATCTGGGAGGTTTTCTCTAAAGAAACAGAACCGTTTGGATCAGCAACAGCAACAGAACCAGCTGGTTCTGGTTCTCACTCCAACACAGTAGGTGGCGCTAACGCAGCTTAACGCTGGTGCAACCGCCGCCATAGAAACACAACACCAGTAGAGCACCAAACACCAACAGGCAGCGCTGAGTCACCCTGTTTCATCTGTCTAGTTCACGTTAGGGTTGCTAAGAAACAGCAACTCCCAGCATGCATTGCATCACAGTAGACAGGAAGTGCTCACCGTTCAACAACTTAGTATTGTCCTCATAGACGATAATGGGAAAAGAAGCTAGCGGCTATAAAACATGTCACAACCTCCGCGAAACAACTGGTTTCTACCAGAATCTGATCTGTTCAGTCCGGTTACGTCTGGAAAGTCTAGAAGAGCCGCACAATTAAATGATTTTATTCCCGTTCTAGTTCCAGTTAGCCCAGAGCTACAGCGGAGGTTAGCCGGCTAGCTCGCCGTAGCGCTAGCTCGCCGTAGCACTAGCTCGGCGTAGCGCTAGCTCGCCGTAGCACTAGCTCGCCGTAGCGCTAGCTCGCCGTAGCGCTAGCTCGGCGTAGCGCTAGCTCGCCGTAGCGCTAGCTCGCCGTAGCACTAGCTCGGCGTAGCACTAGCTCGGCTGAAGTCAGTGTGACCACTTCCTGTTTCTTCCTGAATACGAATACGAATGCGAATAAGACTCAGTGGATGGAAACACAACTATTGGCTGGTGTGTTGGTGTTTATTGATGTGTATTGATGTGTGTGTGTGTGTGTGTGTGTGTGTGTGTGTGTGTGTGTGTGTGTGTGTGTGTGTGTGTGTGTGTGTGTGTGTGTGTGTGTGTGTGTGTGTGTGTGTGTGTCTCAGGGCGGCCTGTCCAGCATCACTCAGGGTCAGCCGCTGGTGGTTGCCTACGGCAGCCAGGTGACACTGAGAAGCTCCGCCTCCCAGCCAATCCCCTGCTGGCTGCACTCACACAAGGCCAACTACCCAATCAGGTGCTGTAGCCCCGTCCGACCAGCAGCCAATCACAGAGCTCCCTGCCCTGACCAGCAGGCAATCACAGAGCTCCCTGCCCCGACCAGCAGCCAATCACAGAGCTCCCTGCCCTGAGTGTTTACCTGAGTGTAGCGTTGCAAAGGGGCGGAACATTTCCAGTAAATTTCCAGAAAGTTAGAAAGTTAAGCTGGGGAATTTTGGAAATATTCCAAATTGGAAACTTTCCATGAGAATTATGGGAATTTACTGGTAATTAGGGGTCATTTTTATAAATATATATATATTTGGGGGCTTTTATTGCCTTTAATTGATAGCAGACATCCATGCAAAATAATACAATTAAAAAACATTTCAACAGATGTATTTGTGAGTAGAACTTTATCAAGTTTTAATTCTTTTACTGAACAACAAAAACATGAATGTTGAGTGAAATATTCCTAAATGTATTCCCATATATTCCCGTTGATGTGTGTAGGTATGAGAGTGGGCGGGGCAGCTCCCACCAGCAGCAGGTCACGTGTTACCCCTTTAAAGACGTCAACAACTGGTGGATCATCAAAGACCCCGACAGGTAGGACACCTTGCAGCTTCAAAGCTATGCTAACTGCTAGCCTAGCAGCAATGCTAGCTGCTAGCCTAGCAGCAATGCTAACTGCTAGCCTAGCAGCAATGCTAACTGCTAGCCTAGCAGTAATGCTAACTGCTAGCCTAGCGATAGAGCAGCTAAAAGTCGCCGTAGCCTAGCGTTGTTAAAACGTCACTGTTCAGTTTAATTAATAAGATTCAGATAAAAAGTTAAAATCAGTTAAAGAATCATTTGATGTGTTTAATTTCATATGTTTCATGATGTTTCATCAAGTTAAAAAATAAGTGAGTCAAATAGCAGTACCGCCTGTCAGTGGCCGATCCGTACCCGGAACAACATCCGTTCCAGACTTCTGCGCATGCGCAGTTTTACGGCATTAGCTTCAAAGCTATGCTAACTGCTAGCCTAGCAGCAATGCTAGCTGCTAGCCTAGCAGTAGAGCAGCTAAAAGTTGCCGTAGTGTTGTTAAAACGTCACTTTATTAATTTTAAATATTTTTTCATGTGAGAAAGTCACAGTTTAGAGTCCTAATCTGTGGTCAGTTTATCCAACTGACGTCTGTTTGGAAGTTTGCTCCGAGGTTTTGGGAGAAGAGCAGAGCTAGCTGGGAGCAGCTACCGGGAGCTAGCGTTAGCTCGCTGCTCGGCTCATCTCAGAGGCAGCAGCGGCCGGCTGAGGGGATCGAACCTGTGATCGACCGGTCAGCCAGACGTCGTCATGCCGGTGGAGAAAGGAGCAGATTAATTTATGGTCTCATTGATCAGTTTGTGTAAATGAAAAGTGAAGCTTCAGGAGGATCAGCAGGATCAGTAAATAAATGTTTACATTAACTGATCGTCTACGTTACATTTAATTTAATCAGAAATAGAACAGAGGGGAATTCGTTGCGACGTGCTTGTGTTTTTCCTCATAGAACGTCTCTGTTTTCATCCATATCCGCGGTGTCGCCGTAAACATAAAGAAGGGGGGAAGTCTGTCTGTCTGCCCCGATGCATGCTGGGAGGACAGGCCTCGGTCTCACTGTGTGTGTGTGTGTGTGTGTGTGTGTGTGTGTGTGTGTGTGTGTGTGTGTGTGTGTGTGTGTGTAGACAGAAGCTGGTGGTGGCCAGTCCTCCTCGTCCTGTCCGTCACGGTGACGTCATCCAGCTGGTTCACGGGATGACGTCACGCTTCCTCAACAGGTAACAACGGCTGTGGTGGTGAAAAGAATCCATTATTGATCATTATGAGTCGGTTATTAAAGGGATACGCCAACTTTTCTTTTTCGTGTCTTGCCTCACTCCCGAGTCCATGACCAGCAGATAGACACCATCCTTTCCACTGTGCTGCAGTAACCATGGAGATAGAGCCGTATCACCGTAATTAGGTTAGCTAAGCTAATTAGCGACTTTAGGTGGAGGCAGGCTAACACTACCTATACACTTCCAGTGTTTGAGCTAAGCTAATTACGGCGATACGGCTCTATCTCCCTTGTTACTGCACGCACAGTCGAAAGGATGGTGTCTATCTGCTGGTCATGGACTCGGGAGTGAGGCAAGACATGAAAAAGAAAAGTTGGCGTATCCCTTTAAATTTACCAAAATGACACAATCTCAGTCTCTGTCTGATCAAGTGTGTGTGTCACTGATCGGTTGTTTGTTGCCGGGGTTTCAGCCATGATGTCGCTGCTCCCATGAGTCCTCACGCACAGGAAGTGTCCGGTTACATCGACTTCAACGTTTCCATGGCGGCGCAGAACCTGTGGAGGGTGGTGAGTGACCCCTGACCTTTGACCTCTGACCTTCACAGGACCGGCTCAGGCTAAGAGCTGAGTGTCCAAAGTCCTCTCCAGACAAGAAGTTGAGTCTCTGTTAAAGGAGGATTCTGGTCATTTTCTAAGTAACGCTCTACAGAAAAGACCTGAGAACAATGTGTTCAGCCAAGACCTAGCTCTCCTGCTGCTAGCTGCTAGCAGCAGGAGAGCTAGGTCCAGGCTGCACACATCGTTCTCAGGTCTTTTCCTCTGGTCGGACTCAGGGACTTGGAGCTGTGGAGCGTTACTGAGAAAATTAGCAGAATTCTCCTTTAACTTAATTATAATTAGCTGTGAGGCGGTTCAGCAGCAGCCAATCAGAACAGAGGATCCCCAAAGAACAACATGTAACTGTGGTTCATCCCAGACTCTATAATGTAACGGTGCGTTCACACCGGACGCGAGTTAAATCTTCGCCTCGCTCTCCTCGCTCCAGTTTCCCCGCTGGAATATTTGTTTTTACTCGCGGCATTCACGCGAATATTTCGCTTGAGTTCAATATTTTGAACTCGAGCGAACGGGCAAATTTTGCGTTTTCGCTTCATTCACACTGCGCCATTCGCGTCATTCAGCCGCCGGCACAAATTCGCATCAATTCGCGTCTGTACATTGACTTTGTATGTAATCTTATCACGCGAAAAATTCACCTCGCGCCCGGTGTGAACACAACGTAACTCAGCCTATAGACCGAATCTCCTTGTTGTTCACATTCTACTTCCGGGTAGAAAACCAGCTGTAATGTGAATGAGATCAATAGTAACCAACGAGAGTTTAGCTACTGTATCATATTTTTCACGCCCTATCACCGTTTAGACAAATCTGAAATGATTGAAGAAACATTACTATTTCTGTGTGTGTGTTTTGTGTTGCTATGTGTTGTATTTATTCAGTTTGGTGGTTCTCTTCTAAGCTAACGGCGGCAGCTAAGCTAACGGTGGTAGCTAAGCTAACGGCGGTAGCTAAGCTAACGGCGGTAGCTAAGCTAACAGCAGCAGCTAAGCTAACAGCAGCAGCTAAGCTAACAGCGGTAGCTAAGCTAACAGCAGGACGTCAGCTGTTAAAACCCTCCCGTTGTGGGACACGACATGAAACTACTCCAGTTAGCTCAGTCATGTTGGAACTCAGATATCCGCTGGAGAAAATATTGTTTCATGGAGCGTTTATTGAGTCACTGAGTTATTAAAGTTAAACAGGTAGCTAACCGTTAGCCCGGCTAATCTATGATAACCATGACTCATTACAAAAACGTGCACACGTAAATAGTAATGTTTGTCCAATCATTGGTTTTATAAACTTTACAAACATCAGATTAGTCTAAACGGTGATATAGTGACATGAAAAATTAGATAAATATAGAGAAACTCTCGTCCGTCACTATTGTTCTCATGCTGGTTTTCTACCAGGAAGTAGTTGTTAACAACAAGGAGATTCGTCCTATAGTTGTTATACTGTCAGGATGTCGTTGCTAGGAGACTGCTGCTAGATGCAACGATGACACGTCTTCTCTTTTCTGTATTGTAAAGTTTTCAGCTGAAAGTACTCTGAGTTTAATCACCGTCCTGGTTTGTTCATTTCTGCCTTGTTTTTAGTCTGTTTCTAAGTTTCTGTGCTGGATAATGAATCATTCTCTTTTTTGTGTGTGTGTGTGTGTGTGTGTGTGTGTGTGTGTGTGTGTGTGTGTGTGTGTGTGTGTGTGTGTGTGTGTGTGTGTGTGTGTGTGTGTGTGTGTGTGTGTGTGTGTGTGTGTAGGAGGTGTCCAACAGGGAGGCGGAGTCAGACGTGTGGAAGACGATCCTGTCTGAGGTCCGATTGGTCCACGTCAACACGTCGGCCGTCCTCAAGGTGCTGACAGGAAGTGACATCACAGCAGGACAAAGCTGAGCTGGGCCTCGGTCCTAATAAGGGCGTAGTAACCTGTGTGTGTGTGTGTGTGTGTGTGTGTGTGTGTGTGTGTGTGTGTGTGTGTGTGTGTGTGTGTGTGTGTGTGTGTGTGTGTGTGTGTGTGTGTGTGTGTGTGTGTGTGCGTGCAGCTGAGCGGGGGGTCTCTCCCTGACTGGGGCTTCAGGCAGCTGGAGGTCGTAGCAGAGAAGCTGTTCAGAGGTCACAGCAGCAGCTTGACCTGGACGGTGGAGGAGCATCGCTACGGCACCAGTACGACCAAACACGCTTTATAAGCCCCGCCCCCCATGACCACTCAGCTTCCTGTATGATGTCACCTGGCCCCGCCCCCTCATTTCATTTATTTCATTTAATTTCATCTCCGTTAGCTTTGGCTAAGGCCATCATCACTATTCTTCCTGAGTCGACCTTCACAGATGAACTGTCCATTGCAGTAGATAATTACAGAAACACATCACACCATATTACATATCACTGGACCTTATTCCTTTCCACAGTGTAGCAGCTATTAACCATAGTAGTGAAATAATCAGATGTTCAGAAACATCCGTTCCTCATAATGACATTAACTTACAGAAACAGAACCAATTCACAAGCAGACTGAAGATATTTCTAGTAAATCAGACAAACACTAACTGATTGTACCAAATAGCTTCAGCTAGATAGAGGCTGTTTGTTATGTTCTTGGATAATATGTCCTGTCCCCATATCTCCATGGCAACTATACATTACCGTGCTTTTCATCTAGTTTGTTTCCACTGTGGGTAAGGTGAGTTTACCCTCCGTAGCATCGTCATATCTGGTTGTGTAACAGTGTTCATCCCAACTGAAGGACAATCGTTTGTATAGAAGCCTTGGCAGTTTGGTCCCAGACAGTCTTCTACTAACAGCTGCTACTGAGGCAGTAAATCAACTTTTTCATCAAAAGGATTAATTTAAAAAAAATAATGCATCCACAGAATGTCTAGAGGGGAGCAGAATAAAAGTATTAATTTTACTGAATTTTTAAAAAATAGTATATAAATAATTGTTTAATAAATTTTGGCGGGTCCGAAATATATAAATATTTACATCTGGTAACGTTGGCAACGTCGGCATGGAATGATCTCTATGGCAACAGCATTACAACTTTAGCTACTGCTGCAACTGGCGACCAGTAAAACTGAAGGTTGGAGCGAGAGCAGCGACACCTACTGGCCAGGAGGAATTAAACTTGGAGCTATCACCTTTAAAGCAATACTTACCTTTCTGGAACTTTTGCACATTTCTTTGTCTAAGTTAAAATGCTATTAATAATCTGATGATACATTAAAATGTAAGAGAAACCCAACAGGGTTAAAAACTCATCATTTTTTCATTCTCATATAATTCTGAGAAAAGTCTGACCAATAATATTATTCGGTCCGATTAATAAGATTTGACGAGCGACCGAACCTACTTAATATGTAATCACTTTGCGCACCCCTCTCCTCCTCTCCCCCCTCCCGACCAGGAAGAACGCTTATTGACACAGAGCAGTAGCAGGACACAGAGAGCAGAGGAGACTAGAGTCACAACACACTAGAAAGAAGGTTTTTGGAAATAAATAGTTTTTTAAAAGACCAATAACTGCAGCCGCAGCTGGTCGTGGAGTTTCATGTCTGATATTGTAACATTGATAGTGATCAGCCCCGAGTGATACGTAAACACAGGAAGTCACATGTGTCTATAAAGCATCCAGTGCTAACGGCTAGGGGGCTAGGCTACTGTTAGCTCTGTGCTAACGGCTAGGCTACTGTTAGCTCTGTGCTAACGGCTAGGCTACTGTTAGCTCTGTGCTAACGGCTAGAGGGCTAGGCTACTGTTAGCTCTGTGCTAACGGCTAGAGGGCTAGGCTACTGTTAGCTCTGTGCTAACGGCTAGGCTACTGTTAGCTCTGTGCTAACGGCTAGGCTACTGTTAGCTCTGTGCTAACGGCTAGGCTACTGTTAGCTCTGTGAGTTCTCAGCGGTCCGGACCCGGTGGAACTCCGGACCGGCGCGGCTCGACTCGGCTCGGTCTGGGTTTATTTTGGCCCTGAACCAGCGCATCAGGTGGCGCTGGTCCGGCCGCCAGCCCGGCTCGTTGAGAACTGTAATCTGTAACAATCACTTCCCCTGCGTCTCCAGTAGCAGTAGGCTAACAACAGTTTATTATAAAACTCATCAGTCATCATCACTGAGTCCGTTTATACGGTTTAAAACTCCGGTGTTGTGTTTGTTTGTGTTGTTCCCGTTTCACTCGCGTTCCTGTTCTGTTTACCGTTGCCATGCCAACGCATGCAGCAGGGAGGGAGGGGGCTCGTGGAGCTGCAGCAGGAGGTAGAGGTGGGTGGGACTTGTGAGGGAGGTGGAGCTGTTGATTTTCAAATGTTTGTGCTGTGCTGAGTGAAATGCCAGATCGGTAAGTATTGCTTTAATATCAGACTTTTTTATTGTCGCGGAAGTTTTCGTTCTGCCGCTGGAGAAACTCCTGGTTGTCCCTTTAAATTATTTTCATCATGCTAAATATGACTGTTAGTAGTGTAAATATTTAACGTTATCATAAGAAAATATAAATATCTCACTTTCATCTACCTACAGATTGTACAAATCCACACACACGATCGTAGATTCATTCATTGTAATTTTTCAAGATAGCGTGAACGGTGGGTTTCAAAGAGGGTGTCAGAATAATTATGAGACATAGTGCTACAAAAGAAACACAAAATAAAACATTCAAATTGATTGTTAGTTAGTCTACGCTCCATCAAAACACAAAAAGCCACTGAATGCAATGTAAAAATGCCGGGCGCTGCCCCTAAATTACCCAGGATGCATCAGTCATTCTCATTTGCATAAAAAAGCTGCTCTGGTCTATGGGGGGTCTGGGTACGCCTGACCTCTGACCTCTGACATCACTGTTAGTGACCTGTGTGTGTGTGTGTGTGTGTGTGTGTGTGTGTGTGTGTGTGTGTGTGTGTGTGTGTGTGTGTGTGCAGGTCAGGAGCAGAAGGAGCGGGAGGCGGAGCTTCATTCTCCAACTCACATCGACGTCGACAGGAAGATTTCCTTCTGGGCCAAGTTCCTGGAGCTGCAGGTCAGTGAACGCATCACGGCATCGTCACGGCAACTGTTGCTGTTACTGTTGCTGTTGTCGCCGTGGCAACAGAGTGATGATGATGCCTGTGATGTGATGTCATCACCACAGTGGAAGATGCTGACGGTGAAACAGGAAGACTCTGAGCACAAGTACAGCTCCGCCCCCCTGGAGTGGATCACCATGGAAACCAACATCGCATACTGGCTGCACTCGTCCACCAATGTAACGCACACACACACACACACACACACACACACACACACACACACACACAGACACACACACAAGCCGCGTTTCCACTACATGGTACCGGCTCGACTCGGCTCTGGTACCAGGTTCTATTCTAGAGAGCGTTTCCATAGTACCGCCTTTAGAGTAGCCGGTTGTCATAGCGACCGGCGGCGCTTAACAAAATAAAACTAAACTATAAACAGGATTTTCCCCGTGGTTATGCTACATTTTTACCTTAATTAAAAAGCTCCGGAGTAATTTGATAGTTAACTACATGACTTGTGACTTGTTACAAGTGAGAGCGGAGGCTCCTTCACCTGGCCTCTCACGGCTGAAAACCAACCTGGCAACATCCGTTACCTGGCAACATCCGTTACCTGGCCGCAGCCCCCGGTGTCCCAGCTCTCCTCTCCTCTCCTCTCCTCTCCTCTCCTCTCCTCTCCTCTCTGCTGCACCGCCACACAAACCAGCTCCGTAACTGTCTGTAAGCCTTTGTTTTTGACAGTTAAGACTACACATCGTAACATCGTAACATCCTATGTGTTATATAAAGTTATCCACCGCTCCATATTGATTTTTCACCGGCTTCGTTGTCAACAAACCCACATGGCCAGACGGGGAGGGGCGGTCGCATAGTTGCATAGTTTGTTCATTTTAAAACATTTATTTATTGAAATGTGGTGATATCTGATAACCCGCGGCCACCGGTGACAGCTCTCTGACCAATCAGCAGTCCGCAATGTTTACACGTCACATTTTAGTACCGCTTCAGCCGTTTTGGAACCGCGGCCGAGCAGGTACTAAAACAATAGTACCGGGTACCAGATTCCAGGTACTTCTACGTAGTGGAAACGCAAAAAGGTCGAGTCGAGTCGAGCCGAGTCGAGCCGGTACCATGTAGTGGAAACGCGGCTACACACACACACACACAGCTGTTTTTATGCGGTATCAGACAGTAACGTGTTGCCGTGGCGACGTCCCAGGCTCAGGTCCAGCTGATCGGGAACCCGGCGGCGTGGGGCGTGGCCAGCTTCAGCCTGCTGGCCTATCAGCTGCTGGCGGCCGTCTACCTGCTGAGGAGGAGGCGGGGCTTCACAGACCTGCCTGAAGGTAATCAATCAATCAATCAATCAATCAATCAATTTGTTTATTTCGGGCATGTCAATTTAAATCATCATCATCACACTTCATCTTAGTTCAAATAATACAACACACATGGCCGAAAGGGAAAGCGGGAGAAGCTAAAGCTGATCTAGTCCCGCCCCCATTACCCACAGAATAAAATCTTATCATAATCTTTTTCTTGTGTTTTTTGCTTTTTTACATTTTGATATAGCATTCTTTTACTTATGACATTTTGACATAACATGTTACAGCAGTAGGTAGTACACAGAGCTGCGTCATTAACCCTTTAGAGAAGCTGCTGTTTATACTGCAAAAACTCTACATCTTTTCAAGAATATTTGTCTCATTTCTAGTCCAAACTAAACTCTTTTCACTTAAATAAGACTCATCACCTAAAAATCAACTTGTTTTTAGATCATTTTCACTTGTTTCAAACTAATTTTCACTTGAAATAAGTAGAAAAATCTGCCAGTGAAAGCAAGTTTTTTGTGTTTGTAATAAGAAAGAAAAACTTGCTCCACTATCAGATTTTTCTACTTAAATCGTTGTCCTGATGCAAAAAAACGTGACTAAAATTGATGCAGGAAAACCGGAAATATCTGTGGTCCATGACTGGAATCCTTAGAGACACTGAACTCACATACTGTAAACCTCAGATAGCCCAACTCTGAAACATCCCAGAAAGACATTACTATCCCATCACAGAGAGAAACTAACACTTTGTCCTTGTTGTGTTGATTTCTTTACTAAAATAACCGGTGGAGCAGAGCAGTGGTGATGTCCAGAATATCTCTGACCGGTTATTCTAGTAAAGAAATCATCACAACAAGGACAAAGTGTTAGTTTCTCTCTGTGATGGGATAGTAATGTCTTTCTGGGATGTTTCTACTGTTTCTACTCTACACTATATGAGTTCAGTGGTGTCTCTAAGGATTCAGTCATGTACCAGAGATATCTGATTGTTTTCTGACTGTTTGTTGTGGTTGAAAGAATTGCCCCCATGGGTTAGCATTGTGGCTATCCCTATAGCGCCGGGTAGCCATGGTAACTCCGGTTTGCCTGCATCAATTTTAGTCGCATTTTTTGCATCAGGACAATGATTTAGGGGTCAAAAATGTAATCCAACAACTCCACAACGCTCTGGTGGACAAGTTGTGAGCTGCACATTCACCACGCTATGAGATAATAACACAACGTTACCACACAGAGTTGTTGTAGAGGGAAATACAGAGACTGATGATGAAAAACTGTCCCTGAAGGCAACACGCATCAGTGGTTTTGCATGAATTTCCCTCTAAAACAACTCTGTGTGGTAACGTTGTGTTATTATCTCATAGCGTGGTGAATGTGCAGCTCACAACTTGTCCACCAGAGCGTTGTGGAGTTGTTGGATTGTGTATTTGATGAGTTTGATGAGGGAAACCAAGAAATCCCATAATGAGCCTCCGTAGCGTAGCTCTGAGCAGCTCACGGCTCTGCTCCGCCGTTCTAAAAACAGCTTGCACCGACAATTAAAGGTAACGAACCTACTGCTATGACTATAGGGATTATGGTGATGGGGGAATTTGACTAAAGGTTGAACTATCCCTTAGCACTAATTCTAAGTAACTGTGTGTGTGTGTGTGTGTGTGTGTGTGTGTGTGTGTGTGTGTGTGTGTGTGTGTGTGTGTGTGTGTGTGTGTGTGTGTGTGTGTGTGTGTAGCGGCCTGGGCTCGGTTTGTGTGTGTAGGGTGTGTGTGTGTAGGTGGCTGGCTGGTCAACCTGCTTCCCTTCCTGCTGATGGAGAAGACTCTGTTCCTGTACCACTACCTGCCGGCGCTCTGCGTGCTGCAGCCGCTCGGCCCCGCGCTGCTGGAGCACACACACACACACCTGCTCAGGTAGGCACACACACACACACACACAGGGGCGGAGTGGCCATCGGGAGGACCGGGAGATTTCCCGGTCGGCCGGCGGCCAATAAACCCAAGTGAGCCGGCCCGCAAGCTGCCCTGCGTGGCCGTGTGGTGCTCATGAGTTAAAAGTAACTATAATCTCAAGTCCCCATGATAATCTCCAAGCTCTACCTCTACTCCCAAATGAAAGTCCACCCATTATTTGTACCCCTTCATGTCTCTCTACCTCTCACTCATGGTTGCGATAGTGAATCAGACTCTCATCAATCCAGCCTACTAAATGATTTTTGTTGAGCCTCCTATCTTTATCTAATTATTTTACTTCAATGTTACAGAACTTTCATGACCACAAAATATAAAATAACCAGCAATTTAATTTGTTTGTTTGTTCTTAAAGTAATGTAGAATGGTGCAAAGCCTCATGGGAAATGGGAAATGCGTTAGCATATCACTGTGAAAGTTATCATTAAACTAGCGGCTGCGGCTAAAAACAGATCGACTCACGGAAGCCAACCAGCAAACCTGATCAGTCCTGCCCGTGTGTTACGTTATCTATAAGTTATATTAATTTAACAAGACAACACAGTCCGTGCTTTACTGTAAGTGGGCCAGTGCGCGTCGGTACGCGGACCGCGGTACCGTTACGAGCCGGAACCTCTCACATCACAGCAGCAGCTGCTCTGTCTTCTCCATGGGCACCGAAGCATGTTGGTGAGTAGGACAAGACCCGAAACCGTGGCGTTTGCAGCGCGCTGTCAGTAAAATCAATTTGCAGACTAGTTGAGAAGGGGAAATAAAGGAGTAAACATGACTGGATGTAATGTTGTGGTCAGCAGTGTTAAGTAGGCTAAATCTGCTTGGGAGGCACTAATTGTTTGTTGTTTTGTTGTTATTTCTGTAGCCTAATTTCTTTCTTTTTTTTTTTTTTAGCTAGATAAAAGTAACAATGTGTTAAAATCATGGATGTATTGGTTAAAATGCACCAGAATATGGGAAATGGTGTAGCCTTTACAAAAAAATTTCTGGGGGAGGACCCCCAGACCCCCAATTAAGTTGTTTCACCCACATTTTTTTTTTTTTTTTAGCTTCTGGCACACATATATTTTGCCTTATGGAATGACACATCTCTGTTTGAGCGGTGATGCGGTACAGAAATATGTAAATGGTGTGTGTGTGTGTGTGTGTGTGTGTGTGTGTGTGGGGGGGGGGGGGTCGGTTTGGGCCGATGGTGGGCCGGTGCTGTCAGAATTTTCCCGGTAGATTTTGGTGCCCCACTCCGCCCCTGCACACACACACACAGTGATGTCATCCTCTTTATTGTATTTTTATTTAAGGAGGACAGTGCACATTAATGAACATAATAAATGTGAAGGTGCCAGAGTTTCAGACTGTCGTCCTCCTGTCCAGGTGGTAAAAACCTTTACATGCTCATACACTCACTCAGTTAATTACAATTATTTTATATTTATACACACCCATTGTTTTTATTTCTGACTTCTTTGAGTGTTGCTATAAAATGCCACTTGTATTGCTTCTTTTTTTGTTTTGATTTATCTTCTGAATGTGTGTATATTTCTTGGGGAGGAGCTTCTTATAAGCCCATAGAGGGTTTTTTAACCTCTCCCGCACTCACTATTCTTGTTTTGTAATTGTCTTTTATTATGGTGCAAATAAATAAATACTAAATACTAAAATGAAACAACAGAATTCATATAGACGGGAAAAACACAAGAAACACAGAAAGCCGGTCGGTACACAAATTGGAACGTATCTAAACAGATAATAAAACTAGAAAATTTCCTCTGGGGAAATTTTGAAAGGGCCACGGGGCTACTGCCGGTTTTGCCATCTCTGTCAACATGGGAATCAAACCCACGATCTTAAGGTCAAGACAGAGCTGATCAGACAGACACATGATTATCTTTCTATTTCTATTTCATAGCTGTAGGGATCAGTGCCCGGTGCGATGGCCCGTGGCCCTAACTACAAAGAGAGACAGTTAACTCAGTGCAATGTCCCTGATCCTTAAACCTTTAAATAAAATAAATAAATAAATAAATAACTCGACACACAAGAGACAAAAAAAACAGGAAGTGTAGTGCAGTTTAGTAAATGTAGGTGAGACGAACTGTTTACGACGGATAAGATGGATGAAGGTGCAACAATGCAAAGACCAGGACAGGGTTTCTAGTTGGAGTTGTGCTAAGATGGAATGAGAAACACAAACAAGAACCAACAACACACGACTAGCGATGTCACGATTACAAATGTTCTTGGCACAATTATTGTCAGAGAAATAATCACAGTGTTACGATTATCACGATTATTCTGCATTAATTAATTAATTTCACAACACTATGAATGTGTCAAATCAAATATAGTTTAAATATAATTACATTACTCACTGTTTACACAAAATATTTCAAATATCTAATAATATATGACCAATTATTATTAACCCCCCAGAGGAAGTGTTTGACATATTCAGGTCATGAATTGTCGTCTATACCAAATGTTTACGTTATTTTAATCGTTTTTTGTTTTATTTTATTGTAGTTTTTTAATACAAATGACACACTAACATTTAAATTCCTACTAATTCAATGTTACGTTAGTTAAACGGACCAGTATCTTTACCATTAAATAATTGTGGCGTTTAATACCACGATTAATTGTGAAAACAAGTAATGGTGACATCCCTACATACGATGTAATAAAGTGCTCTGTCAGTGTGATGATGTCATGGTGATGTCATGGTGATGTCGTCCTCCCTCTGTCTCTGCAGCAGCGCCGGCCAGCGGCGAGCGGCGTGTGTGTGTGCGTGCGGCGTGCTGCTGTCCGTCTTCCTGTCCTACAGAACCTTCAGCCCCGTGACCTACGGCCGCCCCGAGCTGTCGGCCAATCAGCTGCAGGCGCTGCGCTGGAGGGACAGCTGGGACATCCTGTACCGCCGCCGCTAGAGGCCCCGAGCTGTCGGCCAATCAGCTACAGGCGCTGCGCTGGAGGGACAGCTGGGACATCCTGTACCGCCGCCGCTAGAGGCCCCGAGGCCCTCGGCCAATCAGCTGCAGGCGCTGGGACATCCTGTACCGCCGCCGCTAGAGGTCACCAGGCCCTCGGCCAATCAGCTGCAGGCGCTGCGCTGGAGGGACAGCTGGGACATCCTGTACCGCCGCCGCTAGAGGTCACGAGGTCACGAGGTCACACGACAATTTAATAATAAAAACTCTTCAGTGAAACTTGTTTGGTGCTTTTATTGTGAAGAGGTGTTACTTCCTGTTTGTCGTCACAGGTCACAGGTGAACTCTGACACCTTTTTTTTTAAACTTTATTAACCCTTATGCACATAACAATACTGTTGTGCCAGGGGAAAAGAAATATGTAAAAATATAAATATGCAAAGAGTTTACCATGTATATATTAAAGCAACATCACACAGAGGGAGAGCTGTTGTACTGTCTATCAGCACGGCTGTGATTCGGTCGTAGATAACCTGAGTGGTGTGTTCACTTCATACCAACCCTTTCTTCCCCCCACTGCTTTGGCCACTTTCCCTGTGATGAATGATGTTTCTGAACCTGTGGACCTGCTGCATTTCTACTAGAACAACCTGTTATCTGAACGACTGCTACAGAAACCAGCCAGTACTGAACTAGAATCTGAGCAGACAGTTTCCCTCATGGACCAGAGCGGCTTTTTTATGCAAATGAGAATGACCGATGCATTCTGGGTAATTTAGGGGCAGCGCCCGGCATCCCTCCATTGAAAAGTTCAGCCTAACTGTCTTGACAAACTAAGTAACAACAAGTTGTCTATTAACAGGCTGTTTACAGACAACACTGAGCCAAAACCTCCCGGTGATTCCACCAGATACGTGTAGATGTCTGGGTCAGACATTTCTGGCCACTGTGTGGAGTCATTGATCACTGTGGGAGGCTAAAGGAGCATACCGCTAGATTCATTCATTGTAGTTTTTCAAGATAGCGTGAACGGTGGGTTTCAAAGAGGGTGTCAAAATAATTATGAGACATAGTGCTGCAAAAGAAACACAAAATAAAACATTCAGATTGATTGTTAGTTAGTCTACGCTCCATCAAAACACAAAAAGCCACTGAGTGCAATTTAAAAATGCCGGGTGCTGCCCCTAAATTACCCAGGATGCATCAGTCATTCTCATTTGCATAAAAAAGCTGCTCTGGGCTATGGGCCTGTTGCCACCAGTAGTTCCCTGTATAGACTGACAACTTCCCATCAACCTCTTCCCCATAACACACCTGCTTCCATCTTGTTGTCTGAACTCTTTGATGCATCTGTGTGTGTTTTTCATTTCATTTCATTTCATGTATTAGTTTATTTCATAGGGACAGTGCACCACTAATCAACAGTTAAAAGAACAACTGTCAGTGGGCCAGAGTTAGAGCCAACAAGGCTAGTTTTCCTCCGTTGTCCCTGGCCAGATGTTAAAGGCAACCTAGAAGACAAAAAACGGGGCAACAATCTGAACATGACGACAGTAACCGTTAACAACGTCAACGCTTGTGCAGTTTGTGAAGTGAACAAACTTCCTTTTCTCTGATACTGAGAAGTGACTGAGTCTATTGTGTGTGTGTGTGTGTGTGTGTGTGTGTCTGTGGTGGTGTTTTGTTTGAATGAATGTAAAGGTGTTGCTGCTGCTGCGTCTAGAATCTCCTTTGGGATCAATAAAGTTTATTCAATTCAGTTAATTTACATTGATATGATCTTTAATTCAGTATTTATTATTGCTGTGCATCATCATCATCTTCATCACATGACGTCAGTTCTCTGATGAAGGACCAGGGCTCAGCTGTGATCAGTTTATTAGGTTTCTCCTCCTCGGCCAATCAGAGCAGAGGAGAGTTGACAAGTGAACAGTGACATTTTACTGACATGTTTCCATGGTTACAGGTTCAGGAGGCCACGCCCCCCCCCGTCTGTTAGCCTACTACTGCGTTAGTATGAGTTAGCGCGCCGTTAACCACGGTAACCATGGTAACCTGCTGTTAGCTGTATGGTCAGTGAGATGTTAGCATTAGCTTAGCATCACTCAGCTCAGTTCACCAGTTGATCTCTGGTTGGTTCCTCACTTTCTACCGCCATGGTAACCTAGGTAACCAGGTTAACATCACATTAACCCAGGTTAACTGGGTCTCATCTCTGATTGGCTCGGGGGACGTTGCGGGGGCGGAGCCTCAGAGACAGCTCCCACAGCGCCTCCTCAGCCAGGTGGTCGCTGAAGTCGTTGAAGAACAGGATGATGTCATCGTTGGGCTGTAGGGAGTACGGCCTGGAGGGAGAGAGAGAGGTCTGTCACCATACCAACACCAGTTCACTTCCACGATTCTCACTACTTAAAGGACAATTCCGGGCAAATTCACCTCAGGCTGTATGTTCCTAACATTTTAGGTCTAACACAGGGGTGCTCACACTTTTTCAGCCTGAGAGCTACTTTTAAAGTGACCAAGTCAAAATGGGGCGCATGACGTCTGTCCGACTACCCATTTCTCCGACCACCCATTTCTCCGACTCCGACCATACATTTCTTTATTTTTGCGTCATCAGTCCGACCTCCCACTTCTCCGACTTAAGTAGCCCTAACCCTTAACCTTACCCTAAACCTAACCTCAACACTGTAGAATGGGTAGTCGGAGAAATGAGCCGTCGGACTTGTGGGCAGTCGGACTGATGTATGCTCCCCGTCAAAATGATCTACCGTTTGTCGGACTATGCGGGGGGTTAATAGCGCTGCAGCGCACATTTACCATGCGCCCAGTGTGCGAAATACCCATCAATATTCGGGGGGGTCCCTAACTCGCGATTGTTGCGCAATACCGTTATTTTTTTTCTTTTTATACAGTAGGACTATAACATTACAATAAGCCAAGAAAATTAGCCAAAAGGAGAGGCAAAGTTGTGCACTACAATGCAGAAAGTAATTGACAATAAATAGACGATAAGTAAAATAAATAAAAGACAATAATTGGCACCACACTGGCGCACTTGAACAATGAATGCCAGGTATAGGAGACTGGCGTGCGATCAGGGCAATGCAGAAACGAATAGACAATAAATAAAATACAATAATTAAAATGAATGAAAGACACCAAACTCGTGCACTCGAATAACAACCAACTGTATAAATCTGGAGATCAGAGACTGACGTGCAATTATGTGCACGAGATCCTCAGCCTGCAACTATGACCGATCATGTAACCTTATCTAACCACCCATCTAGCAAATACGTTTAAACACTCATTGAACACATCCACAAATCACATTCGTATAACAGGCCTCGAGTATGCTGAAGCAGGCTATAGCCTCTTACCATTACCCCACCTGCTTAGGTGTAAAAAAAAAAAAAAAAAAAAAGGGAGAGAGAGAGAGAGAGAGAGAGAGAGAAAGAAAGAAAAAAAACAGCGGCCAATCACCAGTGCTAGCAGCAGGGGCTGCGGCTACGTCTTCAGAGCACTCGGCCTCAACTTCACTTTCTTCGGCAGAGGGTGGGAGAGGAACGGGATCCTCTGTTCTGATAGCGAGTGGGCTCACGGTAGCGACACCAACATCGTCTACAGATGTTACTGGTTCAAAATTGCGGACTTCACGCGTGGTTCACGCGAGACGGCACAAGACTCAGGCATTTTTTTTCTTTGGCGAGACAAGAGGTTTTAATGAAAAGCCTCAATGTGCCAAAACAACCGCCAGGTGGCATCTGTGAGAACGGAGGACGACAGGCGGATGACTCAGTGATCTGTGCAGTAATCCACAGCTTAAACTCTAGGCTATTAAACTAGAACTAACTACTGTATACCCTGCCTAAATCACATAAACTATTGTAATATGATAAAGCCTGTCTTGCTTTATGACTTGATGATTATGTATCACAAATTATGAAGGATCATCTGCGCAAGGCAAAGATGATAGCATCAACAAAACACGTCGTAACACACGCGGCTGTATGGGACAGGCTTTTATTTAATTCAGCACTCACTTTAAGTTAAACACTTTTTAATTCATAAAAACTAAATAAAAGCTCGGCAGCGAGAAACGGACGCGTTTCGGCAATCAGCCGTCCTCAGCGTTTTTTGACTTTGAATTTTTTTGGACTGGCACCCGATTCACCCGTTCATACCTTGAGTTGAGCACGCCAGGTTTGCTGATTTTATTTAATTCAGAACAAACCGCTTAGCAAAAATAGAAAATATAGTCTATAATAATTAATTGATCTGTTGTTTGGCCACTGTTTGAAAATAACCCGAATTATGAGCAAATAATCTGATCCAGAGCAGCAGTCATAATCAGACTTCTTCTAAATAAACCTAAACATTCATTCTTTTTTCTCTTCTTCTTCACAGGAGAAAATGAGGTGCGCTGCGCTCACGGACGCGTTGATGTTTTGTGATTTATCTGCTGCCTTGACTCTGCCCTTTATACATGTGCGTTCAGATTAACAATAAGACAAGCCATGGTTGAGTTTATTGAGTTAATAATCAGCATCTTAGTAGGCCTACCTCTGATCCGGAGCGATAGTGTTATGAAAATCGCTACAGTTGAACTGGTCTGGTTTTTAGCTGCTCAATCTCATTGTTTCAAAGAAAAGGGATTGATTTTTATAACGAAATGAAACGAAAACAATATTATATTGATACATTGTTGTAAAAAAAAATCCAAAAGAAACGAAAATGAACTAAAGAAAATAACTTTCACACACACATTAAAACAGTGCGATTGGTTGAAAGCTGATAATTAGCCATGTGCTTATAAGCTGATTGGCCGAAACCAAGAACAAAGCCGCGTGAATGGCCAATCGCCATACGGCCGACATGTAAATCAGCTGTTTCGATGGGCGTTATATGAATAGAGATGTTAATGTGGTACTTTCTTGTGAATGAACGGGTCTGTGTCACTTTGGGGCTGGGCGATAAAACATAGGATAAATAACTTTCCCTCGATAGAAGACGCGGCCGATACAAAGTCTATAGGTTTAATTCATCCATTTTTTGACAGACAACACAAACAGCCAGTGATAATGAGAGTGGTGACACCGTCAGCCATGCAGCCGGCCTGGACTTTTTATTTTTAATTATGAAGGATCATCTGCGCAAGGCAAAGATGATAGCATCAACAAAACACGGCGTAACACACGCGGCTGTATGGGACAGGCTTTTATTTAATTCAGAACAAACCGCTTAGCAAAAATTGAAAATATAGTCTATAATAATTAATTGATCTGTTGTTTGGCCACTGTTTGAAAATAACCCGAATTATGAGCAAATAATCTGATCCAGAGCAGCAGTCATAATCAGACTTCTTCTAAATAAACCGCTCTAAATAACTTACTCTTCTTCTAAATAACCCTAAACCGCTCTGAGGCGAAACCAACTAACAGGGAGGAGTTGGAAGCAGCGATCCAGACATTTTGGATGGAGAAGCTGACCATCAGCGTCTGTAATAAGTACATCGATCATCTGGACAGTGTCATTGAGAAAGTTATAGAACTGAAGGGAGGAGCGACTGGCATGTGACCGTAATCGATATCCTGTCCTGGGGATGCTGTTTGTGTGCCTGCTGGTGACTGTAGCCTAATATAAAGCTGCTGTATATTTTAAATAAAGCTAGAGAAAAAAAATCTGGCATGAGTCAGTTCTTTGTTCTAAAGTTGTGGGAAATATACTAGAGACAAAAGAAGGGACACGCACATTAGGGCAGGTGACGTTATGTAAACAAACATTTTTATCATGTGATCAACAACTCACATGTCTATTCTCTTAGTTACATAGGCTATAATTTAACACATATGTTGGATGATCGCGCTGTTTTATAACTTTAAACGTATGTTGTTATTTGTCTCAAACGTCCCACCTATGCGGGTCGTTTGAGACACAGAGGAGGGGCGGTTGAAACAGCATGTTTTAAACAGAAACTACTGACATTAGGCTACTCCCGTTATGAAGCTTATCTGTGAAACGTGCGCTGCTCAGAGACTGGGCAGAACGGTCCCACTTGCTTTCTCCCCGGCTACGTTGGTGGAGATCTCCCACACAGTAAAAGATTTAGGCAACACATTCTTCCAGCTGGCTGTTTTTCTTCCAGTTACAGAAAGTAGCCTATGTGCAAAGTACCACATTAACATCTCTATTCATATAACGCCCATCGAAACAGCTGATTTACATGTCGGCCGTTAACACATGGCGATTGGCCATTCACGCGGCTTTGTTCTTGGTTTCGGCCAATCAGCTTATAAGCACATGGCTAATTATCAGCTTTCAACCAATCGCACTGTTTTAATGTGTGTGTGAAAGTTATTTTCTTTAGTTCATTTTCGTTTCTTTTGGATTTTTTTTACAACAATGTATCAATATAATATTGTTTTCGTTTCATTTCGTTATAAAAATCAATCCCTTTTCTTTGAAACAATGAGATTGAGCAGCTAAAAACCAGACCAGTTCAACTGTAGCGATTTTCATAACACTATCGCTCCGGATCAGAGGTACTAAGATGCTGATTATTAACTCAATAAACTCAACCATGGCTTGTCTTATTGTTAATCTGAACGCACATGTATAAAGGGCAGAGTCAAGGCAGCAGATAAATCACAAAACATCAACGCGTCCGTGAGCGCAGCGCACCTCATTTTCTCCTGTGAAGAAGAAGAGAAAAAAGAATGAATGTTTAGGTTTATTTAGAAGAAGTCTGATTATGACTGCTGCTCTGGATCAGATTATTTGCTCATAATTCGGGTTATTTTCAAACAGTGGCCAAACAACAGATCAATTAATTATTATAGACTATATTTTCCATTTTTGCTAAGCGGTTTGTTCTGAATTAAATAAAAGCCTGTCCCATACAGCCGCGTGTGTTACGCCGTGTTTTGTTGATGCTATCATCTTTGCCTTGCGCAGATGATCCTTCATAATTAAAAATAAAAAGTCCAGGCCGGCTGCATGGCTGACGGTGTCACCACTCTCATTATCACTGGCTGTTTGTGTTGTCTGTCAAAAAATGGATGAATGATAGACTTTGTATCGGCCGCGTCTTCTATCGAGGGAAAGTTATTTATCCTATGTTTTATCGCCCAGCCCCAAAGTGACACAGACCCGTTCATTCACAAGAAATCATCCAGCTGCACTCTCAAACAAGGTGCGGAGTGAGAAATCTGCGGCACTACTGCACAGTACTGTAGTTGGCTCATTTTAAAAACACATTTTGGAGATGACGAGACAGATGACCGAAAAAAGAGAGTGAGACGTGGGCTATAGTCTACTGTAGCTGCCGTCGTTACATTTTGTCATTGAAAAACGAGGCTACTATATTATTTACTGTCTGCAGCTAGTTCTCCTTTCATCCTCTTGTATTCTGTATCATGAACAGCGCCACTCCTAATCGCGGCTATCAGGCTGTCAGCATTGTCCCCAAAACGTCTGAGCAGTATTTAGTACGGTGCTGCCACCTAGAGGAAAACAGTTGTGGTGAAAAGTCACGCGATCACGCGATCCTGCAGTGCAGGAAAAACCCCGCAATTTTGAACCAGTAACATCTGTATCTCTTCATCTCTGAGTGCCACCCTTTTGGATGTGAATCCAAAGTGTGCGAGTGATAAGTTACACTCTGATTTAACTTTCGCTTGCTAGCCATTGTTATTGTGACTTCTCAACCAGCCTGTCGACGTCTCTTGCGCTGGGCTGGCGCACATGGCTAATTTGCATAATGCACAGGCGACATGGTTCAGATTAATGTTAAACGAATAGGCCTAAATGTTTTGAATTATGAATACTGTATGGTGATCTTAAACGCATTTAATTGACCACAATAAAATTATTATATTATATTATATTATTTAGCCTATTTTTTTGACAAGTTTTAGACCCCCCTCAGATTTTGCTTTTGAGTCTTTCAGGGGGTCTCAAGGGGTTAATCGGGGGGGTCCGATCCCCCCAAACCCCCCCGTATTTCGCACTATGCATGCGCCCCTCTCTGTATGTGAACCTGTGTCTGTCTATGTGCGGGCAGAGATGAAAGATGGTGTTTTTTTAATAATCATGCTAGCGTTTCACCATCTCTCATCTCCGCCAGTCAGCCTCTCTCGCGTGCGGGCGCACCGCACGTAGACACACGTGAGGAGAAAAAAATAAAATAATTTTTGGACACTTTTTTTTTTTTTTTTCTGTTAGTGGGAAACACTGATCAAGCTGTGCGTACGCACAACTCTCCGCAATATTCCATTGATAAATCACACCGGAATGTCTCAGCACAACCATATATGGTCAGCACGTGCATAATTAAGTAGCCATGTGCTCTGTGGAGAGGCAACAAAGTAACAACAAAGACAACACCCGGAATGATGCTTCGGCGGACGATCGCGATCGACGTAATGAGCACCCCTGGTCTAACAGAAGGAATCTGAAGGTTTTCAGTTTAATGTCTCCTGCTTCATGTGTGTTGTGTGAAATAAATACTGAATACTGAATTTGCGGTAGTTGCGTCTGTCCCCGCGTCGCCACGGCAGCGATGAATGGGAGCAGATTGAAGTTCTGCTGCTTAGGCTGTTTCCATCCCTCAAAGCCACAGACAGCGTCAGATGGAGACTCAAACATGCCAGACAACAAGCCAGAAGTTTATTTACTTCAACAAGCCGACATGTTTGTAAAACTAGATCTAATTCAAAGTCTGGCGGAGTCGAGACCCAAGTTGACGCTCGGTGTGTTCAGGTGCAGTGGGAAGCTCCCGCTTGTGTCATAAACACAGGAATATCAACTCTGGACTTGCTTGGAGTGCACATTTTCTCCCACAGACAGCGTCAGATGGAGACTCAAACATGCAGCCAGAAGTTTATTTACTTGAAGCAAGTCCAGAGTTGATATTCCTGTGTTTATGACACAAACGGGAGCTTCCCACTGCACCTGAACACACCGAGCGTCAACTTGGGTCTCGACTCCGCCAGACTTTGAATTAGATCTAGTTTTGGAAAACAGTACCGATGTATTTTCTGCGTGTCGGCATCGCCCTGGTAACGAAGTAGCGGTTCAGAGCGGCTGTAACTCACACTTTCTGGTAGCTCCTCAGCGTGTAGAGGATGTTGAACTGCTGCCAGCGCTTAGAGAAGTTGACCTTTGACCCCTGTGATGTCATCAAGCTGTCTGGATTCCCCAGGTGGACGAAGGTCAAGTCCTGAAGGATCAAACCCCTGGACAGACAGACAGGTAGGTGAGAGACAGACAGACAGGTGAGACAGACAGACAGACAGGTAGGTGAGAGAGAGACAGGTGTACAGAGATGTAACCATAGATATAGAAACGTAGATGCCCCGTTCTATAGGACGAATCTCCTTGTTGTCTACAACTACTTCCTGGTAGAAAACCAGCATGAGAACAATAGTGACGGACGAGAGTTTCACTATATTTATCTACTTTTTCATGTCACTATACCACCGTTTAGACTAATCTGATGTTTGTAAAGTTTATAAAACCAATGATTGGACAAACATTACTATTTCTGTGTGCACATTTTTGTAATTAGTCATGGTTATCATAGATTAGCTGGGCTAACGGTTAGCTACCTGTTTAACTTTAATAGCTCATTGACTCAATAAACGCTCCATGAAAAAATATTTTCTCCAGCGGATATCTGAGTTCCAACATGACTGAGCTAACTGGAGTAGTTTCATGTGGTGTCCCACAACGGGAGGGTTTTAACAGCTGACGTCCTGCTGTTAGCTTAGCTACCGCTGTTAGCTTAGCTACCGTTAGCTTAGCTGCTGCTGTTAGCTTAGCTACGGCTGTTAGCTTAGCTGTCAGCAGCAGCACAGCTAACAACTACGATAACCATGACTAATTACAAAAACGTGCACACAGAAATAGTAATGTTTGTTCAATAATTCGTTTTATAGACTTAACAAACATCAGATTTAGTCACAACGGTTTTGGCAGCCCGGAGCCCCCACATTTGGTGCCTACACCGGTGGCTAACGCTACCAGTTAGCCGCTCGCTAGAGCCGGTGCCTAACGCTACCAGTTAGCCGCTCGCTAGAACCGGTGGCTAACGCTACCAGTTAGCCGCTCGCTAGAATGCTACTAAAACCCACTTCCGTTGTGGTGTGACACAATGGATCATGGGAAAATAAAGTGGTGGATACAGGTGATAACATACAGGTAAGGTATACAGGTGAACGTACAGGTAAGGGATGCAGGGAGGCTCCACTTCAGACAGAGCCGTCCTGTAGACTCTGAAGGACGAGGAGCTGTCGATCAGAGAGCTGAACTCCTCCAGAGCCTCGGCCGTGCTGCGCTGCCAGTCCAGACGCCGCAGGGGGGCCGAGTCTAGAGCCGACAGGATGGACAGGTACGAGTTGAAGTTGTTCAGCTTCCGCAGGTGCTGCACACGCACACACACACACACATTTTATTTGTAAAGCACTTTTCATAAACTAATCTCAAAGTGCTACAGAAACCAGAAACAAAATAAACAAAAGACTAAGAGAAAAAACAGACACGTTAAAATCAGCAGTAGATAAAACAGCTACATGTATTTACATCTTTTTATATGTTCAATAATGTGCACTGCCCCACCCAAATAAACAATTAGAGTAAAGTAAAGTAAAGTAGAGGTAATGACAGGCGGCCATCTTGTGTCAGTCCTCTGATCCAGTTGCCTGCACTAACACCTGTTCTTCCTGTATTCACCTTCATGACTTTCAGGAACTTGAGCAGCAGTTTCTCTCGGTCCTGAGGTTTGTCTTGCAGGATGATGACGGACCGGACCCTGAACACACACACACACACACACACACACACACACACACACACACACACACACACACACACACACACACACACACACACACATGTAACATCACAACGATTGATGATGTCATTGATGATGTCATCGGTGTAGGTCAATGTCTTACCAGAAGGACACGTTGTTGAAGTGCTGAGTGAACTCAGTCAGGTTGGGACTCTTCTCCTCGTTCTGCTCCTTAGACCACATCAACACCTCTGGCAGCTGAGACAGACAGACAGGTGAGACAGGTAGAGACAGACAGGTGAGACAGACAGATAAAGGTGAGACAGAGATAGATGAGACAGGTGAGACAGACAGGTGAGACAGAGACAGGTGTACGGTGTACATTTTAGGACATCCTCAGGTGTCAGGCTTCAGCCTCAGACTTTAGATGAAAAGGCATAAGGTCTCAGGAAAACCTCCGTCAGGTGGCCACTAAACAGCCTCCGAAAAAAGACGTCAGACCAAAAGGCGTCAGACCAAAAGGCGTTACACCAAAAGGTGTCAGATAAAAGGCGTAAAAAAAAAGACGTCAGATAAAAGGCGTCAGACCCGAATAGCCGCGAATGGAGCCTGTTTTAACCGATTGTGTTGTTCACACCAGACGCACTGCGGCACGCACCTGCGCAGCGGCCCTGTTTGTTTTGGTCCATTTTGTGTGTGAGTCGCGAACGATCGCTTCAATCTGGGCAGGAAGTTACCCACAGAAACACGAGAGAATCCAGTTAATTTTCAAAATTAAAGCAATTTTCAAAATAAAATACTGCGATTGACAAATACAATAGCCCTGTGTTTGCGTTTGTGGTCTATTTGTGTTTATATACCTAAACAGAGTGCAAGAGAGATGACGCCTTTTGGTCTGACGCCTTTTTTCGGAGGCTGTTTAGTGGCCACCTGACGGAGGTTTTCCTGAGAGCTTATGCCTTTTCATCTAAAGTCTGAGGCTGAAGCCTGACACCTGAGGATGTCCTAAAACCTACACCGGACAGGTGAGACAGAAACAGACAGGTGAGACAGAAACAGACAGGTGAGACAGACAGACAGGTGAGTGTGTGGACCTCGATCTTGTAGAAGAGCTCTGAGTCCAGCAGCGTCAGTTGTTCCGCCAGGTCCTGGCTCCTGAAGTCCAGCAGAGTTCCTGGTCTGAGACGAGAGCAGAGACAGGTGAGGTCACCACTGACCAATCACAGCTCAGCACCAACCAATCACAGCTCAGTGGTAAGCATCGTGCGCCCCTAGTGGCAGGATATGGGTATTGCAAAAGCGCCCAGAAAACCCATTCACTCCAATGTATGTGTGTTGCCCACTTGGTTGTAAATTGATGAAAACAGCCGTGTTTTTGTTTTTATGTGTCTTGGTCATATCAGATTATACTTATAATTAGTTTATTATAAAATGTAGATTGAAACATTCATGTAGGCAACTGTTTTTTATTGGTTTTTTTACTCTCCTATGTGTTAATGTTTATCTGTAAAGGATCCTCAATGATGCTATTAACGTGGGTGATCTATAAATGTCCTTAAATGATTGAAAACACCACACTGCTCATTCACCAACAATGCAGATGTGGCAAGGTGAAGAGGGCCCGGGCGGGGATTGAACCCACACCTCCCGGGTAAGAGTCATGCGCGCTTGCCAGTCACCCAAAGGGACATTCCCTTGGCCAAGTAGCCAGGGCACATGATCAATTGGAGGCATAGTGACAGGACCACCACTGTCACATCGAGATGTCAGTTCTTTTGCAAAACCCATATTCCTCCACCAGGAGGCGCTGCCATTGGACCAATGCTGTCACTACTCTCTTTTACAGCGCTCTAGCCTCCACCAGGTGTGTGTGTGTGTGTGTGTGTGTGTGTGTGTGTGTGTGTGTGTGTGTGTGTGTGTGTGTGTGTGTGTGTGTGTGTGTTTGTGTGACCTACCTGGCTGCCACGCCCCTGGCGGCGAGGGGGCGGAGCGACAGTGGAGAGCCAATGAGCTGCCACTTCTGCTCCATCTTGGCCAGGATGTTGAAGCGCAGCTGGTAGGCGTTGGCCAGCTCTCCACCAATCAGGAGGCTGAACACCAGCTCCGTGAGCAGCAGCAGCAAATCAGAGTCCAGCTCCACGGCGCTCAGCTCCTCCACCACCCGCAGCAGCAGCCGGAACGTGCTGGCGGCGCTCCGACGCTCCGCCTCGCCGCCGTCGCTCAGCTGTCTGTACGTGGTGGTCGCTAAGGAAACAGACTACTCACTCAGGTGTCTGTAGCGTCGACCGAGTACGTTTGAGACACTTTTTGATTTTCCATTTTTGAACAGATATTGCAAAAAAAAAACTATAGACTGAAAATAAGTGTTTTTTCATACGCTGTTTAATTAGTTTGTATACTAAGTTATTATTGATGAATATAATTTATTAGTTGTTTTAGTAACATCGATGTGATGGAATAGAACTCCATCAGGGTACTGTACCCCGCAGCCCGCTGACCACTTTGTGTATTTCTCTAGATTGTGCAGTGACCTAACATGCTACATGAAATATGTGAGTTTTTAGGGCACAAAATAACGTTTGCAATGATGTAAGTTGTGTTTGATGGTCACAAAAGGATAATAAGCTGTTCGTTGTGGAAGGGACATGATGGTAAAGTGAAATTCTGACCCTAGTAGAAAGACTTTTGCTGATGTCTTTGGACTGGAGATACTAAAACTCTTCAAATGTACCACAACCAGAGAGGAAGCTGATATGTGTAGCTGAGTAAAGATGGCGGCTCAGCCTTGCAGCGCGGCCCAGATATTAAGGCTGTTTCACCTGTACACACGTCTCTGTAACTGTAACTATACTCACTCCACCCTACCTGTTGGTCGCTAAGGAAAAAAAATGTCCTCACTCAGCTGTCTGTCTCACCTGTCTCACCTGTCCTGGGGGCGGGGCCAGACAGAGGACAGTCTGCACCGTACGACCAATCACGTTTCACCAGAAAGGATATCTGCGTTGCAGTTTGCTGATGACATCATCAGGTCTGATGAAGGTCCTGTAGGTGGAGAGGAAGGCCTCGCAGAACAGGTCCTGGTCTACACACACACACACACACACACACACACACACACACAGTGTTACACTACTAACGACTAACTTTGATACTTTGGCGAGTAAAGGAAGCCGGCTGACTGGCCACTCTGGCGACTGAAAAAAATCCAACTACTTCGTTGTTATTACTGTTCCTCCCGACCCGGCTGTGACGCTTGGGTTGTGAGCCGGTGTCGTGCAGATCTTAAAGCTCACAACACTGCCGTAGGCCTATAGCAATGATTTGTGACCGATTACAACGCTTGCGGCGCACGTGTGTGTTCCTCTCTCTTCAGTCTGGTGTTTGGCTGCACTTTCAATAAGAACATGTCCATATGAGCGCGATCAGCTGAGACAGAGCACGATGGATGTGGCATTGATCAGATATCGCAGCGCACATGTTTATTTAACGGCAAAAAAAAAAAAAAAAAAATTGGAGCTATGTTTTTTTTGCCATTACTGTAAATACACATGTGCGCTGCGATATCTGATCAATGCCACATCCATTGTGCTCTGTCTCAGCTGATCGCGCTCATATGGAACTTCTCTTATTGAAAGTGCAGCCAAACACCAGACTGAAGAGAGAGGAGCAGCAGCTCCTCTGACAGCTCCTCTGTGGAGCTGCAGGAGAGCTGCCACGTCTTTTTTTTATTTTATTTTTTTTATTGCAGCGCCGTTATTACAGGTGATGCACATCTATGTCCGTGTAGCTACATTTATTGTCTGATCTTCCTTCATGGGGACTGCAGTGCACAGTGTCAGTCTTCCTGTGAAACCTTTAGCTACTAAATATGACTGAAGGCAGTGGAAGTCTGCACGTGTCGACACGCCCCCATGAGTTGACGACATAAGGAGCTAATAAATAAATATATATAAATAACTGATAGTATTATTCGGTCAAGTTCTTGTTATAGGTTAATGGTTAAACGGTTAACCATGTGCATCACTAAAATAAACCTTTTAGGAAAAAAAGGCAAACTTGACTCCTTTATTCCACACAAAAATATGCTAATAGCTATGATATGTGTTAAAAATGCTTACGAGTGTTATAACAGTTAAACACAATGAAAAATATACTAAACAGCTATACATAATTTTTGGCCAGTAAAAAATCTGTCTGGCCAGTAGATTTTTAAAGCTCACTAGCCAGTTGGCCAGTGAGCAAAAAAGTTAAGTTTGAACCCTGGTTACACTATATTTCACCGGTTCACTAACACTGTAACTAACTAACTAACTAACTAACTAACTAACCAGCTCTACGGTCTGGACTCACCTTTGCTGACGTAATTCTCGGCGGCGTGGACCAATAGGATTTCAGGAGAGGCTGCCTTCACGTCTGGCCCCTCCTCCTCCTGAGACAGTCAGAGGTCAGAGGTTAGACAGGTGACATGAAGCAGAGGTTGTCACTACCCGATTTGCATCGCTGCCCAATTTGTGACAGTACTGGTCTGTGCATGCGCAGACCGGCCGCCATCTTTGACCGCTGTCTACGGCAACTCCACTTGGACAAACTTCATCAGGGCGCTGCCTGATCTGCGTACAAGCGGAAGTCTGCTTAAAGTTCTGTACATTTAAAATACGGTGCTGTGAAAATGTCTTTTTTTTTCTGTTTAACTGACATGTTGTAGCCTAGCTACCGCGGACGTCCGTCATAAGACAGCCGTGTTGTGGTAGTGATTGTGATTGTTTGTGGTTGTCATGGTGATGAGGCCGGTGAGAACAGACCAGAGTAAACACTAAAAGTCTCTGCCTCTGTTCCTGTTTTCTGAGCATCAAGATCCAAGGGGAGCATACGTCAGTCCGACTGCCCAAAAGTCCGACGGCTCATTTCTCCGACTACTCATTCTACAGTGTTGAGGTTAGGTTTAGGGTAAGGTTAAGGGTTAGGGCTACTTAAGTCGGAGAAGTGGGAGGTCGGACTAATGGACGCAAAAATAAAGAAATGTATGGTCGGAGAAATGGGTAGTCGGACAGACGCCATGCGCCCAAGATCCAAACCACCACAACCAACCCTCAGTTTACATTACTACCAGACGAAGCAGCATTTAGCTGTTTGCTGCACACAAGTGGAACAAACTACCAGCAGAACTGAGATCAGCCCCAACTGTCAGCACTTTTAAATCCAGGTTAAAAACATTTATCTTTTCACGTGCTTATAGCTGAGAACTTAAAACTTTATCTATTTTCTTTGATTTAACTTTTATTTGCTCTTGGTTTTAACTCTGTTTTTAGTGTTTTGCTTGTTTTTATTCTGTCTTATGCTTCTTTTTTTTATGTGTTGTCTTTATGTAAAGCACATTGAGTTGCCTTGGTATGAAATGCGCTGTATAAATAAAGATGCCTTGCCTTGCCTTGCCTTACTAAGAAAGTATTTAAAAATAAATAAAAAGACACACTGTCTCTGGCGATGCACACAGGGCAGTGATCCTAAGTCAATTCAACTAAGTTTGTCCAAGTGGAGCTGCCATACGTAGCTGTCACAAATCGGGCAGTGACAGAGGTCAGAGGTTAAACAGGTGGCATGAGGTCAGAGGTCAGTACCTCAGACTTCATGGTGATCCTGTGGAGGATTTCCTGCCGGTCGGTCAGTAGCTCCTCCTCCTGCTCCTCGCCGCTAGGCTCCGCCCCCTCCTGCTCTCCGTCCGGCCTCTCTGTCGTCTGCTGGGTGTCTTCAGCTGAATCCTGATCAACAATCACATGCACATGAAGATCAATAACGGCTGATATGAATACGACCAGCTCACTTCATCTTCACCACCACATCCCTGACAGTTCTTTATTGAGCACTGTAGCACTTTATCACACTGTATTATATTTTGGTTTCGTTGTGTTCCCATTCCATCCTAGCACCACTCCATCAAGAAACCCTGTCCTGGTCTTTGCATTGTTGCATCTTCATCCATCTCATCCATCCATAAACAGTCTTTTTTTTTGTTTTTTCATTTGTCATAGTAGCGTCATGTTAATTGTCTGTCTTTGTAGTTTTTTGTCTGTTGGTTTCTGTTGGATACATGTGTGTTTTTTCCTGTTTTATTAATTCTGTTGTTATGTCCTTGTGTTTATTTTAATGGCTTTTAACACCTTGCTAGGAGGACTACAGTCTGAGACAAGCCGTTGGCTAACACTGGCACCTTTACATTTTATTATGTCCATTAATGTGCATTGTCCTCCTTAAAGGGACAACGAGGAGTTTCTATTTGGTTATAAAAAAGTCTTACGTTAATGTGGATGAATCTACGTTACCACTTGTTAATGGTCCATTTTAGATAAATCTATGGTTTTGTCTCTATGGTTATTTTGTTATTATTAGTGGTGGTGGAAATGCTGGGCGAGCCGACCAGCGTTTCTTTACTTTCGGTTTCGTGGCGAGTCATGAGAATAACGCCGCCGAATCTCCGTTTATGGTGGGAACTACGACGGTATGTGATCGTCTTCCAACCTCTGACTTTAATTCTTGATGAATGAAAACATGAGTCTGTCTTGCACCGGTCAAAGAATTTCACGGTGAGGAGGCTCATAAATGTAGTGAGAAAACACATCGCTTTAACAAAACTCCTGGTTGTCCCTTTAATTGTCTCTCTTTGTAGTTGTTTTGTCTGTTGGTTTCTGTTGGAAACGTGTGTTTTTCCTGTTTTATGAATTCTGTTGTCATGTCCTTGTGTTTATTTTAATGGCTTTTAACACCTTGCCAGGAGGACTACAGTCTGAAACTAGCCGTTGGCTAACACTGGCACATTTTATTATGTCCATTAATCTGCACTGTCCTCCTTAAATAAATAAATAAATAAATAAAAAAAGGCTACCCTCTTAATTCAATTCAATTTATTTGAGGTGGGACAGTGCAAGTTCATGAACGAAACATAAAATCGTAAACAAGCCGGATTGTAATTTCCATCCGTTGTCCCAATACATAGATGTTCCCTGGTACAAAATACAATAAATAAAAACAAAAGCATGTTATAAAATAGCAGCATTCAGTTTACAGTACAGTAGATAATAATAATAATACAGATTCGGTGCCATAGTACGACAGTAGTACAAAAGTGCAACCGTGTCATGAGATAAAGTGCTTAACAATCATCAAAGTGCTTAGACGGTCCTGGGAGTAATTAGTGTGAATGCTGAAAGCACATTCACCATTTGTATGGTGATCACTGCTTGCACTATTTGCTAATTCTGCAACAGCGTTCAGCTGCTTTCAGCATTCACACCATTTCCATTCTTGGAAATGCTTTTTCTAGTATCTAATTGAGCTGTGTTACAATGATAGGCCTAAGGAAATTCTAAGGATATTCTTGATCTTACCTGCTGCTTCTTCTTTGGAGGCAGAGCGGGAGCAGGAAGCAGCGCCGGTGAGGGGGCGGAGTCAGCAGGTGAGGGGGCGGAGCCACGCTCTTTCTGACTGGTCTGTTTGAAGGTGGGCGGAGTCTGGTAGAAGATGGACGGTGGCTCAGCGCTGTAGGACGAACAGAACACGAGGTACTGGTGGACTGGTGGAGAGAGACAGACAGGTAGAGAGAGAGACAGACAGGTCAGTTGTGAGCTCAGTGAGACGAGCTCCTTTGGTCCAAGTGTTGTGTCCTAACCCCCTCCTCTCTATCTAGTGACCAGTTGTTGTAGTGGTGTCTGAATGTTTAGTGATTATTAATGTTCACTATCTAGTGACTGAATCTATCCCACAATTCACCGCCAAATGTAGTGAACATCCGATGGTCACTAACCGGAGCAAGATATCCCATCATGCATTGCGGTCACGGAACGCCGTTACCACAGCGACCCAGAGCGACCGGTGTAGCTACCAAATAAATGCAGTAGTGACCGATGTAGCTACCAAATAAATGAAGTAGTGACCGGTGTAGCTACCAAATAAATGCAGTAGTGACCGGTGTAGCTACCAAATAAATGAAGTAGTGACCGGTGTAGCTACCAAATAAATGAAGTAGTGACCGGTGTAGCTACCAAATAAATGCAGTAGTGACCGGTGTAGCTACCAAATAAATGAAGTAGTGACCGGTGTAGCTACCAAATAAATGCAAGTAGTGACCGGTGTAGCTACCAAATAAATGAAGTAGTGACCGGTGTAGCTACCAAATAAATGCAGTAGTGACCGGTGTAGCTACCAAATAAATGCAGTAGTGACCGGTGTAGCTACCAAATAAATGCAGTAGTGACCGGTGTAGCTACCAAATAAATGCAGTAGTGACCGGTGTAGCTACCAAATAAATGAAGTAGTGACCGGTGTAGCTACCAAATAAATGAAGTAGCCTAGTGTAGCAGACCACTTTTTGGTTTTGTGTGTTGCTGTTGATCATTTTGTCCACAGGAGGGCAGTCTGGTACTGTTAGAACGGTTGAATGGGCTTTTGTTTTGAAGGGACCGCTGACCACTTGCTAGCTATGTTTTGTCTTCCGGTAAAAACAAGGTGATACGGAACGAGTTAACGGCAAAAGTAAAAGGTTAACGTAAACAAAGGAAAAAGAGGCAATGAAAGAGTTGCGGTAAATGAACAATAAAGGGCTGGAAGACAAATAGCAACCCCCCGAGGAGGCACAAGGTTAGCAATTTGTAGTGTTTACGGTACTTGTGTTGATGATTTGTATCAGAAAACTAAAGCTATGCTAACTGTTTTGCTCATAATGAAAACATAAATGTAACTGTTGTATCTTTGTGTCCCATCAGTTCTCACGTTGGTATTCAACGAGTTGGTTACGGAATGGTTTGTGGAAATAAATGTTGAAAACCACCAGTCGAGTCCTAAATCTTTCGGAGGGTATGCTACACCTAGTGACCGGTGTAGCTACCAAATAAATGCAGTAGTGACCGGTGTAGCTACCAAATAAATGCAGTAGTGACCGGTGTAGCTACCAAATAAATGCAAGTAGCGACCGGTGTAGCTACCAAATAAATGCAGTAGTGACCGGTGTAGCTACCAAATAAATGAAGTAGTGACCGGTGTAGCTACCAAATAAATGAAGTAGCGACCGGTGTAGCTACCAAATAAATGCAGTAGTGACCGGTGTAGCTACCAAATAAATGCAGTAGTGACCGGTGTAGCTACCAAATAAATGAAGTAGTGACCGGTGTAGTAGCTACCAAATAAATGCAGTAGTGACCGGTGTAGCTACCAAATAAATGCAGTAGTGACCGGTGTAGCTACCAAATAAATGCAAGTAGTGACCGGTGTAGCTACCAAATAAATGCAGTAGTGACCGGTGTAGCTACCAAATAAATGCAGTAGTGACCGGTGTAGCTACCAAATAAATGCAAGTAGTGACCGGTATAGCTACCAAATAAATGAAGTAGTGACCGGTGTAGCTACCAAATAAATGCAGTAGTGACCGGTGTAGCTACCAAATAAATGCAGTAGTGACCGGTGTAGCTACCAAATAAATGAAGTAGTGACCGGTGTAGCTACCAAATAAATGCAGTAGTGACCGGTGTAGCTACCAGATAAAAGCAGTAGTGCAGCAGCCTCTCCCTCACTGGGCTGCTGAGTTACTCACTGTGGTGTTTCTTCTCAGGGAGGGGAGGGGGCGTCTTGCTGGGGGACAGGGGGGAGGACAGACACTCCTCTGGACCAATCAGAGCCTGGGGGGCGGAGTCAAACTCAAAAGAAGGCGGAGCTTCTGAGTTATTCGTTCCTGTGGAGACAACACGCAGGACAAGTGAGACAGACAGGTAGAGAGACAGAGAGTTATATATTTTTATATGCTTTGGCAATATAAGCACTGTCTTGTCATGCCAATAAAGCTGTTGAAATTGAAATTGACAGACAGACAGGTAGACAGACAGACAGGTAGAGACAGACAGATGTGTCCTCACCTGCAGCGCTGCGTCGTCTCTTCTCCGGCAGGGCGGGGGGAGGCAGGGTGCCGGGGAGAGGAAGAGGAGGAAGAGCAGGAAGAGGAAGAGGAGGGAGCGACTCGGAGGAGGACAGGTCCGTGTGGAGGAAGTCGTAGTCTGGGTCCTCTGAGGAGACACAAGCCGTTTCCATGACTACCACAGATACACACAGAGATTGGGTTCACGAGAACGAGACGAGACGAGATTTCAATAAAACTACATTGACAAAATCTCTGACTGGACCAACAGACTTTTATTTAACCGAGTTGCACCTGCATTTTGAAATGTTTTATTATAACTCTTTACATGCATGATGTAAGCATGAGCTTTTAATAAACTTCTTCTTCCACAAATTGAAACTAAAACTAAAATTTATAAAAGTTAAAGGTGTACAGAAAAGAAAATTGAATTTGAGCCCACTTTGGGTCATAAAATTAATGTGATAACTCATCTTTCAGACGTTGTAGGCCAAACTTTGTGCAAAATTCTATTTTTGAGTAAATCCGGGATGAAAGTGTGTATTTTTTTTTCTCATTGGATAATGCAGGCGCACGGATTATACGTCAGCCTGTACACGATTCATCAGCCACTGATATTGGATCAGTAATCCGTCATTCAAACGTCTGAGACACACACACACACACGGAGCTCGGTCTCGCCCCGAGCTTTGAATATCCCTCCCGCTCGATAACGACCAATCAAATTCGTTTTCCTCACTCGGGTAAACTCGTGTTGCAGCTCGTGACAACTCGGCGCGACAAACAGGACAAACGGCCGTTTCTGTACACCTTTAAAATAAAATAAATAAAATTAAATATTCCTTTCTTTTTTTCAAGTGCAAACAATATTATGTGCAGTGTTTCCTCTGGGATTTTTTAAAGTAATGGCAGTGACCCCCCCCCCCCCAGTGCCATTTCACTACTCGGATACTCGGATATATGTAATATATAATATAAATGTTCTGCCTTCGTCTTCTGTTAAAACAAGACCAGCAGCAGCTGAGATCACCGTCCCATCACCATGGAAACACAGGACGCTAACGTCCATCTTCCTCAAAGTGAAGTCTCACAGGACCAGAAGTTAAAAGAATTATTATGGGATGTCACGAGACCAGACTTCACCAGAGTGACGGCTCATTCACATTAAAGGTGTAGTTACAGAAATGGCCGTTTGTCCTGTTTGTCGCGCCGAGTTGTCACGAGCTGCAACACGAATTTACCCGAGTGAGGAAAACGAATTTGATTGGTCGTTATCGAGCGGGCGGGATATTCAAAGCTTGGGGCGAGCCCGAGCTCCGTGTGTGTGTGTGTCTCAGACGTTTGAATGACGGATGACAGATCCAATATCAGTGGCTGGTGAATCGTGTACAGGCTGACGTATAATCCGTGCGCCTGCATTATCCAATGAGAAAAAAAAATACACACTTTCATCCCGGATTTACTCAAAAATAGAATTTTGCACAAAGTTTGGCCTACAACGTCTGAAAGATGAGTTATCACATTAATTTTATGACCCAGAGTGGGCTCAAATTCAATTTTCTTTTCTGTACACCTTTAAGACTTTTCAGTGTGTGTGTGTGTGTGTGTGTGTGTGTGTGTGTGTGTGTGTGTGTGTGTGTGTGTGTGTGTGTGTGTGTGTGTGTGTGTCCAGCAGGAGGCAGCAGCTCAACACATCTCTACAAACAGGAAGAACAAACACACACAGACACTCTGCTTCCTATTTCTGTCAACTGACAGGAAGTAGAGTCACTCACACACCCGCTGCCTGGAAATGTGTGTGTGTTAGTGTGTGTGTGTGTTACCACAGTGTGTGTTGTCAGCAGAAGAAGAAGAGCATCGCTTCAAGCAGTCGTCGTCCGCACAGTCCTGTAACACACACACACACACACACACACACACACACACACACACACACACACACACACACACACACACACACACACACACACACAGTCTCAGTTTCACACTAAAAAAAACACACAACTCGGAGATAATAATAATAATGCATCGACTGTTACCGTGGCAACCTGTGCGTACCTGTTGCACCTGTGTGTCGGGCTCAGGCTCTCGTCTCATTGGTGCTACTATGGCAACGCGGCAGGGGGCGGGGCTCGGTAGCGACGAGCGCTTCTTAGGAGGAAGAGCTGGAGGACTGAGAGAGAGAGGGGGGGGAGGGGTTAGTGTGTGTGTGTGTGTGTGTGTGTGTGTGTGTGTGTGTGTGTGTGTGTGTGTGTGTGTGTGTGTGTGTGTGTGTGTGTGTGTGTGTGTGTGTGTGTGTGTGTGTGTGTGTGTGTGTGTGTGTGTGCTGTCAATCAGCAGTGAGACAGGAAGTGTGTGTGGGCGACATGTGATGTCTTCACTCTTTTTTTACTTCCTGTTTCAGTCGCTCGTCTGTTCCAGTCGCCACGGTGACTCAGTTCAGATACTGATCAATAATCAATCAATCACCAAACTAGCTCCACTTAAAGGGCAGTTCCACTCAAACTCAACCTGGGTTGAGCTAAATTCATGCTAAACTACTGATGCACGTTGCCTTCAGGGACAGTTTTCCATCAACAGTCTCTGTATTTCCCTCTAAAACAACTCTGTGTGGTAACGTTGTGTTATTATCTCATAGCGTGGTGAATGTGCAGCTCACAACTTGTCCACCAGAGCGTTGTGGAGTTGTTGGAAAAACACAGTTTTTATTTACCAACTCACGTATCCCTCCGCCCAGGGTTAGCGCCCCCCGATCAGCAGTTGGTTAGGTCCAAATAAATAATCAGCAGACTTGGCGTGCTCAACTCCACATATGAAAAAGTAAATCGGGTGCCAGTCCGAAAAAAATCAAAGTACAAAAAAAGGTTGTGACAGCACTCGCTTTCAGTGAAACACTTTTTAATTCATTAAAACTGCTCGGCAGCAAGAAACGGACGTGTTTCGGCAATCAGCCAATTGAAAAGTGTTTAACTGAAAGTGAGTGCTGTCACAACCTTTTTTTGTACTTAGGTCCAAATAAAAACTGTGTTTTTCCTGCACTTTGAAGGGCTGGAAAATATTATATCATAGTGAACAATGGAACTGTGTATTTTTTTCAGGTAAAACCTCTTTTAGGCCGTGAAAATAGGCCGTTTCTTTGGGTCTGTTCACAACACTGTATGTTGTAAATCTCTGGGCAGGGCTATTATGGGCTGGCGTTGCTAACGGGAGGAGTGCAGAGAGTCTTCTACTGCAATTAAAGTACTTAGGGGCTATTTGTAGATCATACAACCACACTTTAAAAAAAATGATACTATCCCTTTAACTCGTTAGGACTTGATAACAAACTGTCATAGCAACGTGTCAGTTCAGTACCTGAGTCCCTGTGGGGGGGGCGGCTGGGGGACAGACAGGGGGGGCATGACTGGTTTAGGAGGAGCAGCCTCCCCCTCCCCCTCCCCCTCCCCCTCCGCTGCAGGACTGCTGCTGCAGGCGGACGTCCTGTCTGTCTCTTCTGCTCCACTGGGCTGTGATTGGACAGGAGACGAGGGGGCGGAGCCTTTCTCCTCAGCCAATCGGACCAGGTCCTGAGGAGCGACGGAGAAAATACAGACTCATACACACAGACATACACTAACATCACACTAACAACACACTAACATCACACTAACAACACACTAACATCACACTAACAACACCAAACTTCAACACTCTCAGACACAGAAAGTCACGAAGCAGCTGTTTGTGCCTGTCACAAAAAGAGAGAAGAGCTGCTCAACAATAACATGAGCTCCTCTATCCACCACTTTATTTTCCCATGATCCATTGCGTCACACCCATAGACTGTAAAAAGAATGGACGTAGCACCGTGACGTCACCCATTGGTTTGGGGGAGTCTGTTTTGTGTCTCTACTACGGGGGTTTGAGCCGCGCCATGTTGGATTCTACTTGCCATATTTGGAGCGGTGCGGCCGTTGGCCGGCCGAGGGCCCGCCCACTGGCCTCGTAGCAGTGGTCACCGGACCTGTCACTCAACGGTTCTGTGCCCTAATTGGCCAGAACTTTAAACCTAATAACAGTAAAACGGTAGAGTTTAAAAAAAATTCACCCCCCTCAGAGTGTGTGCGGGGGTAGAAACTATCGGTTGAGACCAAAAAAATGAAATGTACCAGGCTGTAAATATGTTTTTTAAAGCTGTAAAATCGGCTATTTTAACATGGGGCTCAATTGGAGTTGCTCCCTTCTGGAGCCAGCCCCCAGCGACAGCCGAGGGGATTGCAGCTTTTTGAACGCGGAAGTGAGCTTCACTTCTCAGACCCACAACTGCCCCCTTGGTCACACCACAACAGAAGTGGGTTTTAGTAGCATTCTAGCGAGCGGCTAACTAGCGAGTGGCTAACTGGTAGCGTTAGCGGCTAACTGGTAGCGTTAGCCACCGGTGTAGGTACCAAATGTGGGGGCTCCGGGCTGCCAAAACCGTTTTGACTAAATCTGATGTTTGTTAAGTCTAGAAAACTAATTATTGAACAAACATTACTATTTCTGTGTGCACGTTTTTGTAATTAGTCATGGTTATTGTAGTTGTTAGCTTAGCTGCTGCTGACAGCTAACGGCGGTAGCTAAGCTAACATCAGGACGTCAGCTGTTAAAACCCTCCCGTTGTGGGACACGACATGAAACTACTCCAGTTAGCTCAGTCATGTTGGAACTAGGATATCCGCTGGAGAAAATATTGTTTCATGGGCCGTTTATTGAGTTATTGTTTACTGACACTGCTAGCAGCTAACAGCTAACGGTTAGCCCAGCTAATCAATGTTTGTTCAACAATTAGTTTTATAGACTTCATAAACATCAGAGTAGTCACCACGGTGATATAGTGACGTGAAAATGTGACATAAAGTTAAAACCTCGTCCGTATTGTTCTCATTAAAATGAGGTGATGATTATAAATAAAGTCGTCACGGCCGATGTCTATCAACCAGTCTATGCTATCAACAATACAGTCACGGTGGAATGGATCGTCATGGCGACACCCAGCGGCATTCTCCAGAAAGTGGTGGATATGAGCAGCTGCTCTTCACCTGATTATTCCTGCTAAATGATACTATACTAATTGTTTGATTACCTCTGTCTGTACACACACGCACCTCACTTTTTATAAATATATACAGTATATATATATTTTTTATTTTCATTTATGTTTTTATTTTTTTACTTAGCCTATTTATTCTATATTATTACTAATTAATTAACCATCTATTTGTTGTTGTATTTGTATTGCTGCCCCAATGCTTTGGCAATATTGTATATCACAGTCATGCCAATAAAGCTTTTAGAAATTGAAATTGAATTGAAAAACTGTGTGAGCATCGAAGAGACGAGACACGGAGAAGACGGACTCACCTTGACCCCGTCCAGCACGGCCCTGATCACCGTGGTAACCCTGGCCGTGGACTCTTTGTTGTCGTGGGCGACGCCCTGCAGCATCACCTGATCGACCCATCGGATCAGCTGAGCCAGAGACAGGTAGAGACGAGTGAGACAGGCGGAGACGCTCTGGCTGTGGAGAGACAGACAGGTTAGAGACAGACAGACAGGTAGAGAGACAGTCAGACAGGTTAGAGACAGACTATTAATTAGGGCAGGGACTTTAACGTGTTAATTAAGATTAATTACACAAAAATTAACGCGTTAAAAAAAAATTACGCATTTTAATCGCACTTATTTTTGCACGGTGGAACGTTTCTCACTGGATGAGTTTCAGGCGTATCGATTATACTGGAGCACAATCATCTAACAAGCCACCGACACTGATCACTGCCCATGGATCAATAAAGTTTTACTGCAGCCTGAACGCAGCTCAAACCGACCTGGTGCCTCAGCACGGAGACCAGGCTAAACACATCCGCACTGGTTTACAGTAAACTCCCGTATTTTAGCCGGTCGCTACTGGAACTTCATAAAAAAAAAAAAAATTTTTAAAAGCGCTCATTGCGGGGAAGCAAGAACAGCGGAGTTTCCTCTGCTGCAGCTGAACAGCTGACATGTGCTCAAGACGTGTGTGTGTGTGTGTATTTATAGATGTGTAGATCATTATTAACTCTTGTGTATTTATATCTGAGGACCGTTTCCTCATCTGGTATCAGACGCTGTCCGGCGCCGTCCCACCGGGGTGAGGACAGCTGTCTTCATGTCTGATCATACTGTCCTCTACTGTTGTGTCTGTCTGTCCTCTACCTGTTGTGTCTGTCTGTGTGTCCTCTGTACGAGCATGAAAATTGGAAGGAGCTGACTCCAGAGGTTCATAAAGGGACCTGTGTATTGTCTTGAAATTTCAGACCAAGTCACAGAGTTTACTTTCACTTTCGTCAGCTTACCAACTGTAGCTTTAATGAGCTAGGGCGCTAGGCTACCATGTAAAACAACTGTAGCTTTAATGAGCTAGGGTTAGCTTATAGGCTACCATGTAAAACAACTGTAGCTTTAATGAGCTAGGGTTAGCTTAGGCTACCATGTAAAACCAGTGCTTCCTGCAGCGACGGATTCTTGAAAAATTGCAGTCGTCTTGAAATTTAAAGTGGTTTCTTGTCGGTTGACCGATGGAGTCAACTCATTCCAATTTTCAAGCTGGTACCACCACAGCACCTTCATACATGTGCTGTCAAAACGGTGGAATTTGTGCAAATTTATGCAAATCTGCTCATGTTAACAAAGAATGTCAAAAAACTTGTGATACATTTTTTGTTTGTCTTAATGTAAGTAATCAACTCAGTAATTTTCATGGAGATTTCTAAAGGTTAAAATTTTTACCCTATTCACGTGAGAACAATAATGAATAGGCGTATGAATGGGCTATATTTGGGTCTTTTTCTCAGGACATGTTGAGGATACAAAACCAGTTGAGTTTGCTTCTGTTGCAATTTGTTCAACGTTGACCCCTTTTTTGGCTTAAAATTACTGTCCTCTACCTGTTGTCTCTGCGTGTCTCCAGCTGCAGCAGGTTCTGGACCGACTCGAGGACGCCGCTGGAGGCTCCGCCCAGCAGTCCCCCCACCGCCGACTGGTCCAGGACCAGCTTGTCCACTCCGGGTCTGTCCAGCCCCAGCTTGTCCACCAGGGCTTTGAAGTACTGCAGAGAACTGATGACGGCTCGCTCCTGTTCGGCCAACGCCCCCTCAGACTTTCTGACAGACTAATTGTAACAGAATGTTTTTCACCATCCATCATTTCTATGAGGTGTCCAGAACAACAAACTAAAAGTCCTAAGAAATCCTAGTTGGGGAAATATGTTTAATTCTCATCAATCCAACATTGATTTACTGTATAAAGTCTATGGTGCCAATACAATACACCCCAATGGGGCTATTTTGGACCATAAGTCAATTAGTGTTGAGCTTATTTGCGTATTTAAAATTCATTTTCCAAGAAACTTGAATACAGAAAATGTTACTTTTCATGTATACTTTCATTGTGTAAAGTTTCATTGTGGTAGCAGTAAAGGAAAAAAAAAAAAAAAAGCCTATTCGGGTGTATTTTGGGCATATTCCATTAGTGTATTGCTCATTTGCATATTCAGATTAATCCCAAAAAAACTTGTGATACAAAAAGTGTTACTTTTCATGGATACTTTCATTTTGTAAAGTTTCATTGTGATAGGAGTAAAGGAAAAAACAGCCCCATTGAGGTGTATTGTATTGGCAACATAGACTATTTATAGTCCAAGAAAAATTGCGTTTTCCGACAGACTAATTGTAACAGAATGTTTTTCACCATCCATCATTTCTATGAGGTGTCCAGAACAACATACTAAAAGTCCTAATGAATCCTAGTTGGGGAAATATGTTTAATTCTCATCAATCCAACATTGATTTACTGTATAAAGTCTATGGTGCCAATAAGGCAAAACAACAATACACCCCAATAGGGCTTATTTTTTTCCCTTACTGCTATCACAATGAAACTTTACACGATGAAAGTATCTATGAAATGTAACATTTTTTGTATTACAAGTTTTTTGAAAATTAATTTGAATATGCAAATGAGCCATACACTTATAAAATATAAATACACCCGAATAGGCTTATTTTTTTCCTTTACTGCTACCACAATGAAACTTTACACAATGAAAGGAGACATGAAAAGGTAATATGTTTTGTATTACAAGTTTTTTTTAGATTAATTTGAATATGCAAATGAGCCATACACTAATCAAATATGCCCAAAATACACCTGAATAGGCTTGTTTTTTTCCTTTACTGCTACCACAATGAAACTTCACACAATAAAAGTATCCATTTAAAAATAATATTTTTTGTATTACAAGTTTTTTTTTTTTATTAATTTGAATATGCAAATGAGCAATACGCTGATGCCCAAAATACACCCGAGTAGGCTTTTTTTTCCCTTTACTCCTACCACAATGAAACTTCACACAATGAAAGTATACATGAAAATTACCATTTCTGTATTTAAGTTTCTTGGAAAATGAATGTTAAATATGCAAATGAGCTCAACACTAATTGACTTATGGTACAGCCCCATTGGTGTGTATTGTATTGGCACCATAGACTTTATACAGTAAATCAATGTTGGATTGATGAGAATTAAACATATTTACCCAGCTAGGATTTCTTAGGACTTTTAGTTTGTTGTTCTGGACACCTCATAGAAATTCTCTTAGCCTACAATTAGTTCTATTTTGGGTCCAAACTGAGCTAGATTACCTGGACTATTAGCTTTGTCCATGTGTGTGTCTGTGTGTGTGTACCTTGGGCCGCGGTGTGTGTGGCTGCGGGTTGGGATCAGATGGTTTCCTCGGTAACAGGGTGTGTTTGATCCTGTGTGAGTGGAGCTTATCCTTCAGTCTCAAGGTGAGATTCGCAAACTGAGAGGCTGAGGAGGTGGAGGAGGAGGGTCAACACCTTCATCATCATCATCATCATCATCATCATCATCATCATCATCATCATCATCATCATCATCATCATCATCATCATCAGAAACTACAAAATAAAAGCCTCTCGGTTTGAGCAGCAAACTAAGAGGAAGTGAGTTTTTCGGGTGTTGACGTTAGAGACAGAAGGACGAGACGCTTACCTGTCTTACTGTCAGGCCGGGAGGACATGTCTGCAGGTGGAGGACAGACAGACAGACAGACAGACAGAGAAACAGACAGACAGAAACACAGACAGAGAAAGACGGGCCGATCTGGTCACAGATCAGTTTAATCGTCAGTTCTCATGTTTTAAATCCTCTCTGTCTTGTTCTGTGTGTCCGTGTCGTTCTTCTCTCTTCTCTCTTCTTGTTCTTCTTCTTTTCTTTTTAAATATTTTCTATCTTTGCCTTTCGTCCAGCAGCTCTCTCTCTCTCTCTCTTTCCCTCGTTCTCTTTCTCTCTTCCTGTTTCTGTCTCAGTGAAGTCCTCTCACTGAGGACGGTGATGATGATGATGATGGTGGTGATAGTGATGATGCTCAGGCTGTGGTGCAGCAGCTCCACCTTCTGGCTGCAGACACACGGTGCAGCAGCTTCATGTCCCCTGTCCCTCACACCGGCCCTGTGTTTCTCTGATTCAAGCCTGGGATTTCTTGGTTTCCCTCATCAAACTCATCAAATACACAATCCAACAACTCCACAACGCTCTGGTGGACAAGTTGTGAGCTGCACATTCACCACGCTATGAGATAATAACACAACGTTACCAGACAGAGTTGTTTTAGAGGGAAATACAGAGACTGTTGATGAAAAACTGTCCCTGAAGGCAACGTGCATCAGTGGTTTTGCATGTATTTCCCTCTAAAACAACTCTGTGTGGTAACGTTGTGTTATTATCTCATAGCGTGGTGAATGTGCAGCTCACAACTTGTCCACCAGAGCGTTGTGGAGTTGTTGGATTGTGTATTTGATGAGTTTAATGAGGGAAACCAAGAAATCCCATAATGAGCCTCCGTAGCGTAGCTCTGAGCAGCTCACGGCTCTGCTCCGCCATTCTAAAAACAGCTTGCACCGACAATTAAAGGTAACGAACCTACTGCTATGACTATAGGGGTTATGGTGATGGGCCAATTTGACTAAATGTTGAACTACCCCTTTAACAATCATCAATTAACGGTGCAACAGTGGATTTAACAAGGAGTTAAAGTGACCACAGTGCTATCAGCTGTTCAGAAGGCCAATGGCCACTGATATGAATCCAGTCAAGAGCGGTTTGTTGGAACTCATAATGAAGGAGCTTGTTCAACAACATACTATCATCGACCAAATCAAATGCTGCACTAAAATCTAAAAATAGTAGCCTACACCAACATATTTTCCCAAATCAATTTGTTCTAACCATTGCTCTGTCATCTCAATGAGAGCAGTTGCAGTGGAATGGTCCTTTACGATATGCATGTTGATTGGCAGAGAGGAAATCATTGGTTTTCCATGGAGTTTCTCCTCAGTGGATGTGAGGGTCTAAGGACAGAGGATGTTGTTATTATGGGATGTAAAGCCCTTTGAGAAAAACTGGTGGTAAAAACGGGCTATACAAATAAAATTGCCTTGCCTTTTTATTTTAGCATGATGTTGTTGTCAATCAGATCAGGGAGAGAATCTCCAGAACTGGTAAAATCTGTCATTTTTCTTCTATTCTCCTCAACAAATGATGGATACTGTGCAACATTTGTTCCCAACAATCCTCTGACTGTCTTCCATATATTTTTTTAGTCATTCCCACACTCTGTGAATGCTTTTTTTATACAGCCTATATAAAAACAGGCCTTTTTACGTCAATTTAATTTCAGTACATAATTGCTTAATTTTCTATAGATCTGTTGATTGATTTTAAAAATGTAGTTTTTGCCTAATTTCTTTCCATAAAAATGTTGTTAAGTTCATCATCTATCCATGGAGCATTAGTTTCCTAATTGGAGCGTGCTGATTCATCACCTCAGTTAAGAGTTCAGTAAAACATCCAGAGGCATCATTATATAAATTGTCCTCTACAAATATGAATTCCCAGGGACATGCAGCCAAGTCCCTCTTAAATTCCTCACAATTAAATCTTTCAAAACTCCTCTTTACTATTATTCTAGGTGGTCTCTGTTATGGATACAATATTGTGGTCGGACCAACCAACAGGAAACACATGCACTCGAACACTGTTGTGGTGCACTGGTAAGAATCAGATGAATGCATGTCTCAGTGCGTATGCCATTCCTTATAGAACATCTTGTTGCCTTCCTCACCATCTGTTTCATATTACACCCTTCTGTAAATCTCATTCATTTAGTTTTGTTGCTATTCTTGTTATCACACCAGTTTATATTCAGACCACCCATAAAAAACTCTTCCTTATTATCATTAGTTGCATTATCCAGACTAGTTCATAAGTCTTCTAAATAGTTCACATTTGAGCAAGGGAGTCGATATGCATATCTGGGGTGAAACGCTGCCTGTTTCAGAACAGCTGCTCCAAACCAACCTGGGGCCTCATTTATCATTGTGGATACACCTTTTTTTACGCCATTTTCCCCTCGTTTTGTGCGTACGCACTTTTCTCCGCCAAATTTGGGATCTATCAAGCCAAAACCTGACGGGGAAAAGTGCGGACATTTACACCCATTTTGACCCAGGTGTACGCCTTTTTTGAGGAACAGGAGGAATTGGCGACACCGTTGCTGAGTCAGAGAACTGCAGTGTGAGAGGGAGAGAGGAGCGGAGTACGTTTAGAAGAGCACAGAGGATTTTATGAAGTAATTGTGGTAGTGGTGGACCGTTGATGCTGGCAATCCAACCCGCTCTATAATAACACTAGGCTCTATGTTCATTGATAAACAGAGCGGATTGTGGATTTTGCTTTTTTGATTAGGCTGTGTGACGTCCGACAAGGATCAAACCATCCAAGTTTAAAAACACATCGGCAGCAGCGCACACTGATCTGCAGCTACTGAGACTGTTATTATTCTGTCACCTGAGTTAACGAGGTGCACGTGTGTTTGGAGCTGACGAGAGGAGAGAATAAAGAGGGAGACAACGCGGCCCTGAGGAGGAACTGTGAAGGACTCAGCTGTAATGGAAAATGACCTAAACCAAGTCCAGTAGAGCTGTAACTGTGTAGTGGAAAGGCGTTCAAAGTAATGGTAACTATCGTCCTGCTTCCTACATTGTTTTAACATCTAGGTAAAAAAAAAAAAAAAAAAAAAAAAAATTCTGGGATAAACGGGCAGATTACATAAGATTATTCTTCTTTCTGCTCCCTTTTGTTGAGATTTGGGAGGTTTTTGTTTTTATTGTAGCTTATTAAAATGCAAGATCATTTTTCTGACTGATTTATTGCCCGTGTATCTGCTTTCGGAGAAGCGGAGAAGTTCCGCTTCTTTCCCCCGTCCTCCGCCCGTTGTCTCCGTTGTCACTTTGTTGTCACTTGTTGCTGCACCACAGAGAGCACATGGCTAATTAAATATGCACGTGCTGACCATATATAGTTGTATATAGGCGTTCCGGGGGCGGAGTAAGAGGTGTGTTCACGTGTGCACCATTCTTGGGTCCGGTGTGATTTATTGCGGAGAGTTGTGCGTACGCACAGTTTGATTGATCTGAAAAAGGTCTAAATATTTAGGGTGTAGGCTACGCCATTTTCGTCTTTTCGCCGTACACAAATATTTAGTAGCAGTTTTACACCCTCTTTGATAAATGAGGCCCCAGATCTGGTGTGTGTCTGTCTGTGTTTTAGTAGTAGTAGTAGTAGTTTATTCGATCTTTAACACAAAATTATTTACAGTTGAGCATCAATCACAGTCCATCAACCTTCCATAATACCATCATTAGTTTAACTCGTTCATAAATAGATGGAAAAGCTGCAGGCTGAAGCTATCTAGCTTATAGATGCTGCCTACTACCCTTTAATGCAATATTCCATTACATCTATTAGAGCTATTCATGGTTTCAGAGTCATAGAAAGAAACAAGTATCCCATAATTAACAAATGTAGCCAAAAATAACACAAATAGATAATTAAACAGCATTACAGTTGGAATCAACACCCAATTATTCAATCCTGTTTATAGCTTTCTATTATACTATGTTTTAATCTATTTCTAAATTGTGTTATGTTGTTGCATTGTTTGAGATCCTCTAAGATATTCCACAGTTTTACTTCCGCCACAGAAATACACGCTTTTTAATGTAGCTAGTATTTAGGTTGTTTTACTGTAAGTTAAGTTTCCCTCTTAGCTCATATCTCTCCTCTCTTTCTGTGAAATTTTGAATATTATTAGTAGGAAGTAGGAGTAGGAGTACATTTTTCTTGGCTTTGTATATTATCTGTGCAGTTTTAATTAAAAGTCAGCAAACTTTAATACTCTCCATTTGATAAACAGATTATTGGTGTGGTGGTTTACTATCCTTATGGCCCTTTTTTGCATGATGTAAATAGGTTGGAAGTTAGTTTCCCCAAATCTCTACACAGTATGACAGATATGGTAATATGAGCGTGTTGTATAGTATATACTGTATAGCGTTTTTTGATTCAATATATGTCGTGTTTTACCTAGTAGCCTATTCTCCTTGTGTTGTGTTGTTTAGTGTTGGGTAACAAGTTCACCAAGTAAAGACAGGACGTCGTCGTCTTCATTCACACAGACTTTATTCACATGAACACGTCTGTTGGCCCTGATCACATGACACTAAGATACACACACAATCACACACACACACACACACACACAAACACACACACACACACACACACATACACACACACACACACATACACTACAGTGTGGGCCGCTGCATATTTCAGTCTTATAGATCTATATATATATATTTATATTCTCCTCACACACACACATATATACGGTACATCATGGTCTTCATATATATATAAACATCACGACTAACACAGAGAACTATCGAACCACCGCAGCCGAGCGGCGTTCAACGGCTGCAGCGCCAGAAGCTTCAACACCACACACAACAACCATGCTGACGTTACCATGGACACGAGGACACGCCACAGCTACAGACACACTCTGGCGCGCGGCGTGTTGAACGCAGCTCCGAGCTGCACTAACTCTACAGACAGAGTCACAACATGGACTAACACTAACAGACAACCACACCTATATTGCTACAAATGTTTTCATTGGACCAGATTATAAAAGAATATTGATCTTCATTAACGTTCACATTTTGTCTGGAGCTGGAAATCACCGCTTCTTCCTGTTTGTCGACTTCATTAAAACCAGATAATAACACTTCATCTCACGTATTTTATATTTTACAGCTTAATTCTGTTTTTAGGAAACAAAGAATCTGAGCAAACGACAGAAAATGAAGTGAAGCTGGTGAAAGTTTGTTGATGCAAATTCTGTCCACTGACTTCACAGCCAGTTAGAACCAGTACGAACCAGTTAGAACCAGTTAAAACCAGTAAAAACCAGTCAGAACCAGTAAAAACCAGTTAGAACAAGTAAGAACCAGTAAAAACCAGTTAGAACCAGTTTCAACCAGTAAAAACCAGTAAGAACCAGTTTGAACCAATAAGAACCAGTAAAAACCAGTAAAAACCAGTAAGAACCAGTAAAAACCAGTTCGAACCAATAAGAACCAGTAAAAACCAGTTTGAACCAGTAAAAACCAGTTAGAACCAGTAAGAACCAGTTCGAACCAGTAAAAACCAGTAAGAACCAGTAAAAACCAGTTCAAACCAATAAAAACCAGTTTGAACCAATAAAAACCAGTAAGAACCAGTTAGTTCAGTGAGACCAAAGGCCGACAGACGACACTAGACCTAATACTTGACAGCAGAACACAGTAGAGCCAGATTCAACATTTTAAACATCGATAAAAACTACACAGGTGATAAATTAATCAATAAATAGATCAATAAATACAAGTTTAAATACAAGTTCAAACAATATACAAACTTTACACTGTAAAGAAAATAAATCAGCATAAAAACACAATTCCAGACGATGATACAGCTAGCTAACGGGCTAGCTAACAGGCTAGCTAACAGGCTAACAAGCTAGCTGTGTGTGCAGGTCTGGACCTCTGGAGGTTAGCATCATCTTAGCGTTAGCTTAGCATTAGGTTAGTGACGGGCTAAACCCCGGGACGTCCTCTACAGTACGTTATAAACCTGATGTCAGCTGATGGTCACATGACCTGTCTCACATAGCGGGACTCAAAACACACTCATATTGCAGTAGAACATCGCTGATCATTCAATATATATATACATAAATACATATATATGTATGTATATAGTATATGTGTATGTATATATATATATGTATAGCCTACATACACTACCAAAGGTTTGGACACGTACACCTTCTCATTCACTGGTTTTTCCTTATTTTTATCACTTTCTACATCATCAAACTGAGACGTCAGAACTATGAAGGAACTTTGAATCTACAACATAGAAAGTGATAGAAATAAATAACAACCACTGTGTCCAAACTCCTGACTGGTAGTGTTTGTTTATATATATATATATATATAGAAATATATATATATAATGTGTCGATAATCAGTATGGTTATTGTTATTACTCTTAAGGTTCACAGTAACACAGCATCATCAGTAGAGACAGACAGACTGGAGCAGGTTAACCATCAATGGAGGACTGGGGGCTCTCTCCGTGGGCGGGGCTACCTTTACTGGGACGACTGGGAAACACCACCACCACAAACAGAGAGACAAGAAAGGGTTAAGGTCAGAGGGTTAAGGGTCAGAGGGTTAAAGGGGAATTACCGTTTTTACAATCTGGACCTTATTTCTATCCTAAAATCCGATCATTTCCTCCCCCAGATAACTTTGGTGTCATTCCAAGTGGTTGTGATGAAATGAGCTCCAGCCGAGAGGCGCGTATATCCGTATAATGGAGTCTACAGGGCAGCAGAATGCAGCCTCTAAATAACACATTATCTGCAGAGAAACTCCTTCATTTCACCAATATTTAGTTCTGATAGGCTAGTGCTATTCCCCTCTGAGTCCGGGGTTAGCTGTTATCAACATCCGGGGTCTGTAGGTTGACCTACTGACCTCTGACCTGGATGATGTCATCTCATCTCACTAAAGCTCCGGCTAGTTGAGATAAAAATGGAGCCGAATGCCGAAGTGGAATGATTATTATCAGAATAAGCCGCGCGGCGCTCAGAGATGACACACTGCAAAAACTCAAAATCTTTCCAAGAATATTTGTCCTTTTTCTTGTCAAATTGTCTCATTTCTATTCAAAATAAGACTCATCACCTAAAAATGAACTTGTTTTTAGATCATTTTCACTCGTTTCAAACAGATTTTCACTTGAAATAAGTAGAAAAATCTGCCAGTGAAAGCAAGTTTTGTAATAAGAAAGAAAAACTTGCTCCACTATCAGATTTTTCTACTTATTTCAAGTGAAAATCTGCTTGAAAAAAGTAAAAAGTGTCTAAAAACAAGCTGCTTTTAATGTGATGAGTCTTATTTTGAGTAGAATGAGATTAGTTCTGACTAGAAATAAGACAAATATTCTTGGTAAGAGTTAGAGTTTTTGTAGTATGTCATCCGGGTTAGTAAAAAGTTAATACAAGTTAGTACAAAGTTATCTGGGGGAGGAAATAATCGTAGTTTATGCTAGAAATAAGGTCCAGGTTGTAAAAAAAAAAAAGGCAATTCCCCTTTAAGGTCAGAGGGTTAAAGGTCAGAGGAGAATGACAGCGAATCAGCGGTCAGTCGACAGTAAACACACTACTGGGACCGGCTGAAACCGGTTCAAACCAGTCAAGAAGCAAGAGAAATGTCGACATAAACCAGTAGGAACCGGTTCAAACTCCGCCCGGCAACACCACCGGCGCCTGCTGACGTCTGATTGGCCGCTTCTGTGACGTCATACAAGAAGGTCATTGCTTGTTGCTTGTTTCCGGGGGCAACAGTGTTGGGAGGATCAGTGGTGACATCATCAGGTTAACTGAAGTGTAGACGAGTGACACTGAGGGGGCGGAGCCTGGAGGACAGGTGTGTGTGTGTGTGTGTGTGTGTGTGTGTGTGTGTGTGTGTGTGTGTGTGTGTGTGTGTGTGTGTGCGTGCGTGCGTGTGTGTGTGTGTGTCAGTGGGACGGGGGTGATGGAGAACCAGGTGTCCTCTGACTGCAGACAGACAGGCAGAGAGAGACAGACAGGTAGAGAGAGAGACAGTTACACACCAAACACATGGCTCATTATGATGCTGTAATCTGATTGGACGATGAGATGATGTGACACAGTGACATCACACACAGCTGACGTACCATTGGTGAATGAACTCCTCACTGGTCACTGATAGAGATTCTGAAAAAATAACCATATATGGTCAATATGAGTGTGTGTGTGTGTGTGTGTGTGTGTGTGTGTGTGTGTGTGTGTGTGTGTGTGTGTGTGTGTGTGTGTGTGTGTGTGTGTGTGTGTGTGTGTGTGTGTGTGTGTAGGTGGGAGGAGCTACCTGTCCTGACACTAACACACCTGAGTACTTCCTGTTTACATTCATAAGGTTCTACTAGAACAGGATCACACAAACAGACAGACAGACAGGTGAGGACAGACAGGTGAGAGACAGACAGGTAGAGAGACAGACAGACAGACAGGTGAGAGACAGACAGGTGGAGAGAGAGACAGGTAGAGAGACAGACAGACAGACAGACAGGTGAGGACAGACAGGTGGAGAGACAGACAGACAGACAGGTGAGAGACAGACAGGTGGAGAGAGAGACAGACAGACAGACAGGTGGAGAGACAGACAGACAGACAGGTGAGAGACAGACAGGTGGAGAGAGAGACAGGTAGAGAGACAGACAGACAGACAGACAGGTGAGGACAGACAGGTGAGAGACAGACAGGTGGAGAGAGAGACAGACAGACAGACAGGTGGAGAGACAGACAGGTGAGGACAGACAGGTGGAGAGACAGACAGGTGAGGACAGACAGGTGGAGAGACAGACAGACAGACAGGTGAGAGACAGACAGGTGGAGAGAGAGACAGGTAGAGAGACAGACAGACAGACAGACAGGTGGAGAGACAGACAGGTGGAGAGAGAGACAGACAGACAGACAGGTGGAGAGACAGACAGGTGGAGAGAGAGACAGACAGACAGACAGGTGGAGAGACAGACAGGTAGAGAGACAGACAGGTGGAACTGAAAGTGAAAGTGAAATGATTTACAGAGCATTGAGCGCGGCGAGCCGCGAGCGCAGAGAGCACTGAGAGCACTGAGAGCGCCGAGAGCAGTGAGAGTGCTGCGAGCGCAGAGAGCGCCGCAAGCGCAGAGAGCGCTGAGAGCACTGAGAGTGCCGCGAGCCGCGAGCACTGAGAGTGCCGCGCGCACATAGAGCGCCGAGAGCAGTGAGAGCGCCACGAGCACAGAGAGCGCCGAGAGCGCCGCGAGCGCTGTGAGCGCAGAGAGCACTGAGAGCGCAGAGAGCGACGAGAGCATTGAGAGTGCCACGAGCCGCGAGCGCAGAGAGCACTGAGAGCAGTGAGAGCGCCGAGAGCAGTGAGAGCGCAGAGAGCGGCGAGAGCACTGAGAGCGCCGAGAGCGCCGCGAGCCGCGAGCGCAGAGAGCACTGAGAGCGCCGTCTGTCAAGCTGGATAGACCAGATCGTACCAGAAAGGAAGTCGGGCACAGAAAAGGCGAGAGAATCCAGTCAATTTTCAAAATAAAATAAATAAAATGATGAATAATTAAGTTGTTGCTTGTCCGTCTATAGCCTAAATATTTGTCGGTTGCGTCTGCACACGAGACACACACACACGTATGTTTAAAATGACATGTGTGTGTGGAAAACCGAGTGAATACGAGCCACTGCAGTCGATGTCTGACGGGCGGAGAGAGGAGGAGAAGTAGCTCCCAGTGCGACCAAGGAGTTATGTTCTCTGATGAAGAAGGACTCTTTTTCAAAAAGAGGGTCCTATGTTCCCCGGGAAACACAGGTACGCTCCTCTTCTCTGTTAGCTACAACCCTCTGTCACTGTTCTGGATGAATTCTGTTGTTGTACATGTTTTGTTGTTCAGTTGTTTACATGTTTAGTTTTTATGTTTGGCTGTTTCTCTTAATTGTTTACGAGCTTAGTCGTTCATGTTTAGTTGTTTAGGTTAAGTTGTGTATTTGTTGGCATCTTCTGTTGTAGGACAGTGAGTGTTGCCTGTAGCTAGATGCTAACAGCTTCCCCCTGTTCCCAGTCTTTGTGCTGAGCTAAGCTAAGCTAAACTAAGCTAAGCTAACACTGTTCCCTGGATGGAGAGACTGTGAGATGAAGGTGAAGATGAAGAATGAGCAGAAAGGAAAGAGGAGGAAAGAAAGAAAGAAAGAGTCGTTCTTTCTTGTCCGTGTTCTCAGGTTGTTTGTGGATCGCTGCTGTTCTGTCTATTCACCCAACTCTTCTTCTCCTCTTCATCAACAACATGCTTCTTTCAGAATAAAAGACTCTGTTTTCTCAGGGTCCAGTTTGATGAGGTCACACTGTGACATCACACTGTGACATCACAGACATCTCGCTGTGTTCCAGCTCAGGGGCCGCCTCCTCTCACCTGTCCTTCACGACCTCACGTATCCCAAGATTCTTAAGCTGCGTTCACACCGGACCTTTTATTTTTGTCGCTGTCGCTTGTATCGCTCCAAAAAAAACGCTCCGTCACTGCAGTCGCTCGTCAGTTTGTCACAGAGCCACAGACTCACATGATGTCATGCCAACTGCCATGTGCCTCTGTTTACACCAGCACCACCGGGATCACGGCAGCCAATCAGCGCTGAGCGACGAGCGACTGACGGCCGGAGAGTTGGGATTTCTCATCTCGAGGGACAGAGCGAAAAAACACTGTGTTGCTCCGAGCCCCAGTGTTTTTTCGCCTGGGCGATTAAACGCTCAATCGCTCGTTTGCATTCACTTAACATGTAAACTCGTCGCTCGTTCGAAAAACAAAAGGTCCGGTGTGAACGCAGCTTTAGCGCACTCTTATCCACCTTTTTCCGAACGTCAAAAACGTAGCCTGTTTTGCTGGTTTTGCTCTTCTGGTGGAATTTTATGTTTACGTTTCCATGGTTTCGGTAGTCGCGGTAAATGCATCTTTTTTTTCCCCCAATGAAAACCTGTAAAACGCATGGATCATCACAGCAGCTTTTAACAGTGGATATCACACAGACTGACATCCGTGTTCAAAGCCAGCGTTAATAGATCCATGCGTTTACCGCAACTATGACAACGACTGAAAACCATGGAAACGTAAACGTACAATTCCACCAAACCGGCAAAACTGGCTTCTTCTGGTTTTGACCATAGATGACCATGGTAACCCCGCTTGGAGGCGTGGTCGCCCGCTGAGCTGAGGAGCTGAGGCGCACGTAGAAGTTTAAAAAAGACGCCATTTTCTAACGTTTGATGTTCGGTCACAATCAGGAAATGCTCCAGCAGCTCGACTGTCACATGTAGCAACGGTTGCCATGGCCACCAGGGGAGGAGGAGCCTATCGACCTGCTGGCCCCTGAACTGGGACACAGCTTCTCACACATTGATTTTGTATCAGCTGCTTCTTTAAAGGGATAGTTCACGCAAAATTGAAATTTCCCTCATTATCTCCTCCCCCTCATGTGGACTAAGGGCGATTTGTATTGAAGCCCAGTTCACGGCTCCGCAAAACGCGTGAGATTCCGGCAGAGCAACACTGGGAGCTTCCGCTACAAACAACCTTAAAATATAGACTTATTTAATTTTTTTCGGAACAATTTCTCATGTTGGGGCTTCAATACAAGAGGGACATTACAGACGAGCACTATGGAGGTATTTGTATGTTTTTTGGTGTGTCTTTTTGGACGAAGAAAAGTGAGCTCCGTTCTCAACCGTCATATGGACATGCACTGCTACACGGAGCCCCGCTGTAACTCAGAGAAGCCACAGAGGACTCTGAAACTTCTCCCAGCCCCTAGTCCACATTTCAATTTTGGGTGAACTATCCCTTTAATAATCACTAAACATTCGGACACCACTACAACAACACGTCGTGCTGCCTTCAGGTCACACCACAGCGCAGGAAAGCAGTGTTTCCTCAGCTTTTCCCTGGTGGGGGGGTGTGGTTACTGTGGTTACTGTGGTTACCTGGTGGGGGGGGGGTGTTACTATGGTTACTGTGGTTACCTGGGGGGGGGAGGGGCTCTGTTGGGCCGTGAGGGGACGTTGGGTGGGGGCCCGGGGTCAGGGGACACGGCGGGGCGAGTGGGGGCCGCGCGGCCGCCGGGACGGGGGGGTCCGGGAGGGGCCCGGCGCTGGGGGGTCGGACTGGACATGGGCGACCTAGAGAGAGAGAGAGAGAGAGAGAGAGAGAGAGAGAGAGAGCACATGACTCTTACCCCTTTTCCACCGAGCTGGTTCCAGTGCTGGTTCGGAGCTAGTTCCTGCTTAGCACCGGATCTTGGTTCTTAGAACTGGTTCCAGACCAGCACCAACTTCTTGCTGGGCCAGAACTAAGAACCGGTTCTTCCAGGGGCTGGCAGCAGGGTTACCTTAGCAACAAGACCAGCGCTAAATATACAGACACGTTATCGCTACGTATTAAAGCAGAAGTAAGCGATCCGGTCGTTTTGGCTAATGCTGCGTTCCAGGCAGGCTTTTGAAACCGTAAATTACAGCTTCAAGTCACGACTTACGACTTTGTAGCGTTCCAGGCAACCCACTCGTGTTTCTCCGACCTGTTTTACCTGTGAAAGTCACTATAACGGCCACTCGTAACTTCTGACCCGTGAACTCGTACCAGATCGAACTGGTACCACTTCACAGGTTGGAAAAACGCAAGTTACGGGTTGCCTTGAACGCACCATAACAGTCCTCGTCCCTACGTCACCACATTCAGGCGCATCCCTTGGCTGCACACACAGAGAGGACTGCCCCTTTATGCCGTTCTCTCTCCTCATTGGATAAAGGTTGTAGGATACAAGGAAAGTTTTCTCCTGGGCTCAGAGCAGAGCAGAGGGACTGACAGACCCGTGTTTCAGACCAAACACTCTATAGAAGTGATTGCTGTCGGAAGATACAACTATTTAAGACTTAGATTAACACAAAAATATCACTTACTTCTGCTTTAAGTTTGTTTATCAATGTAAACACAGTTGAAGCTAACTAGCTGAGCTACAGGCGGTGGCTAACAGCAGCTAACGCTCATATCAAAACATATCGCCGTCAAACGTAGTTGCCTGTCACGGCGAAGACGGCTGCTTTTTCCTTCTTTTTTTTCAGCAGGATTTAGAGTTATTGTTAATAAAAAGCCTAGTCTGCTTCCACGTCGGGTCCAGTGTTCAACACCTGCAGGTCAGACTGGGTTTTATAACTGTAGCAGCAGCGTTAGCCGCTGTTAGCTAGGCTGTTAGCGGCTAACATGTCTGTTTCTAACTGTAGCAGCAGCGTTAGCCGCTGTTAGCTAGGCTGTTAGCGGCTAACATGTCTGTTTATAACTGTAGCAGCAGCGTTAGCCGCTGTTAGCTAGGCTGTTAGCGGCTAACATGTCTGTTTATAACTGTAGCAGCAGCGTTAGCCGCTGTTAGCTAGGCTGTTAGCGGCTAACATGTCTGTTTATAACTGTAGCAGCAGCGTTAGCCGCTGTTAGCTAGGCTGTTAGCGGCTAACATGTCTGTTTACTGTAGCAGCAGCAGAGACAGAGCAGCTCCTGATGGGGATGTGGCTCTGACTTGGTTCCTGATCAGTGGAAAAGCAAAGTGGTTCTTTGGAGGAACCAGAGTTGAACCAGTTAAACACCAAACCAGTTTGGTGGAAAAGCGGTATCAGTGGCGCTCGCCCCCGTGGCCCCGACCTGTGGCGTCCTGCCTGTTGCTAGGTTACCTGCGTCCCGAGGGCATCCCCGTCACCTGCAGCCAGGAGTCGTCGACGGGCGGAGGCATCGTCGTGGTGATGGTGGAGGTGCTGATGTCACCGATGATGTTGAGGCCTTCGCGCAGAGCGTGGTACATCCTCAGCATCTCATCACGGTGCTGAGCCTGAGGGCGGGGGTTCACAACAAACCGTTATCTCCACTTCAAACTTTATCACAACATTATCTTTGTTGCTAAATCAGAAATGACCAACTCTGAATCCTGATCCAACCAGAGTTTCTATGGCTGGTTTACCAGCTACATATGAGCCGTGTTTCCACTGCAGGAGTTCCTGGTAAAGGGGGTAGGAACTTCTACAGGAACCGTCCTCTCAGTGGCCGTGTTTCCACTGCAGAGTTGGACCCCGCGGCGACGTCATTAGTTTCGCTCGCCGCTTAATCGTTGTGCGACAGTTTCGACCGTGACGTCAAAATCATAACAACAACGAAGAAGGATGGAAGGAGCTGAGGCGGTAGGCGCGTTTCTGGTTTGTGTGTTTGTGCGCATGGCGGTTGATTGTAATCCTGCTTGAGTTTTTTTTTTTTTTTTTTTTTTTTTTAACTTTTCACGGCATTGTTTTTGTCGAGGTGCGCTGATATTTTCATTTGGCCGCGATGACTCAAACCCCCTCTGAATCTCCTCGGTGCTGTAGACTGCAATCAATGTCTGCACCTCACCGTCGGTCCATTTGTGTACATCTTTCTGCTGTTTTCTTGTTGTTTACAGCGGTGTCTGCTAGGCTAATGCTCCCCTTCTGCTCCCCCTTTTAAAAATGCCGGTTGTTTTGGTGCTTTCTGGTAGCGTCAGGGCCTAGCTGCTCTAGCTTTAGCCAATCAGCGCTGGGTTAACCTCGAGCCCCACCCAGGAGCTTTTCAGGCCCAACGGAGTACCTACCCTGGAGTAGGTACTCCGTTGGCCCCCGTAAAAGTTCCTGTAAATGGCCCTGTGGGGGAGGTTCCTGCAGTGGAAACACGCACCAACGGGGCCGGCCCCGTAAAGTTACCCCCAAGTTCCTGCAGTGGAAACGCACCTATTATGGCCTGTTTACGGTGTGTTTGGGTTTCTATGGAAACCTGACACACTTGTCCACCTGTCTGTCTGTCTGTCTGTCTGTCTGTCTCTCCACCTGTCTGTCTCACCTGGTCCTGAGACTCCTCCATCAGAGAGTTCTGGTCTCCACAGGAGTAGAGCTGAGCCAGGAGGTCGGCGTGGATGAACTCCTTCGTCTGAGGAGAAAACACGAAGACGAGTCACATCAGCTGACTGTGTGTGTGTGTGTGTGTGTGTGTGTGTGTGTGTGTGTGTGTGTGTGTGTGTGTGTGTGTGCGTGTGTGCATGTGTAACGGAGTTAAAAGGTAATTTGATTCCACTTGCCATAAAAAAAACTCACCACACAACACAAAAACGTGTTTGTCCTATGGTAATTAAATGCATCGCCCCTGTGGATTAGGGTCTATTTCCCTGGTAGGTGCACGAGCTACGAGCTCCGCTATTGTTTCATATTTATTACTTTAATATCAATACTAAGAGGTGGTTTAAGTTGTATTTCTTAAGCATATAGCTCCCGTTGACAGTGTTTTTCTCTTATTTCTGTTTACAAAATGGCTAGGGCTACACATCGTTAGCCTCATAGCATAATTGCCTAAGTCATTTTTTGACCAAATTGAGATATCTGCCTAACTTTCCTCTCCATGGTCGATGCAGTCAGAGAGGACACGCCCTTTTTAACCATATATGGTCGATGCAGTCAGAGAGGACACGCCTTTTTTAACCATATCTCTGTGTGTGTCTGTGTGTGTGTGTCGTACGTTGTTGACCATCAGGTGCATGATGGTCTTGGGGATGAGGTCCCTGACGGTGCGGTGGATGATGGACAGGTACGAGTCCACCAGGTTCCTGACGATCTCCACCTGTCGCTCCAGCTGAGGATCAAGACTGTGTATCTGCCCGTCGCCGCTCGCCTCCTCCGCCTCCACCTACACACACACACACACACACACACACACACGCTGCTGTTAGACACGCCCACTTACCCCCATGTTAGCCACGCCCACTTACCCCGGTTAGACACGCCCTGTTAGACACGCCCACTTAGCCCTGTTAGACACGCCCACTTATCCCGGTTAGACACGCCCTGTTAGACACACCCACTTACCCCTGTTAGACACGCCCACTTCACCTAACCCCCCTATTTCCCAACTTTCTTCTTAAAGGGATAGCATCATCTTTTTTAAAGTGGGGTTGTATGATCTCCAAATAGCCCCTAAGTACTTTAATTGCAGTAGAAGACTCTCTGCACTCCTCCCGTTAGCAACGCCAGCCCATAATAGCCCTGCCCAGAGATTTACAACATACAGTGTTGTGAACAGACCCAAAGAAACGGCCTATTTTCACGGCCTAAAAGAGGTTTTACCTGAAAAAAAATACACAGTTCCATTGTTCACTATAATATACAGGGCTTAAAGTATTCCGGCCCCGTGCCGGATCTCCGGCGTTTGAAAATTTCAGAAAAAAAAAAAACACACACACACAATATTTGGCTGCACACAGAGAAGTTCATGGCTGGAGAAGACGGAGGACAAAGACAAAGCTAAATGTGTCGTATGCAAGACAACCCTGGCCTGCCTGCGCGTACTGTATGAGCCTGGTGACGTGAGTCAGTCACTCGCTGGAGGCAGTGACACGCCAGGTAGCGTCGGGTCTCTTGCCGCTGTTGACGTCGGCACAAACGAACCTGGTGGTCCGAGCGGACGTAACGTCGCGCATTCGATTTCGTTTTTTTTTTTTTTTCGTGCATGTCCGCAGCGCAACGCTGCACGGACATGCCCCCCCCCCACGCCCCATAACAGAGGAAACGGGCCCTTGAATGGCTGGTCCAGACCCCTAGATTTAAAATATGAGATTTGTTTTTGCTCCCCACTAGACCAGTTGAGTTCAGTTTCATACACTCCAGCCATGCCTTGTTGCCTTACAATTGTAGGAGGCAACAAAGCTATAAGGACCCTCAGTCAATACTCAATGTGCTTTTTAAAAAAAAATCTGAAACAAATTTTCCCTTCATGTTCTTCTCAGAGTACACCAGAATGCTTCAATGTGTTAAAATCACATTTCATTTTTTTTCTGGGGAGGAATGACCATTGTTGTGAGGTCAGACACACCTGGATTTATCAGTTTGTCAATAATGAAGCTGGCTTGAGCTCAGGAAGTAGTGGAAAAAGGATAAAGCCCATTGTCATTAGATCTATTTTTTGACATTTCCACTTTTTTTTTTTTTTTTTTTTTACATAGTTTTCATACATTTCATAGGCATACAGGTCTTGTAATGTCATGGAAACTTGTTGCCAAGTCATGGGAAAGTCATGGAAATTTGTTGGTTAAAATGTGTATGAACCCTGTGTACATTACCAAGCACAATGCCAAAAAGTTGTTTTCTAAATTGCCTATGTGTAGGCTATGCGTCGGATCCACTACACCCCGCTCCTTGGAAAAAAGTTCAGGCTCAGGATTTTTTTTTACTTTAAGCCCTGAATATAATTTTTTCCAGCCCTTCAAAGTGCAGGAAAAACACAGTTTTTATTTGGACCGAACCAACTCACGTATCCCTCCGCCAGGGTTAGCGCCCGCCGATCAGCAGTTGGTTAGGTCCAAATAAAAACTGTGTTTTTCCTGAAAAAATTATATTATAGCGAACAATGGAACTGTGTATTTTTTTCAGGTAAAACCTCTTTTAGGCCGTGAAAATAGGCCGTGACATATGACCTACTCGCAACCCCACGGCTCCCCCACGTTGTGTTCACGAGTCTTCATGTATGTGTGCATTTGTATATGAATATGTAGATGATTATTTAGTCATATGGGTGTAAGCGAACTCGTGTACTCGAGATATCACGTGCACAGACATTTATGTGCATGTGCTTTTGTTTTTTCTTTTTCTTTTTTGATGTTTCTTTTGTGTCTATAATGGCTCAACATGGAAAGCATTTGTATTATTTAGCCACATGATCATATTGTTCCCATACTTACTTACTTTTGTCCATTACACCGATGCTACCTATGTTTTGTGCAAAAAAACGTGAAAAATAAAGTTCAGGGACTCACCTTGTCTTTGTCCTGTGGGACACACACACACACACACACACACACACACACACACACACACACACACACACACACACACACACACACACACACACACACACACACACACACAATCATAGAGTGAATACATGTAGTAATGCAGTATTGTTGCAGTACTATTGCAGTATTGTTGCAGTAGTGAGTCGTACCACGGTGCGTTCAGGGTACACTCCGGCCCGTAGGAAAGAAGCCTTCCAGCTGTCCACCTCCTCCTGAGACTCACTGGCCAACTCCAGCTGACGGTAGTCCTTATACACATTCCTACAACACACACACACACACACACACACACACACACACACACACACACACACACACACACACACACACACACACACACACACACACACATCACATCTTTGTGAGGACATGTCATTGACATAATGTATTCACTAGCCCCGAACCCTAAACTTAACCATCCAAAACAAATGCCTAAACTTAACCATTACTCTAAACCTAATTTAAACCTAATTATAACCTAAACTTAACCATTACTCTAGACCTAATTTAAACCTAATTATAACCTAAACTTAACCATTACTCTAGACCTAATTTAAACCTAATTATAACCTAAACTTAACCATTACTCTAAACCTCATTTAAACCTAATTATAACCTAAACTTAACCATTACTCTAAACCTCATTTAAACCTAATTATAACCTAAACTTAACCATTACTCTAAACCTAATTTAAACCTAATTATAACCTAAACTTAACCATTACTCTAAACCTAATTTAAACCTAATTATAACCTAAACTTAACCAGTACTCTAAACCTAATTTAAACCTAATTATAACCTAAACTTAACCGTTACTCTAAACCTAATTTAAACCTAATTATAACCTAAACTTAACCATTACTCTAAACCTAATTTAAACCTAATTATAACCTAACGTCTTAACCCTCAAACAGCCCTTGGAAAAAGTGAGGACCGGCCAAAATGTCTTCACTTCTAAAAAATGTCCTCAGTCTGTTGGTTAAAAACTCGTTCCGGTCCTCACAACGTAGCATGTCTTTTCATTTTATAACTGCTGTAGACTACATCGGAGTTATCTTACACATGTTCTTTGATGTAGATGATAATCTGATTGTGCAGATTTAATGTAAGATTTTGTTGACTTGTCTTTTTCATGTTGTGATTGCAGATTTATGTTTAAATGTACTGGTTTTAACTGTGGACCCCAGGAAGACTAGCGGCGTTCTAGAGCGCAGCTGATGGGGATCCTAACAAATAAAACCAATGAAACAAATAAAACCAATCACAGCGCTCGATGGGGGCGTGGCCGACCAATCAGAGCGCTGGATGGCTGGATGGGGGCGTGGCCAACCAATCAGAGCGCTGGATGGATGGATGGATGGAAGGGGGCGTGGCCAACCAATCAGAGCGCTGGATGGATGGATGGGGGCGTGGCCAACCTTTGCTCGGTGTTGAACAGGGCGAAGATGTGTTTGCTGGACATGAAGCTCTTCTCGATGTCCTTCAGCTTCAGGTTGTCGACCGGCAGCATGTACTTCTTCTCCTTCTCCTGCAGAGGGGGGAGGGGGGGGGGAGGTCAGTCTGTTGCTAGGCAACCAGGTGTGTGTGTGTGTGTGTAACAGTGGTGTAGTCTAATGTGTTGTAGTGGGTAAACTGCTTTCTAGGTGGTAAACTGTTCATACTTGTATCACATAGACGCTGCTTCTCTAACTGTTTTATATCAAGGACCCAAAACTGACACAAACTAGACCACGGACCCATTGGACAACACACCAGAAATACACAAACTATCAATGTATGTTTAAATTAGGCCTAGCTACATTTATGAAAGATTATAGAGACATTCCTGGGGGAAAAAAGTGGTACAATTTCTCCAAAAAAGTTGAAACATTTCTAGAAAAAAGTGGTAAAAATTCTCACAAAAAAATAAACAAAAAAGTTTAAACATTTTTAGAAAAGTGGTAAAAAAAAAAGTGGTAAAAAAAAATTTCTCAGAAAAAGTGGTAAAATTAAAAAAAAAAAAAAAAAAAAAAGTCAAACAATAATAAAAAAAAAAGTGGTAAAAATAGTAGCCTATAGTAAATTGTAAAAAGTTTTTTGAGATTGAGAAATATTAAAATTGAGAAGAAACTGGTCAAATTACTCAAGAATTCTAGAAAGAGTGATAAAAAAATTATTTCTTTAAAGGTTGAATATGTAGAATATTTATTAAAAGCTATATTTTTTCAAAAATAATACATCCATGGGGCGTTTAGAGGGGTACAGAATGAAAGTATTGCTTTTCCACAAAAAAAATTTTTTTAGTCTGAATTATTATTTTTAATTTTTTTGACGGGCTCGACAACTGACTATCTGTCAACGTTCTGTTTACATTCGTACCTGCCTGTAGCCGACATGTGGCTCAGTTCTCCGCTGTTTTCCTGCCTCCTCCCGGTCGGATGCGTTTGTTTCCAACCAAGCCTTTTTAATAATCAATAGGTGGATCAATGGATTATCATATACTTGTTAGGATGGGTGTATTTGTGTAGTCTTATCTGTCATAAACACGTTTATCGTCGCGGACTTTCGGTGCCACGGAGCTCCTTTTTTTTTTTTTTCCAACTTGAGGAGAGCAGTGACAGCGGAGGATCTGAGCAGCAGCGGTGTGGAAGGCAGAGAGCCTCCACTCTCCCTGTAACAAGCTACAAGTCATTTATTATGCTGTTAATGACGGTAAAAATGAAACATAAGGTAAATATCCTGCTTAGCTCTCCTCCTCTGCTGTCCTCTGTTCAGAGCGGAGTCCCTAGCAACGGCCCGTTTTACCTAGCAACGGTCTGGCAATCGACTGCTGGAATTCTTTTTCTGTTGTTTTTCTTGTATTTCTACATAGTCAACCTTTAATTATAGAAAAATGTGGTAAAATTTCTCAAAAAAAGGGGGGGGGCAAACAATAATACAAAAAGGGGTAAAATTTCTTTTTAAAAAAATAGTAAAAAGTAGAACAGAAAAATAGAGAAGAAACTAGTATATTTTCTCAAAAAAATTCTAGAAAAGTGGTTAAATTTTTCTAAAAATTATAGAAAAATGTGGTAAAACTTAAACAAAAAAAAAGAAAAGAAAAAATAATTAAAATCGAAAAAATAAACCAAAAAGTTTTTAAAAATTTAGAAAAATCTGGTAAAATTTCACAGAAAAAGTAGTGGACCTCCTTGAACCCTGTCAACCCTCCCACTTTGAGAACCATTGACATTTACTTTAGTTAGATAGTAGTGTGTGTGTGTGTGTGTGTGTGTGTGTGTGTGTGTGTGTGTGTGTGTGTGTGTGTGTGTGTGTGTGTGTGTCACCTCGTCGTCCTTGTACCACGACAGCGTCTCGGCCGTCAGGACGAACCAGTATTCTTTGGCTCCGCCCTTCATGATGCTGATGTTGTTGATGGTGAGCCAGCCTTTACGGATCACCTACACACACACACACACACACACACACACACACACACACACACACACACACACACACACACACTCACACACACACACACACACCGTGATGTCATCACACTGATCAATTAAATTAAACTTCCTTCAACGCTGAGAGAAGCAACAGGAAGTGGATTCGTCTGTTATTACGGTGACCACTCACCATGATCTCATCCTGGTTGCCGCGGCAACAGAGACGGGAAAGAGGAGGAAGAGAGAAGAGTGAGAGAAGAGAAACATGAATCAACCCCCTCCCCCGACCCCGTTCACCTGTAGAGACTCACCTGGTTTCCTGCTGCTTTCTTCTTACTCATCTGACTGCTCTTCTGCTGAGCACTGACACACACACACACACACACACACACACACACACACACACACACACGCACACACACACACACAGGGAGATTTAAAACAATAAATAAAGCAATAAATGAATAAAAATAACTCAAACGATAATAATAACAGTAGTTATTTAAAGGGATAGTATCATTTTTTTTTAAAGTGGGGTTGTATGATCTCCAAATAGCCCCTAAGTACTTTAATTGCAGTAGAAGACTCTCTGCACTCCTCCCGTTAGCAACGCCAGCCCATAATAGCCCTGCCCAGAGATTTACAACATACAGTGTTGTGAACAGACCCAAAGAAACGGCCTATTTTCACGGCCTAAAAGAGGTTTTACCTGAAAAATAATACACAGTTCCATTGTTCACTATAATATAATTTTTTCCAGCCCTTCAAAGTGCAGGAAAAACACAGTTTTTATTTGGACCTAACCAACTCACGTATCCCTCCGCCCAGGGTTAGCGCCCGCCGATCAGCAGTTGGTTAGGTCCAAATAAAAACTGTGTTTTTCCTGCACTTTGAAGGGCTGGAAAAAATTATATTATAGTGAACAATGGAACTGTGTATTTTTTTTTCACGTAAAACCTCTTTTAGGCCGTGAAAATATTAGATTCTACGATATTGCAGATTCTCTTGATTTTTAGTCTGAATTTTTAACATTTATCGGCACACAAATACTGTAGGAGCCTATAAATGAACATACTCCATTATAAAGTGAACTTAAACCCTTTTCAAAACCTGGACTCTCTGTATGTAAAAAAGGTGAACAAATGCACATTGTACAATATTTAAAAAAAAAAAAAAAAAAATCGATTTTTGAAAAAAGAAATCGCTTTAAAAATCATCAAAAAAGATATCGCGATATTTATGTGAATCGACTTATTCTCCCACCCCTACTAAATAATAATAAGCCCTTTGAGACAAACTGTTTGTAAAAACGGGCTATACAAATAAAATTGCCTTGCCTTGCCTTGCCTAATATCAGAATAACTACAAAGAGAGTCACGTGGGTGCAGCATCCAAGATGGCCGCGCGTTAGGGGAGCTCCCGTCCTGCACATGCTAATACTTTGAGCTGATAGTGTAAAACGCACATTTTCAGGTAATTAAACACTCACTCCACGTTCTTTAATTGACGGAAACGAAATACTGTCGGTAAAGAAAAGGCTTCGAAGATATGACGACATCGAAATACTTCGAGAATTCTTCTCGCATGCCCACCCGGCAAACACCGATGCATGAGGACGACCACGCTGCCGCTGCTGACCCCCCCATGACCGGGAGTTTTGGAAAGCTGCTTACGCAAATTTCAAAGATGAATGACACACTGCTGACCGTCGCAACCGACGTTTTGGCAATTAAACAAACAACGACGGAGCTGAATAACACGGTAACGGCCATGCAGGAGAGGCTGGGCGAGGCCGAGGTGCGTATTGCACACCTGGAGGAAACCTCGGAGCTGCTGCTGAACGACAAGGGGAGCAATGATAAAAAGATGGAGGACCTGTGGAATAGAGTGCAAGTCCTGGAAAACCATAGCAGGCGAAATAACGTGAGGTTGGTGGGACTTAAGGAGACCTTCGGCACGAATGGGACGCTGCCTGAATGTGTTCAAAAGATTCTCGCGGAGGGGCTCGGGATTGAAACTGACGGAGAGATGGAGATCGAGAGGGCGCACAGGCAACTGGCACCGATGCCAAATGCAGATCAGCCCCCGAGGCCAGTGTTGATCCGCTTTTTGAGGCAATCTGCGAGGGACAAGGTGATCAATGTAGCCAAGGAAAAGCGAGGATTTGTTTGGGAAAACTGTCGCCTTTCTGTATTCCCAGATATGTCCAGGGAGCTGGCGCAGAAGAGGAAAGCGTTTACACCGGTGAAGCGCAAACTATATGAGCTCAACATCAGATACACGCTGGCTTTCCCCGCAACGCTGTACTTCAAATGGAGGGGAAAAAACGTGAAGTGCAACACTGTCGAAGCTGCGGAGAAGATCATTAATGAGTAATGATGGAGGAGACGTGGATTGAGATGGACGGAGTGAGGTGAGCTACGGTTTACACCTAATGTTGGATGATGCGTTTTGTACTGAACTGAATGGACTCATTACTATACACATGTGCAGGTCAGAGAGGGCCTTCTCTTGTCACGGGACGGTTACCATGGGAGCGGCGTTAATCCCACGGACCTTATGCGTGTTACTCTTTTTTTTCTCTCTTCCTTTTTTCAACAGCGAGGAGCGGTCAGCACTCGGACACTGGTTGCGTTATAGCAGCCGGACACTTTTTGTTTCATGTTTATGTGCAAGTTCAGTTTGCATTGTTACATGGTTGTTTAGTCATATGTGTTCAAAAACAGGCAGGTACAGAGCAATAAATGACCATATGGAATCAAAAATGATAACATTCTCCACTACAAATGGTTGTGGTTAGACATTTATGGCATAGAGTAATTATCCATCCTCCTTCTCCTTTTTGTTTTGTTTTTTATTTTTATTTTCTATTGATATTATCATCATTATTATTTTTCTTTAATCTAGTAAGGAAACAATGTCATGACAAGCAGACCAGTTAAGTTTATTTCTTGGAACATAAATGGTTGCAGTAGTCCTATTAAAAGGAGGAAGATACTATCATTTTTGAAAAATAATCAAGCAGATATTGTTCTAATACAGGAAACCCACATGCAAGGTTTAGAAGCAGAGAAATTTAAAGTGGGATGGGTGGGTTATATTTTCCATAGCTCATTTTCAAGCAAACGTAATGGGGTCTTGATTTTGGTTCACAAAAACATAAGTTTCATCTTGCGAAAACAAACTAAGGATGCAGAGGGAAGGATTATCTGTGTTGAAGCAATGGTAGAGGGAGTGCCCCTTGTATTATGCAACATATATGCACCTAATAAGGGAGATCCCAATTTTTTCCACAATGTGAATAAAATACTAGGAGATACTGAAGGTGAAATTGTTCTAGCTGGGGATTTTAATGAAGTTATGGATCCAGTACTGGATAGGAGTTTATTCAGACCTCCTCTCATGACCAAGGAGAGAGAGGCCTTACATATGTTAAAAAGAGACGTGGGACTAATAGATATATGGAGGTTGACAAACCCAAATGCAAATGATTTTACTTTCTTTTCCCACTGCCATAAAACTTATTCCAGAATAGATTTTTTTCTAATAAGTACTTCCCTGGCAGACAATGTGGCTGGCTGTGACATAAAGACAATCACTCTTACAGATCATGCTCCTGTTGAGCTGCTTATCAAGGCCAGTCTAAAGACTGAAAGGAGAGGTAGATGGAGACTAAATACTGGTTTAATGTTGGACTCAACTTTTAGAAAGACAATAGAAGAGGACTTAAAAACCTTTTTTGAAATCAACATTGGTAGTACTGAAGAAATAACTACTGTGTGGGAAGCCTCAAAGGCTTATGTAAGGGGAAAATTCATAGCACAAGCCGCTAAAAAGAAAAAAGAGAATCTCACCAAAACTAAGGATTTAGAAAAGGAGATAAAAGATAAGGAATTAGATCTGTCGAAACACTTTTCTAATGGGAAATTTCAAGAACTCTGTAAGCTTAAATACTCTTTACATGAGATCTATAATAAAAAAGCAGAGTATGCACTTTATAGATTGAAAACAAGCTTTTATGAAGGTGGAGAAAAAATGGGGAAATTATTAGCAAGACAGTTAAAGGAAAAATTCTGTGCTAATACTATACCAGTTATAAAGCAGGGGGATGTACAATTTTTTGCTGCTACAGATATAAATAGAATATTTCAACAATATTATGAGAAGTTGTACACATCCTCCATATCTCCAAATGCTTCACAAGAAGACATAGAACAGTTTCTCCTTAATATAGACATACCCAAGCTCCCACCTCAGGAGGCAGCCGGATTGGAATTACCCATAACTGAGGGCGAAATAAGAGCAGCAATTTCCTCAATGAAAAATGGGAAGTCGCCGGGTTATGACGGACTCCCAGTAGAATATTATAAAGCTTTTGTAGATACTGTTGTGCCAGTATTACAGAGGGTATATCAGGAGATGTTTGATAAGGGTCGTGTAGCTCCAACTTTTAATGAAGCGGTAATTTCATTAATCCCTAAAGCAGGCAGAGATGCAGCAGATCCCTCCAATTTTAGACCTATAAGTCTGCTCAACCTTGACTGTAAGATTCTTACAAAAATTTTAGCAACACGTTTGCAACTGGTTTTACCGAGTATCATCCACCCAAATCAGGTTGGTTTCATGAAAAATAGAACTTCTACTGATAATGTCAGACTCCTGCTACACTTGATGTGGCTGAGTCAATCTCAAAACACTCCGATAACTGCTATTTCTTTGGACGCAGAGAAGGCTTTTGATAGGGTGGAGTGGCAGTTTCTGTTCTCCACCCTATCTCATTTTGGCTTCAACACTAACTTTATTAAATGGATAAAGATGCTGTATAAAGAACCTAAAGCAGCAGTGATGACAAATGGAATAACCTCCCCCTTCTTTAATCTAACCCGTGGTACTCGACAGGGATGTTCATTGAGCCCACTATTGTTTATCATCTTTTTAGAGGTTCTGGCGGTGTCTGTTAGAGCACACCCTGGAATAAGAGGAGTAAGGGGAGGAGACAATGAACATAAATTGTTATTATACGCTGATGATATTTTAGCAGTTGTATCTGAGCCTTTAACTTCCCTACCACATTTGATGAACACCATAAAAGCCTTTTCAAGATTTTCGGGATACTCCATCAACTGGAGCAAATCTGAGGCAATGCCTCTCTCCAAGACATGCACTTCATCTATGGTAGAGAAGTTTAATTTTAGGTGGGTACGACAGGGAATGAAGTATCTTGGCATCAAACTTTCTGAGGATATAGACAAAATAGTGGCACTTAACTTAAACCCTTTACTTCAAAAGATAAAAACAAACCTTGATAAGTGGGGAAAACTAAAACTGACATTGTGGGGAAAAATTAATGTTATAAAAATGATTACTGCCCCACAGTTTAGTTATGTGGCAATGATGTTACCATTAAACATACCATCCACCACTTTCAGACAACTGGATGATGTAATAAAACATTTTCTGTGGGGAGGGAAAAGATCACGACTTAAACTGAGAAAGTTATGTACACATAAAGAGAAGGGGGGGCTGGGCCTCCCAGATCTCAGATTGTATCATTTAGCTTTTGAGATGGCCAAAATAGCAAGGTATTGGCCAGCCGCAGAGGATAAAGCAGCCTGGATGGAGGTAGAAAAGGAGATATGCTTGCCTTTCCAACCAATAGAGGTGTTATCACAGAAAAGGTCTAACATTACAAACCCAGTACTTCTACATTCAAAGGATGTTTGGAGCAAGGTACATAAAATGTTTAGACTTAAACACACTCTTCAAAGGTATTCATCATTGTGGCATAATCCTGATGTCTGTATTGGGAAGAAACCTGTGTTTTGGAAACAATGGCACTCTAAAGGTTTAAGTACCATTAATGATTTGTTTGTAGATGGGGTGTTTTCGTCATATGATAAACTGTTGCAGAAATTTAAGTTGACGGGAAAAGATAACTTTTGGAAATTCTTGCAAATAAGAAGTTGTATCTCATCAAAACCATACAATATTACTGATAATGTGGTGATAGATTATATGAAACTCCCACTTGGAAAACGAAAAGCCTCACAATTTTACAAAATTGCTAACTCTTCTCTTGGTAACGACTCTAACCAGTTAAGGTTGACTTGGCAGAGAGATCTGGGTGTAGAGTTTAGAGATGATAGATGGGAAAGAATTGTGGCTGAATGTGGTAAATATGTGAGAGAGGCAAGGGGTAAACTCACACAATATAATGTACTACAGAGATACTACTACACACCATCTAGACTGTATAGGATGAAGATACTGGATAATGATTTGTGCTGGAAATGTAAACAGGTAACTGGAACCCTTATACACTGTATGTGGGAATGTGTGTTAATCAGACCCTTTTGGACTCAGATTCTAAATATACTGAGCAACTGGCTCGGAGCAGAAATCTCCTTGAGCCCAGAGCTTTGTTTATTGGGAGATAAATCTCAGTTACCCAGTATTAGTAAATGTGACTTTTCTGTAATTTCAGTAGGCACAGCAACAGCTTGCCGAGTCATTTTAAGGCATTGGAAGGCACCAGATATTCCGCAGTTGAAAGAATGGGTCAGTACAATGACTGCAACTGCATCATATGAATGTATGCTCAGCAGATTAAGTGATGATAGGGGGGAGGGGGTGACCCCTTGGGACAGGTTCTGGAATTACATAAAGATAAATGATGACCCCCACTAGGATTTAATATTTTGCTTTTCTTGTTTTGTTTTGTCGTACTTCCCTAGGGGTATTTGACAATACTGTATACGCCAGAAACAAGTCTTTATGATTTATGATGTACGGGTGTGTATAGATATGTTACATGTCTAGTTGATATTGTTGTGTACCCTTTGAGAGACAAAATATGTCTGTCACGGTTATAATTTTATAATTTAATAACAACTACTTGTTTTGTATGGAGAAATACTCTATGTTTGCCATGTACCGAGCCTTAAAAAGTTCAATAAAAACCTGAATTCCAAAAAAAAAAGAATAACTACAAAGACAAAACGATATATTGATCTAAACGGACCCATTAACAACGTAGATTCATCCACATTAATATGAGACTCTTTTAGAACCAATAAAAAAACTCCTGGTTGTCCCTTTAACCTTCCTCTGGTGTTCAGGTCTCCACTGACGTAGTACCACATAAATGTGTTTATAGCATCAAGGCTTTTTAACTTTGTCAGGAAACTCAATTTAAACAAAATAAAACAAAAAACTTTTTTTTTTTAAATTCTAAAATGCTCTGGTTAAAATGATGACATCTGTGGTGTTCGGGTCGATTTTGACCCAGTTATATTAATGAGATTTCAAACTGAAATCATAAGTGCAGAACCAAGTTTTTCATGGTTAAAAGTCTAACAACGTAACCAAGAGATGAGAAACACATGGGATGATAAATAACTGTTGTAGTGTTTTACAGCTGATCTAAGACCATAGATGGAGCAGAACGATGACACAAGACGAAGGTTAAATAAAATATAAATGTTGAGGTATAGGAGTCTTATAACTAGCTGTACCTGTGCAGTGATACATCCCATCATGTAGACATGCTCTACTCTCTGTAACCATAGCGATCAGGGGGGGGGTCAGGTTTCATCCTATCAATAGTTAATAGTTTTAATTAGAAGCAGAAGAGTTTTTCTTACTTAGCGAAGCCGATGAAGTCTTCATGGTTGGTGTTCATGTAGGCCAGCTCGATGTCGATCAGCAGCAGCACCTGTGGGGGGGGGGGCACATGATGGTGTTTTATTTATTTATCTGCACCATAAAAACCAGTGACAATTACAAAAACAGAAATGAAACAAGAACAGTCAGTGTGAGAGAAGTTAAAACCACTACGGTATATCAGCTTAGAATAAAAACACCTCCCTGAAAAATACACAGATTCAAAAACAGTCCAACAACAACAACAAAGACAGTAGGGCGTACGCAGGCGCAGGCGTCCCCGGTTCGAGTCCCGCGTCGGGCAGACCTTTCCTGCATGTCATTCCCCCTCTCTCTGCCTCCCCCTTTCCTGTCTATCTCACTGTGCTGTCTAATAAAGGCAAAAACGCCAAAAAATATACTTAAAAAAAATAAATAAAAGTTGCTGAAGACGGTTTCTTCAGAGGTTCCTGCAGTGGAGACGTGAAATGAAATTACCCCGGAGAAACGCCCCTAAGATGAAGATGAAGATGATGGTGCAGATGAAGATGAGCTCTGGTCACCTGGTCTTTGGCGCGACTCTCTCGGTCTCTGATGTGCTGAGTCACGATTCTCTCCATCTCCTCTCTGAGCATCGGGTACTGGGCCAGCTGGAGGTCAGAGGTCAGAGGTTAGAGGTCAGAGGTCAGAGGTCAGAGGTCAGAGGTCAAACCAACAGGTCGTAGTGTAACAGTGGTATCAGTGTATTTTCCTATGTGTAGTAACCAGATAGTTACTGCATATGGGGCCGGATCTACTAAGATCCCAGATAGCAGGCGCTAAATTGTTTGCACCCGCTAAAATATTGCGTTATTGGTTAGCAGCATAAAGACGCAAAAACAGCCACTGCAATCTTTTCCTGGTTTGGTAAATCACATTGCGTGCGCTAAATAAATCTATTTGCATCTACTCCTCCCAGTATTTTGCGCGTTCTGGCAGAAACGCCCATATTTACATATTTATCAAGGCAAACGCGCTAAATGGATTGCACGTGCTATTTTGCCCATTTGAGAGACGCAATCCTCGGTTCCACGTGTGTTTGCGCGTACAATCACGTTTGCACACGTTTTAATACACGCAAACCTTTAGTAGATCTGGCCCATGGAGTACAGGCATTGAGTATTCTGTCATGTATCTTCCTATATGTAGTAACCAGATAGTTATAGTGATTGGTTTAATGAATCCTGTTCCTTAACACTATGTATTGCTGAAGCCCTATGACGGCAGCACTAAGAACTGATTATATTATGAGCACTAACGACCTTGTGTCATCGCAAACGTGTGTTATGGCCTTACAAATGTATATTTATTAATGTGAACTGAATGTGTCTTTGGTATTTTGGTGCCATCGCAAATGTGTGTATTGTCTTACAAATGTATATTTATTAATGTGTCTTTGGTATTTTACCTCATTGTTGCTTTTTTTTTTAAGGTTGCCTTTTATCATCAGGCAGAGGGACTGGTGATGAAAACTAGCTTTTTTAGCTACGTAACTCAGGTGCATTTACATTAGTTTTTTACAATGTTTTATTAATGTAATGTACATTGTCCCCTTGTCAGATAAATTAAACTGAAAGTGAAACTGAACTGAAGTGTGGGTAGAGTCGGTACCTTCTGGGTGCATAGAGGATCTTTGGTGTAACAGCATCGTCATAGCAACGGTACCTTCTGGGTGCACTGGCGCACGGTGTTGACCAGCTCGCTGATCACCATGTCCACACACTTCTGACACGGCTCCTTGATCTGAGAGATCTGACGCTTCACGATCGTCTCAAACGCCATGTCAGGGGTGAAGAGCCCCGTCCTGCACACACACACACACACACACACACACACACACACACACACACACACACACACACACACACACACACACACACACACACACACACACACACACACACACACAAAACGAATTGAACGGCGTTGAACTTGGAAATTACAGGTGGGAAACTCATATCAGAGCTCCGACTTTCTAACTTGACCTCACGACAACATGAAAACATGGCGTCATGCCCTCGTCTTAAACAGTTAGAATTTAGACATTTGAAGTTATTTGTTGAGGTTTTAATGCATATTTTTGTGTATTATTGCAGTAGCCTATATGAAATACGTTTATATTAAGCTGTGATTGTTGTATGGTGTGAAATTGTGTTCCTCGTATGTGACGGAAATAACGTTTAAACGTTATTTCCCTCACATACGAGGAAACACAATTTCATTTGCCTCCAGAACAAACATCATTTACTGCTGCATTGATTTTTACTATTCAGCGATGAGCCACAATACGACAAACTTCCTTCAGGTATCCATGGTTTTTCTCTTCCTGCAGAGTTCCTGCAGCGTGAACGCAATGATGTCGGAAAGTCGGAAATTTCGGAGTTGGGAATTCCCAAACCTTGTTTTGAACGCAGCATCACTCACCTGATTCCATGGATGTTCTTGATGGCGTAGCTGATCTCCTTACGAAGGGTCTTCTCATCTCCCTCAAGCTGCAGACACACACAACCAGCACAGTGTAAGTGTGTGTGTGTGTGTTGAACAGACAAAGCACAAACCACAGTTAATGTATCTACATTGGGACAAAACAAAACAACCATATACTGATTAGTGTCAGTTCAACCAATCAGAAATGCATCTTCATCTTCTACTAAATGATTTAATGACATTGGGAACAGAAAAAAAGGGCTGCGATGAACGTCTGACGTGATAACTTAATGTATATGGTGTAAGATACCGCTGTAGATAGGATGGGTAAAGTAAATGCATTTGTATATCAGCTGGAACCAGTGCATGTGTCTTCTCATCAATGTTGGCCAGTTGAGTCTAGTGGACATTGTGCAGTGGCATCCAAGGACGAATCTACAGAGTCTATTGTAGGCTATGTTAAAGGGACAACGAGGAGTTTCTATGTGGTTATAAAAAAGTCTGATATTAATGTGGATGAATCTCCGTTACCACTTGTTAATGGTCCATTTTAGATAAATATATCGTTTTGTCTCTATGGTTATTTTGTTATTATTAGTGGTGGTGGAAATGCAAGAATTTCACGGTGCAGAGGCTCATAAATGTAGTGTGATAACACTTTGCTTTTCCAAAACTCCTCGTTGTCCCTTTAAGTGAAGCAAGGTCTGATTTATGAGCACTTTGATATATAACACCACAGTAATCTATGATTGGGAGTATACGTTGTGTTAAGTTGTGTGTGTGTGTGTGTGTGTGTGTGTGTGTGTGTGTGTGTGTGTGTGTGTGTGTGTGTGTGTGTGTGTGTGTGTGTGTGTGTGTGTGTGTGTGTGTGTTACCTTGACCAGGTCGAAGGGGAAGCGTTCGTGGAAGATCCTGTTGATCTTGGCTCCTCCTGACAGCTCGTAGGTGTCCACCTGGTCTCCAGAGCCCTCGATCCTCTTCTCAAAGTCTACGGCAAACTGCTGCACCATCCTACACACACACACACACCATACACATATGGGAATTAATGGGAATATATGGGAATAAACGGGAATAAATCCGAAATTTACAAAATTGATTGGTGAGGGTGAGTAAAATTTTACTCAACATTCATGTTTTTGTTGTTCAGTAAAAGAATTGATTGTTCATACAAGAATTAAAACTTGATAAAATTCTGTTGAAATGTCATGTTTTTTAATTGTATTATTTTGCATGGATGTCTACTTATGACAAAACTAAATATTTACATTTATGTTTGGATATGATCCAGTTTGTCTAAATTAATTACCCCCAATTTCCAGTTAATTCCCATAAATTCCCATAATTCCCATGGAAAGTTTCCAATTTGGAATATTTCCAAAATTCCCCAGCTTAACTTCCCATGGAAAGTTTCTGGAAATTTTCCAGAAATTTACTGGAAATTTTCCACCCCTTTGCAACCCTAGTGTGTGTACATGTGTGTGTACATGCATCAATTCAATTCAATTCAAATTCAAAACAACTTTATTAATCCCAAAAGGGGCAATTCATTTTGAGCAGCAGGTTGTCGTGGTTTGTATGGTCTACATGGCCCACGATAAGTAGACAACAAATAGATAATCAGTACAACACACATCAGACAACAACACAGAGCTTGAAATGGGTGTAGTATTAAAAATAAAATAAAAAATAGAGAAACCCTACGATGAGGAACTTAAGAGTCTGAGTGCAGAGGGGACGAATGATTTAGAGAAGCGATTTGTTTTACACATATTTTTACACATATTTCCACATATGTGTGATGCACTCAGTGGGAATTTCCTTCTTGCGTCTAAAATCAATAATCAATTCTTTGGTTTTGGACACATTTAAATCCAAAAAGTTACAGTTGCACCAGGAGATAAAATCGGTTACGGAGCTCCCATGCTCTGATTCTGAACCTGAACCATAGAGGAGGGACAGCAGTGCAGTGTCATCAGAAAATTTAAGTGCATGTGTGTGTGTGTGTGTGTGTGTGTGTGTGTGTGTGTGTGTGTGTGTGTGTGTGTGTGTGTGTGTGTGTGTGTGTGTGTGTGTGTGTGTATTACTGCAGCAGGGCCTTGGTCTTGCGACTCGGGTCGTCCGGTCTGAAGTTCTTGTACTCCTCCACCTCCTTCTCGATGGACAACAGCTGACTCTGCAGTTTGCTGCGTAACCCTGGCAACGTGTCCCGGATGTGATTGGTCAGTTGCTGGAGGTGAGAGACACAAATGCTCTGGTTACCAGGGCAACGGAAGACCTGGCCACAGATCCACCGGAGCTCCATCTCTCTGCACCAGCCGCCGCCTGCTGGTCTGCCCTCCCTTCCCATGAACCAGTCTGCCATCCAGTCCTCCCATTAAGCTGGTCTGTCCTCTCTTCCTATGAACCAGTCTGCCATCCAGTCCTCCCATTAAGCTGGTCTGTCCTCCCTTCCCATGAACCAGTCTGCCATCCAGTCCTCCCATTAAGCTGGTCTGCCCTCCCTTCCTATGAACCAGTCTGCCATCCAGTCCTCCCATTAAGCTGGTCTGTCCTCTCTTCCTATGAACCAGTCTGCCATCCAGTCCTCCCATTAAGCTGGTCTGTCCTCTCTTCCTATGAACCAGTCTGCCATCCAGTCCTCCCATTAAGCTGGTCTGTCCTCTCTTCCTATGAACCAGTCTGCCATCCAGTCCTCCCATTAAGCTGGTCTGTCCTCCCTTCCCATGAACCAGTCTGCCATCCAGTCCTCCCATTAAGCTGGTCTGCCCTCTCTTCCTATGAACCAGTCTGCCATCCAGTCCTCCCATTAAGCTGGTCTGCCCTCTCTTCCCATGAACCAGTCTGCCATCCAGTCCTCCCATTAAGCTGGTCTGTCCTCTATGAACCAGTCTGCCATCCAGTCCTCCCATTAAGCTGGTCTGTCCTCTCTTCCTATGAACCAGTCTGCCATCCAGTCCTCCATTAAGCTGGTCTGTCCTCCCTTCCTATGAACCAGTCTGCCATCCAGTCCTCCCATTAAGCTGGTCTGTCCTCCCTTCCCATGAACCAGTCTGCCATCCAGTCCTCCCATTAAGCTGGTCTGTCCTCTCTTCCTATGAACCAGTCTGCCATCCAGTCCTCCCATTAAGCTGGTCTGCCCTCCCTTCCTATGAACCAGTCTGCCATCCAGTCCTCCCATTAAGCTGGTCTGTCCTCTCTTCCTATGAACCAGTCTGCCATCCAGTCCTCCCATTAAGCTGGTCTGTCCTCTCTTCCTATGAACCAGTCTGCCATCCAGTCCTCCCATTAAGCTGGTCTGTCCTCTCTTCCTATGAACCAGTCTGCCATCCAGTCCTCCCATTAAGCTGGTCTGTCCTCCCTTCCCATGAACCAGTCTGCCATCCAGTCCTCCCATTAAGCTGGTCTGCCCTCTCTTCCTATGAACCAGTCTGCCATCCAGTCCTCCCATTAAGCTGGTCTGTCCTCCCTTCCCATGAACCAGTCTGCCATCCAGTCCTCCCATTAAGCTGGTCTGCCCTCCCTTCCTATGAACCAGTCTGCCATCCAGTCCTCCCATTAAGCTGGTCTGCCCTCCCTTCCTATGAACCAGTCTGCCATCCAGTCCTCCCATTAAGCTGGTCTGTCCTCTCTTCCTATGAACCAGTCTGCCATCCAGTCCTCCCATTAAGCTGGTCTGTCCTCTCTTCCTATGAACCAGTCTGCCATCCAGTCCTCCCATTAAGCTGGTCTGCCCTCCCTTCCTATGAACCAGTCTGCCATCCAGTCCTCCCATTAAGCTGGTCTGCCCTCTCTTCCTATGAACCAGTCTGCCATCCAGTCCTCCCATTAAGCTGGTCTGGTCTTCCTATGGTGTGTGTAGGTGTGTGTTACCTGGTTGAGAGCTTTCTGCAGGAAGGCCGTCCCCATGCGGTCGGCCAGGTGTCGGTATGACGGATGCGACAGGAAGAACTTCCTCTCCGCCTGCAGAGCAGCGTTGATGTCTTTCCTCCCGTCGATGTCCTTCTGGCTGCGGTTCACCACGCCGATGTAGCCTGACACAGGTCAGAGGTCACAGGTCAAAGGTCAAAGGTTTTTGTAGTTGTTACCTGTCGCAGGTGCATGCCCCCCCCCCCCCCCCCCCCGTCACTACCCGATTTGTGACAGCTCCGTACGGCAACTCCACTTGGACAAACTTAGTTGAAGTGACTTACTGTACGTTCACACCAAAAGCTTCCAAAGCGTCTAAGACGCCGGAAGTCAATTCATTTTCAATGAGAGCCCGGCGACACTGAGCTTCCAAAGCGTCAACAGGCGTTGCCGCGCTTCCAAAGCGTCCAAAGCTTCCAGAGCGTCCAAAGCGTCAACAGACTAGAAGTTGAGCCCTGGTCAACTTTATGGTAATTAGCTATGACGCGGCTAAGCGGCAACCGGCGACAACCTGTCAGAATAGAGATGTCCGTCGGCTGCCGTTTTTTTTCCTTTTTTTGTATTTCGGCTCCCCAATGACCAGCGCGATTGAAGTTTGACGCCAGTCACGTGACGAGCGGCCAAAGCGGCTGATAATATTTGCCGTTTCTGTTTTGGAAGCTCAGACGCCGACCCTCGAGCGTTTTTGACGCTTTGGAAGCTTTTGGTGTGAACGCACAGTTAGGATCACTGCCCTGTGTGCGACGCCACAGACTGTTTATCTTTTTATTTTATTAGTAATGTAACTTTATTAGTAATGTAACTTTATTAGTAATGTAATTGAGGGTTGGTTGTGGTGGTTTGGATCTTGATGCTCAGAAAACAGGAACAGAGGTGACTTTTAGTGTTTACTCTCCTCTTTTCTCGCCGGCCTCATCACCATGACAACCACAAACAATCACAACTACCACAACACTCACTGAATAAACTATTAATATATTAACTTTATATGCACTAAATGTAACACCCAAACACCCAAACATATCCCATCTTTACAGTCATAAAAACAGAGCAACCAGAGCTTTTTAAAAAAAATCGATTTCACAGAACCGTATTTTAAACCAACACTAAGGAACTTTTCAACCTTCATAAAATATTTTCATAACTTTTGTGATGATACATCGACTTACAACAAGTTGAATGACACCTCTGTCATGGTCTGAGGGGGTCTGTATCATTATGGTCTGTATCTCTTTCTCTGGCACTAAGCAGCTTTGAGGAGCATGGTAGGAACCCTGCTCTCACTTTACTTTCACTTTCACTTTTGCGAGTCACAACAAGGAGGGAACAGGCAAAACGGCACTTTAGCAATGGATTATGTTTGTGTTTTCACTTTGAAATGATCCACTGGAAACAGAAACTTAGTTTTGATGTCTTCTGTTAATTTTAATGCAGGATATTTACAGGGCTTCACGCTAGTGTTCATGGGAAATGGAGTCTTCCTTCAGGCAAAACACTACCGCTTTGGTCCACAGGCGCCGCCAAACTCAACCAAAACTGAAAGTTCTTTAGTACTGCTTTAAATGTACAGAACTTTAATCAGACTTCCGCTTAATGAAGTTTGTCCACGTGGAGTAGACAGCGGTCAAAGATGGCGGCCGGTTCATGCATGCGCAGACCAGTGTTGTCACAAATCAGGTAGTGACACCCCCCCCCCCCCCCGAGTGTGTGTGGCGTCAGCGTGTGTATGTGTGTGTGTGTGTGTGTGTGTGTGTGTGTGTGTGTGTGTGTCTCTACCTCTACGTAGCGGCAGCAGCTTGTTCTCCAGGATGTCCCTGGCGTCGGTCCCTTCGTCCATCAGGTCCAGTTTGGTGATGACGCCGATGGTCCTCAGACCTGCATGACATCACAACCATGACATCACAACCATGACATCACAGCCATGACATCACAACCATGACATCACAACCATGACATCACCAGAGCCCCTTCTGCTTTATCCTACTGCTCTACATTTGTTGGAAATATTAATTGGGAAACGGTCTGTGGCTACTACCTAATACGTTTTTTTTAACCAACAAGGTCAAAGAGAGTTCATTTAAAATGCTTCATAGATTTTACCCAACTAATCCTTATATACTGTTAAAGGTTAAGAAGGACATTGATGTGAACTGGACCCACTGTGACTCTGTTTATTCTGGTCTGGCCCACACACCAGACACTCTGCAGCTTTATCACTGATCATATTTATCCCCAGTTTCATTTATGCTGGAAAAATGTTTTGTTTGGCTTCACTGAATATGATAAAAAAAACAACTAAATTATCAGTTTTATATGATTCATTTGTTAATTATTTTATCCAAATTTTATATACATGAGTCTAAATGTTCTGGTAAGAAGCCAAACTTCTTGGAACTGTCTGCATATGTTGGTCAATATATCTCCTCCCTCTGTGATTGTGAGAATTAAAAAGCTGTTAAAACGTCTGATCTTTGTAAACTTTACAAAATATTGATTTAAGTTTATGTTTTTTCTGTCTTGCTGTCATCCCCTGGCGTATTTGGAGCTCTCTGACCTTGTGGGTCGACCTCCTTGGCGATCTTCAGAGCGTCGGAGTTGGCGAGGTCGGAGTTGGCGGGAGAGACGGCCAATAGGAGGCAGTTGTCCTTGGTAACGAACTGCATCAGCATCTCTCTGATCTGGTGCTCGATGTCGGCCGGCTGGTCCCCGACCGGGACCTTGGTCATCCCCGGGAGGTCCACCAGGGTCAGGTTCAGCACTGACACACACACACACACACACACACACAAAATGGATATTTAAAACAATAAATAAAGCAATAAATGAATAAAAATAACTGAAACAATAATAATAACAGTAGTTGTTTAAAGGGACAACCAGGAGTTTCAGAAAGCAAAGTGTTTCACTACATTTCCCATGAGCCTCAGCGCGCACAGTGAAATTCTTGGACAAAACATTTGCCAAGAATGTTTTCATTGATCCAGAATGAAAGTCGGAGGTTGGAAGATGATCAGATACTGTCGTAGTTCCGACCATAAAAGATGCCGACTAGCGATCCGGCCGCGTTGTTCCCACGATCCGGTCGTGGCTCGATGCCGTAGCTACATGAGCTGCAGGAAGTGACGTAGAATCTCACCAAATCTCGTCGAGAACTCCCGACTGGTTAAGTTTAGTAAAACAGTAAAACAGTCTGACTGAGCATCCTGCTGCTCCACTACGCTGCTTTCATTTGGTTTCATTTCATTTGATTTATTTATTTAGCACAAGTTATGAAACACAGTGCAAGGAGGGAACGAAGCCTGGAGGTCTTGTACAAAGTTCCACTCCCATCATCTAAGAATTACATGAAACTCAAGATAAACAATAAGAAATTACAACATAGAAAAATTCAAGATAAACCATAAAATGTACAGTGCAACATAGAAAAGATGGATGCAATATTAACATTAACAGGAAAATAACACTTAAGGTTATGACATAAGGTGTTTTTTCAGTAACTTTCTAAAGGATGTGTAAGATGTTGTTGACCTCAGAGACACATCTAAACCATCCAGAGTTTTGGACCTCTGAATGTGATATTAAAGCCTCTGTACAGACGTTTCATTTAGTCTTGATTTTGGCAACCCCCTGTGGACGAAAGCGGCGGAATGAAGACTGCATTTCCCTCCGTCATGAAGACGTTTGTCTGGCCGACGTGTGTAGACTTGTTTTGGAAACGTCAGAAAGAAGACGGGACTTTTTTAGCAGCGTAATGTATCTATTGGTTTGGTTTGGTCAGTGGTCCGACCCGACCATGCCTTACTTTACTTACTTTATTGTTTTACTGTGCGTGGACAGTCCCAATTAATCAACTGCATTAAATACAGTAAAAAGGGCAGCTTTAGCCAGCATGGCTAATATCCTCCTGTAGTCCCTGGCCAGATGACAATGGGCATCCTAAAAATACCTAAACCTAAAATGCCTTCCAGAGGTCTAGAATTAGACGACTTAGAAATAGCGTATCTTCACATGGGCTCATGTGCTGTTGTAGGTAACAGAGACACATCAGCAGAAACCACAGACTTTTGCGTATCCAGTTAAAAGCTCCGTACAGGGGCTTTAAATCGATGCCCAGATGTTGGACAGAAGGGTAAATGAAGGTTGCCACTATGCCTGGTTGAATATGAATGAAGGTCAGATGAAAAAGTTAAAAAAAAATGTTTAAAAGTGTCAAGAAGATTTAGTTTAGCGTTGATAAACTAATGCACAAACCAACATGGGTGAAAGACATTCAGTTCAGATGGTTCTAGTCAACTGGACCCAGAGATCTTTTCTGGATTAACAGTCATTTGTTCAGGTGTGTGTGTGTGTGTGTGTGTGTGTGTGTGTGTGTGTGTGTGTGTGTGTGTGTGTGTGTGTGTGTGTGTGTGTGTGTGTGTGTGTGTGTGTGTGTCACCGTTGGGGGAGTACACCCTCAGGTTGATGGGGACTGGACTGATCCCCTTGTTCTGTCCCGTCACTCGATCCGTCTCGGCCTCGATCTCCTGACGGACTTCATCGAAGTCTGTGAACTTCTTCCCTTTACAGTGCAGGAACTCCGCAAACTCTGCACACACACACACACACACACACACACACACACACACACACACACACACACACACACACACACACACACACACATACAATCACAGTAATCTATTACTATTTGCTGTAACGTGGTAATATAACGCATTACAAATGAAATTTTGGTAATATTTTACCCGTAACGCACATTATAATGCATTTTCATAAAACATGTGAAAACAAGGACGGTGACTGCGTCTGAATTAATACGTTTGAAAGGAGGTGGAGAAGCAGAGGACATGATAGGAAGTTTCTCACACATAAAACTAAAGGAAAACATAGCTCATATCCAGACAGGTCGACTTGGAGCCACTCACACCAGTGAGTTAGTTGTTGGACACGATTACAATGCGTGAAACTGTCATTTCAACCCTGTGGTTTCAATGTGCTGTTATTTAGGCAGCTACTCTATAGCTTACCTGCAACACGTAGCTTACCGCAACACGTAGCTTTAGCAGCAACACGTAGCTTTACCCGCAACACGTACCTTTACCCGCTACACGTAGCTTTAGCCGCAACACGTAGCTTTACCCGCAACACGTAGCTTTAGCCGCAACACGTAGCTTTACCCGCAACACGTAGCTTTACCCGCAACACGTAGCTTTAGCCGCAACACGTAGCTTTACCCGCAACACGTAGCTTTAGCCGCAACACGTAGCTTTAGCCGCAACACGTAGCTTTAGCCGCTACACGTAGCTTTACCCGCAACACGTAGCTTTACCCGCAACACGTAGCTTTACCCGCAACACGTAGCTTTAGCCGCAACACGTAGCTTTAGCAGCAACACGTAGCTTTAGCCGCAACACGTAGCTTTACCCGCAACACGTAGCTTTACCCGCAACACGTAGCTTTAGACGCAACACGTAGCTTTAGCAGCAACACGTAGCTTTAGCCGCAACACGTAGCTTTAGCAGCTTCAGAGGCCGACACATTATCACCCTCCACTGACTGGATGTATTATCGGCTAAACTACACTTTAGAGTCATATTTCTGCAGTTATTTTGGTAAAAGTAACTCAAAAGTACAGACTTCAACATATTTTCCCAGGAAGTCAAAAACTGGATGCTAAGAAACCAGTCATGTCAGCATTAATCTTAATAACTGTATGTTCCTATTTCCTTCTGATATGAAATATGTTTTGAGTGTTTGTGATGTGTGAGCAGGTGTATGCACATGGATGTTTGATATATGTAAACTGATAATTTGTATCTTTCTATTGTTCTTACTCACCGACCAAGGGACGACGGATAGAAAGTAGCTAGTAAGATAAATCCAGTACAAGGCATCTTCTCTCATCTCCAGACTAATGTTATTCTGTACATTGTCCCTGATACAAATAAACCTTTACTTTACTTTATTAGTTTATTTGGGTGGGACAGTGCAAATCAATGAACATATAAAAACATGTAAATGTGCCGGATAATAGCAGCAATGCTAATTTCCATCCGGAGTCCCAAAACATAAAAACAGTACAGTGACAGAAAAACATACCTAACCTATTAAACTAGAAAAAACTAAACTAAAATTAATGCAAAAGTAGTGTAACGCATTACAATTCTGGGACGGTAATATTGTAATGTAACTAATTACTTTCAAATGACAGTAACTAATCATATGTAATGTATAATATTGTGGATGTGAGGTGTCTCACCTGTGTTGGAGGTGATGAGCTGCAGCACCAGGGGGCGTCGGGTCACGATTCCTGAACCCCGGGGGAGGAAGTCTCTGTGGGGGGAGGAGGAGGGGGGGGGAGAACGGTCAGGTGGAGCTGAGAACAACACCAGAGCTGCTCAACGGACCAGGTTCGATTCCTGGGACAGTCCACTTCGTTAGTTTAGGTGTGAAAACTCGTCTGTGTGTGTCTCAACTGTGTCTACCCTTCTGTCTATCTACCTTTATTCTGAAGGAATTTAACGCAAACATCTACCTTTATTTTGAAGGAGCTTTAATACAAACGTCTACCTTTATTTTGAAGGAGCTTTAACACAAACATCTACCTTTATTCTGAAGGAATTTAACGCAAACATCTACCTTTATTTTGAAGGAGCTTTAATACAGTCGTCTACCTTTATTCTGAAGGAATTTAACGCAACCGTCTATGTTTATTTTTAACATCTACCTTTATTCTGAAGGAGCTTTAATACAAACATCTACCTTTATTCTGAAGGAGCTTTAACACAAACATCTACCTTTATTTTAAAGTTCTTTTATTTGTTTTTCAAGCACTACATGGCCTGGCCCCCCAATACATTTGTGACCTACTCTCCCCTCTTTCCAACCCAAGGACTCTTAGATCCTCGAACCAACTGCTCCTGACCGTTCCCCGGTCTAGGCTACGAGGAAAGGGTGATCGTACCTTTATTGTGAAGGAGCTTTAACACAAACGTCTACCTTTATTTTGAAGGAGCTTTAACACAAACGTCTACCTTTATTTTGAAGGAGCTTTAACACAAACATCTACCTTTATTGTGAAGGAGCTTTAACACAAACGTCTACCTTTATTCTGAAGGAGCTTTAACACAAACGTCTACCTTTATTCTGAAGGAGCTTTAACACAAACATCTACCTTTATTCTGAAGGAGCTTTAACACAAACATCTACCTTTATTCTGAAGGAGCTTTAACACAAACGTCTTCACTACTCTGACATGTGAATCTGCAGCTCGTCGTCACGACATCCTCAGTGTGTGTGCGTGTGTGTGTGATGTGTGTGTGTGTGTGTGTGTGTGTGTGTGTGTGTGTGTGTGTGTGTGTGTGTGTGTGTGTGTGTGTGTGTGTGTGTGTGTGTGTGTGTGTGTGTGTGCTGACTGCAGGGGATTCAGAGACTGCAGCTCTCCGCCTACACACACACACACACACACACACACACACACACACACACACACACACACACACACACACACACACACACACACACATCACACTGTTATTGTCAGGCGATGCTGCTTCAACAGAAACCTGCTGAGTCACGTGACCGACACCGACCAATGGGTGACGAGGGAGAGACAGAGAGAGAGAGAGAGAGCATCCTTCTCCTCGGGGTCGAGCAGGAAGAAGATATAAATATTCGGCCAATCACACGTCAGCTCAGACAAACTGACCTGTGAGGAGCCAATCATCATTTTAATGCTGCTTATCCATTTAGTGTTGTTACCATGACAACGCTCTTGATCATAGCACCAGAACCAATGAAATCAATATAATGATTGATCAATAATATCAACATCAATCAATGATTCATTTTACCAGTGTGTAATATGTAATAACATACAGTCGTTTAATGAATGGTAATGTAACTTAAAGGGATACACCAACATTTTTTTTTTCATGTCTTGTCTCACTCCCGAGTCCATGACCAGCAGATAGACACCATCCTTTCCACTGTACGTGTAGTAACAAGGGAGATAGAGCCGTATCGCCGTAATTAGCTTAGCTCAAACACTGGAAGTGTATAGGTAGTGTTAGCCTGCCTCCTACCTAAAGTCGCTAATTAGCTTAGCTCAAACACTGGAAGTGTATAGGTAGTGTTAGCCTGCCTCCACCTAAAGTCGCTAATTAGCGACTTTAGGTGGAGGCAGGCTAACACTACCCATACACTTCCAGCGTTTGAGCTAAGCTAATTAGCGACTTTAGGTGGAGGCAGGCTAACACTACCCATACACTTCCAGTGTTTGAGCTAAGCTAATTAGCGACTTTAGGTGGAGGCAGGCTAACACTACCCATACACTTCCAGTGTTTGAGCTAAGCTAATTACGGCGATACGGCTCTATCTCCCTTGTTACTACACGCACAGTGGAAAGGATGGTGTCTATCTGCTGGTCATGGACTTGGGAGTGAGGCAAGACATGAAAAAAAAAATGTTGGCGTATCCCTTTAATGTAACAGTGTGTAATAACGTGTATAACATAATCTGATGTGGAAAATAACTAAGAAATAATAATGACAAGTCATATATTCATAATGATTACAACAAAAACATTTAATGAAGGTAACGTCAGATTAATCAGACAAATAAAACCAGACTGGACAGGATTTACCTCCTCCTCTCAGTCTCTGTCTGCTTTTATCTGTCAAAAGTGAAAACATAGATTTAAACAGAAGTTACTATTAAGCCCAAAGGATGAAGGCGTCTACTCTGATACTGCTCAGTATAGTAGCTATGGTGGAATGGGTTGTAAAGACCAGGAAACAAACTGGACTGGACTGGAGAACCATGTCTGTCCACTATGACGATGACACTTATGGAATAAAATAAATGGAGAAATCTAAAAAGTGAAAATGAACGGATTGTTTTAGGGTTTGGTCTCTGGAGAGGAAAAGAAACAGCTGCTCTAAGACTGATCAGACCTGGGCAGTGAAGGGTTAATAACCAACAACCAGATGTTTGATGGAGAAACTCTTTAGTCAGGAAGAGAATAGAAAGAGGAAGATGGGATCTATCTATTATATACAAAGACTTTTCTCAGGAAGTTCTTTAGATATAAAGGAAAAGTGGGAACTAGAAATGAATGTTGTTATTGAAGATGAAGAATGGGAAGAAGTGTAGAATCACTCAGAGTTCAGTGTTTAACTGGACATTAAAAATTAGATACTTCAATCTAGAAACCTTCCAATAGGAATCTACGCTGGAGGAGGAAATGTAAACACAATCCCATTGTTTGGGATTGTCCCAGATTGATCCATGTGGCAGCTGATCCACTAGGAAATGAAGCCACTAGAGTAGAAACTGGTCTGATCGGTCCAGATAGGCTACGGACCCTGTCCTGGTTCAAACCCCCAGCTTCCTCCTGCAACACGGAGACTAAAGAACGTCTATTTAAAGGGATAGTTCAACATTTTGGCAAATTGGCCCATTGCCATAATCCCTATAGTCATAGCAGTAGGTTCGTTACCTTTAAAGGTACAATATGTAAGAATGTGGCCAAAAACGGTTACTGCAGTCACATTCAAAACACAGCGATCTGGTTTTTTCTCCCAGTCGTAGCGGCAGCTCAGTGGAAGCAGACCGTGACTGGGAGAGAGCGCTAGGTGGCGCAACATGCTAACACGTAAATTCAAAACATAAACATGATTTGCAGTCTGCAAAAAAAGATTTTTAATGCGAATACTCTGGCTGTACTATTGTTGTTGGTGAGTTCATCATGTTATATGAACATTATTCCTGAGTCTCTGTCACATATTAGGAGGATTTTACGGCCAGTTGCTTTAGATTTATTACATACTGTACCTTTAATTGTCAAATTTGGATGAACCGGGAAGAGGAGCTTTGAGAAGCTTCCGCTACAAAACAAGCTTGAAATATAGACTTATTTAATTTTTTTCGGGACAATTCCTCATGTCGGGGCTTCAATACAAGACGGACATTACATACGAGCAGCATGGAGGTATCTGGATGTTTTTTGGTGTGTCTTTGTTACGAAGACAGTTGGTATCCATTTGCAACCGTTATATGGACATGCACTGCTACGCCGAGACCCCCTGTAACTCAGAGAAGCCACGGAGGACTCTGAAACTTCTCCCAGCCCTTAGTCCACATGAGGGGGAGGAGGAGGAGATCATGAGAATTGAAATTTTCAATTCAATTTTGGGTGAACTATCCCTTTAAGTTGTGTCTGTTTCTGTTGTTCTCCTGTCAGGTGTGTAGCTACTGGTTTATATGAATAGGCCACATGTAATTAATTAAATAAATAATAGGCTAATAAGAAGAGGTGATGAGACAGACAGACAGACAGACAGACAGACAGACAGACAGACAGACAGGTAGACAGGTAGACAGGTGAATGACAGACAGACAGGTAGAGACAGACAGACAGACAGGTGGATTCAGGTAGACAGGTGTCCAGACTCACTTGCCCACGAAGTTCTCCAGCACGGAGCTCTTCCCGGCGCTCTGCCCCCCCACCACGGCGATCTGCGGCAGGTCGAGGCTGGAGTTCAGGCCGATGGACGAGAAGGCGTCTTGAAGCCGGTTCACCAGCGGGATCAGGTCCTCCATGCCGCGGTTACCCATGGTGACGGAGAGGGTCTGATGGTCTGGAGGGCTGTAGATAGAGGAGGCTGCTGGGGGCTGGGGGGGCAGCGGGGGGAGGGGGGGACAGGCCGGGATGCAGCAGCAGCAGCAGCAGCAGCAGCTCTGTCTCGGTGCAGCTGCAGCAGCGGACCAGATCAGTTAATAAATCGATGCAGATGATCAGGACCGGGATGAGGACCAGGATCAGGGATGTGAATCCTCCAGCTGTGACCTTCAGCTGCTTCTCCTCCTCTTCCTCTTCCTCCTCTTCCTCCGCTCCGCTGCAGCGAGGGACCAGCACCGCAACACACACCAGCTTCCGCCGCAGACCTTCACAATAAAAGCCGCTGCAGACCATCACAATAAAAGCCGCTGCAGACCTTCACAATAAAAGCCGACGCTACCACTGTGCCCAATCTATCAACTTCTGGACTCAACAATATAGGCTAGAGTGTGTCAGTGTCAAATTAACATTAACATCTTAATTGACTGTAAAAGTGTTATAATGTATTTTGTCCATAGAAACATGACACTTAGGCTACATTACAAATCTAATCATTCTATTCAGCAAATTCCACACAAATACAAAAACTCAAAATTTTACCAACTTCAGAAGTTTCCTACATGAATTTACAGATATATGAGGTTTTTCAAAGAGGAATAATCTTTATTCTGTTTCCTTTTTATTGATTTACCTACCTACTTTGTTCATTATTATTATATTGTTAATACCAATTACATCCTTTTGAATAGTAAATTGTGATTTATATTTTGCTGATATGTAATATCGGAGCACCTGTCTGCTGCTCCATGTAGGCTACAGCTGTTTGTTTGTACCATCCTCAATAAAGTTCATTGAAAGAAAGAAAAAGAAGCTGGAAGAGTTTCATTTAATAACAATGATATTGTTACATAAGTGGATTAATGTGACTCTGGAGCTGGGAGGAGTCTATACCTGTCTGACACGCCCAGGTGTTCAACTGCGTTTCCCACATCCGTTAAGAAGCTCTTAGCACTGAGAGCTACACTGAAAAAACTCATAGTCTTACCAAGAACTAGTATCACCAGCAGGGGGCCGCTGGTCTGGAATGGGCTGGATGAGAGTCTGAAATCAGCCAATTCCATCTCAGTCTTCAAGAAAAGGTTAAAGGTTAAAGGTGCAACTTCTTAACTCATATGTATCATGGTAATCTGGGTATGTCTGTTTGATCTCTTTGTCTATTTTGAGTTATTGATCTGTCTTGTGATTGTATGTGATGTTTTGTTTGGTAATATGTATTGTCTCATTGTCTACTTGATGTATGTTTTGTCTTGTTTTCTATCATTTGACATTTGACATATGTATGAATATGTAATACATTAGTATTACGTTTGAGGCTCCCGCCATGAGCTTTAAATAGCTTCTTGGGAGACCTGGCGCTTCACACATCTGCTTCTGTTCTTTTCTGCTCTGTCGACTAATGTCATGTGTGTTGTGCGAAATAAAAATACTGAAATACTGAATATTTGTCTTATTTCTAGTCAAAACAATCTCATTCTACTTAAAGCAGAAGTAGGCGATCCGGTGGTTTTGGCTAATGCTGCGTTCCAGGCAGGCTTTTGAAACCGTAAATTACAGCTTCAAGTCACGACTTACGACTTTGTAGCGTTCCAGGCAACCCACTCGTGTTTCTCCGACCTGTTTTACCTGTGAAAGTCACTATAACGGCCACTCGTAACTTCTGACCCGTGAACTCGTACCAGATCGAACTGGTACGACTTCACAGGTCGGAAAAACACCAGTTACGAGTTGCCTTGAACGCACCATAACAGTCCTCGTCCCTACGTCACCACATTCAGGCGCATCCCTTGGCTGCACACACAGAGAGGACCGCCCCTTTATGCCGTTCTCTCTCCTCATTGGATAAAGGTTGTAGGATACAAGGAAAGTTTTCTCCTGGGCTCAGAGCAGAGCAGAGTGACTGACAGACCCGTGTTTCAGACCAAACACTCTATAGAAGTGATTGCTGTCGGAGGATACAACTATTTAAGACTTATATTAACACAAATATATCACTCACTTCTGCTTTAAAATCAGACTCATCACATTAAAAAGCAGCTTGTTTTTAGACACTTTTTACTTCTTTCAAGCAGATTTTCACTTGAAATAAGTAGAAAAATCTGATAGTGGAGCAAGTTTTTCTTTCTTATTACAAACACAAAAAACTTGCTTTCACTGGCAGATTTTTCTACTTATTTCAAGTGAAAATTAGTTTGAAACAAGTGAAAATGATCTCAAAACAAGTTAATTTTTAGGTGATGAGTCTTATTTTAAGTGGAAAGAGATTAGTTTTGACTAGAAATGAGACATTTTGACAAGAAATAAGACAAATATTCTTAGAAAGATTTTGAGTTTTTGCAGTGTATATAAATATGGCGGCATGGTGGGGCCCTTCTGTGGAGTTTGCATGTTCTCTTCTCCAGCTTCCTCCCACAGACCAGAGACATGAGGTTAGGTTAACTGGTGACTCTACGCTGCCTATAGGTGTGAATGGTTTTCTGTCTGTATGCCGAGGGGAGAATAAGTATTTGACCCCCTACTGATTTTTGCCCTCATTTCACTTGATCAAATGTAAATTAATTTATAACCTTTATATAATGATATAATTCCTGGATGTTTCTGTTGTTCATCTATGTTTAAACTCCTTTTGTTATTACAGTCTGATAAAACAAAAGTTATTTATAAGCTAGGTGCCTTTCTGAAATGTGTTCTTCCTCTGTTTAAGTGATAGTTTTTGCTCTGTCCTGGTCAGAGATGTATGTACAAAGTATGTACAGCCCCACTGCCTCTTGCTATGTCGGATTATTTGTACTGTTTTATTGTTTGTGCTCCATACCACTTACATGGTTGTGAGAAATAAAGTAAAGTGTAAAGAAAATCAATGAATGAATGAATGTATGTTATGTATAATATACTGTATAATATATAGGCTACATATACGTCTTCATGGGTTAGGGTTACCTGTGGTTCAGGTCGATGAGTCGAGTCGTTCTACTTCTGTTCAATCGGCCAATCAGAAACAAAGACTTTGTCCAAACTGTCAGAACTTTATTTAAAACATTCAAACAAGAACAAAGGCTTTAGGGTGAAACGGTGAAACAGCACAGTTTGTATAGCAGGTCTCCATGACGACATCACGACATCATCATCATCATCATCATCATCATCATCATCATCATCATCATCATCAGTAGTGGAGCATTGATCAGCTCCAGATCATCAGTCTCTTATTGGCACCAATGGATTTAAGAAAATAGATTTACTGTTTACCAACAAACATGTTTACCAACAACCAGCTTCCTGTTTACCAACAAACACGTTGTTTACTAACACACATGTTTACCAACAAACACGTTGTCCATCTCCATCTTTGGAATAAAACAGTTGAATTGCACTTTTTCACATTTTAAATATTTTTTTTTTTCACATTTGAGGTAACTTCAGGGTTAAACTCTGACTTACCGAGCTCAGTTACCATGGTAACCAGCTCTGAGGTGAGTTACCATGGTAACCAGCTCTGAGGTCAGTTACCATGGTAACTAGCTCTGAGCGGCTAACGGTAGCGTTCGTTCGGGACTGATCTCTGACTCCAGTAAAAGGCTCCGCCCCCGGTAACCTGGAGCGTTACCGTGGTTACGGCCGTAGTGTTTTAACGTGTGCTCTTATTTTGACATCCCAGTAGCTACCGTTGGTTACTGTTACCAAGGAGACGGGAATAAAAGCAGCTAGCGAAGCTCCGGACAGAGCGGCGGCGGTGTGTAAACACATCGTAGCGTCGTCACGGCAACGGATGATGATGCTCAGACCCGTTAGATTCACACTACGTCAGTTACCGAGGCGATGGCCAGCGTCGTCGTGGTAACGCTGATCCAGACTGACACAAATATAGCCCATAATAAACATAAATATATAAATATAAATATATAAAAGATGTTTTATATCACACACTTCTACTTCTCTTCGTACCTCGATGTGGCCAAGCGTCCAATCACACGCCAGCATCTGGACAGCTGTTGATTAAAGGGGCATTTCCACTGCAGCGTCGTGTTCATTAACGAGCTCCAGACTCATTTTAAAACTGTTCTGTGGTCGTAAAGTAGCCTAACGTCCTTTTGACCATCGTTTAGAATTTAATATTCACTTTACAATTAAATTAAAGGTATAGTACGTATGAATTCCCCCCATCTAGCGGTGCGGTTGCATATCTGAACGTATTCTTGATGTTGCATTCAGGTGAAATGGGGCAGACGTCAGGCAGACAACAGACGCTGCATGTAACAGGATAAACAAGCGTCTATGGGTTTTAGTTTTGAATGCAGTGGTTATTTTATAGTTTTGCACTGGTTTATCTGTCTCATTTTAAACTTTATAGTGAAAAAAACCCTGTTTTTTCTTCTTTTTTTTATGTATCGGCTATAAAATCTTGTTTAATTATAATAGATGAAGTCAATCCTAAGTTAAGGCTTATTTACATTCATCAAAACAGTTTTCTGTCATTTAAACAACTCAGACTTGAAGTTTAAAGGTACAGTACGTAGGAATTCCCCCCATCTAGCGGTGCGGTTGCATATCTGAACGTATTCTTGATGTTGCATTCAGGTGAAATGGGGCAGACGTCAGACAGACAACAGACGCTGCATACACCACATTTAAAAAACTGGCTGAAAAGCAAATCAAAATTGCATTCACTTCTAATTTTAATTGTTCTACCGCACTTAATGTACTTTACAGTGTAAAGCCTGGCCACTATAGCACTTTATTCCACCTCTCTGTGTCTGTGCTTTGTCTTGTATGTCAGGTTCTTGTTCTTGTTGCCTGTCTTGAATGTTTGTTAGAACTTCTTTGTACCTCTGATCCCGGTGTTTTGCTCTGTCGAGTTCTTATTGTTCTGCCTGTCTTATTTCACCTGTCAGTATTGTGTCTGGTTCTGTGTCTGTCCTGTTATACATGTGTCTGTCTAATTGACCTCTGGCTAAGCCCCGCCCCCTCCACTCACTGGGACAAACAGTCAACATTGGGTGACAGTTGCTATGGCAACAGCTGTCACAGTAGAGACAGAAAGATTAAATATCATCTTGAAGTCACCAAAACTTCACTTAGCTTTACTGCTATGGCTGTCGATAGCGACGGGCTAACTTCTGTTAGCCTGTCTATGGAGTTTTACATTATACGTTAGCATTAAGCTAGCGGACTTTATGCTTAGTTGTGATACTGGCTAACATCTAAACATCTCTGACAACATGTTGCCTCAAATACGTTGTTGACTTAACTTAGAACAGATGTAGACATCCTTGTTAAGTTTATCCAGGTTTAGTTGGTGTTGTGGTCTACTGCATAACTTTATCCAGAGCAGACACTTCTCTCGGTTGAGATGTGGTTTGGGAAAAGGTAAATAAATCCCCCCCGTGGCCTCTCAGGATACCTAGTGTCAGAGTTGCATGTACCCCATGAACACCGTTTGACCATTTTAAACTTAAAATGTCAAGAAGAAACATATAAAAACGAATGAAAACTGACTAACTGCAATGCATTCTTCTCTATGTAAACTGCCAGAGGACTGCGGGTGAAAATTAGCTACTTGCTAATCCCGGTACATTTACGTTATTGGGCTTCCTCTTTTCTCTTCCTTAAAAAGAGAAAAGAAGTGATGTTATTAATGTACATTATCCTTTTTAAATAAATAAATAAATAAAATAAATTTCTCTGGTGGAGTAAAATGACATCCGGTTGGTTTGCCGACGGCCGTCTGCCTGACTGCACCTGAATGCAACACCAGTGCCTCCGTCCTTCCTCACACTACACAGTGGTGACAGTGGCTTTCATTTGTAGCAGCTGTGATTCACCTTCAGTCAAATACGGATTCATGAAAGACAGGTTTGATTGTTGCCATAGCGACTGACTCAGCATCACGCCGTTTAACATCCTCCTGACAGGACCTGGTTACCACGACAACCAAGGTTACCACAACAACCTGAGAATCTGTTTGTTTGTCTGTTTGTCAGTAGCATCACACTCAGTCCAGGACGGATCAGGGTCCAGACTGGACCAGGACCTGGACCAGGACCAGGACCAGGACCAGGACCTGGGACCAGGACCAGGACCAGGACCAGGACCAGGACCTGGGACCAGGACCAGGACCAGGACCAGGACCAGGACCTGGGACCTGGGACCAGGACCAGGACCAGGACCAGGACCAGGACCAGGACCAGGACCAGGACCAGGTGACATCACAGTGACATCACAGTGACATCACATCACAAATTAACTTTGTTCATTCACCTTGAACCACCTGGTCCACCTGGTCCAGGTGTGTTCAAGTTCCTGGTTACGCAGAGAGACCTGTTGGTGCTGGTCCAGGTGGATCTGGTCCAGGTGGTTCTGGTCCAGGTGGTTCCGGTCCAGGTGGGTCATTCCTGGTCCAGGTGGATCATTCCTGGTCCAGGTGGTTCTGGTCCAGGTGGGTCATTCCTGGTCCAGGTGGATCATTCCTGGTCCAGGTGGTTCTGGTCCAGGTGGATCATTCCTGGTCCAGGTGGTTCTGGTCCAGGTGGTTCTGGTCCAGGTGGTTCTGGTCCAGGTGGGTCATTCCTGGTCCAGGTGGATCATTCCTGGTCCAGGTGGTTCTGGTCCAGGTGGTTCCGGTCCAGGTGGATCATTCCTGGTCCAGGTGGATCTGGTCCAGGTGGTTCTGGTCCAGGTGGATCATTCCTGGTCCAGGTGGTTCTGGTCCAGGTGGTTCTGGTCCAGGTGGGTCATTCCTGGTCCAGGTGGATCATTCCTGGTCCAGGTGGTTCTGGTCCAGGTGGTTCTGGTCCAGGTGGATCATTCCTGGTCCAGGTGGTTCTGGTCCAGGTGGTTCTGGTCCAGGTGGATCATTCCTGGTCCAGGTGGTTCTGGTCCAGGTGGTTCTGGTCCAGGTGGATCATTCCTGGTCCAGGTGGTTCTGGTCCAGGTGGTTCTGGTCCAGGTGGATCTAGTCCAGGTGGTTCTGGTCCAGGTGGTTCTGGTCCAGGTGGTTCTGGTCCAGGTGGATCTGGTCCAGGTGGATCTAGTCCAGGTGGTTCTGGTCCAGGTGGACCCGTCTGGTTCGGCAGCTTGACGAAGGCGATGGCGGCGAGTTCTTTACAGAACTCCTCCAGAACGATGACGCCTCTCAACAGGGTCAGGTGTTCCTGACTGAGGACAGACAGACAGGTTAGAGACAGACAGGTACAGAGTAGAGAGACAGACAGACAGGTTAGAGACAGACAGGTAGAGAGACAGACAGGTTAGAGAGACAGACAGGTTAGAGACAGACAGGTTAGAGAGACAGACAGGTTAGAGAGACAGACAGGTAGAGAGACAGACAGGTTAGAGAGACAGACAGGTTAGAGACAGACAGGTAGAGAGACAGACAGGTTAGAGAGACAGACAGGTTAGAGAGACAGACAGGTTAGAGACAGACAGGTTAGAGAGACAGACAGGTTAGAGAGACAGACAGGTAGAGAGACAGACAGGTTAGAGAGACAGACAGGTTAGAGACAGACAGGTAGAGAGACAGACAGGTTAGAGAGACAGACAGGTTAGAGAGACAGACAGGTTAGAGAGACAGACAGGTTAGAGAGACAGACAGGTTAGAGAGACAGACAGGTTAGAGACAGACAGGTAGAGAGACAGACAGGTTAGAGAGACAGACAGGTTAGAGACAGACAGGTAGAGAGACAGACAGGTTAGAGAGACAGACAGGTTAGAGACAGACAGGTAGAGAGACAGACAGGTTAGAGAGACAGACAGGTTAGAGACAGACAGGTTAGAGACAGACAGGTTAGAGAGACAGACAGGTTAGAGACAGACAGGTTAGAGAGACAGACAGGTTAGAGACAGACAGGTAGAGAGACAGACAGGTTAGAGAGACAGACAGGTTAGAGAGACAGACAGGTTAGAGAGACAGACAGGTTAGAGACAGACAGGTAGAGAGACAGACAGGTTAGAGAGACAGACAGGTTAGAGACAGACAGGTAGAGAGACAGACAGGTTAGAGAGACAGACAGGTTAGAGAGACAGACAGGTTAGAGACAGACAGGTTAGAGAGACAGACAGGTTAGAGACAGACAGGTAGTGAGATAGACAGGTAGAGAGACAGACAGGTAGACAGACAGACAGTTGGAGAGACAGACAGACAGGTAGACAGACAGACAGGTTAGAGACAGACAGGTAGACAGACAGACAGGTTAGAGACAGACAGGTAGACAGACAGACAGTTGGAGAGACAGACAGACAGGTAGACAGACAGACAGGTTAGAGACAGACAGGTAGACAGACAGGTAGAGACAGGTTAGAGACAGACAGGTGGAGAGACAGACAGACAGACAGGTAGAGAGACAGACAGGTAGTTACCCGTGGGCGGGGCTCAGGCCCAGCAGAGTTCTCCTGGTGTTCAACAGTCGTTCAGTCAGAGCAGGAATCTGCTGGATCCTCTGCATCAGGTCGCCCATCACCTGAGAGACAGACAGGTGAGACAGGTGAGACAGACAGGTGAGACAGACAGGTGAGACAGACAGACAGGCCGACAGGTGTCTTACCCTGATGAGGACGGAGAAGAGCGACCTGCAGCAGACAGACAGGTGGATGTAGGGGTTCAGCAGGTACTCGTGCAGCAGAGGATGACTGAAGGACGAGAGTCTGGACAGCACCGAGGTCAGCTGCAGGTTGACCTCATAGGGCTGGAGAGACAGACAGGTAGAGAGACAGACAGGTAGAGAGAGAGACAGACAGGTAGAGAGAGAGACAGGTAGAGTCAGTCAGACAGACAGACAGACAGACAGACAGACAGACAGACAGACAGACAGACAGGTAGAGAGACAGACAGACAGACAGACAGGTAGAGAGACAGACAGACAGACAGACAGACAGACAGACAGACAGACAGACAGACAGACAGACAGACAGACAGACAGACAGACAGACAGACAGGTAGAGAGACAGACAGGTGAGTCAGACAGACAGACACACAGACACACACAGACAGACAGACAGACAGACAGACAGACAGACAGACAGTCAGACAGACAGACAGACAGACAGACAGACAGCTGTCTACCTGCTCCAGGATTCTTCCCAGTCGGTCAAACAGGACTTTGAACAGGTGACCTTCAAAGAACTCCGCCCCCTCACCTGAGGAGGGGGAGGGGGAGGGGGGAGGGAGAGTGAGCGGCCAATCCCACGACTGAGACAGAGACTGACAGTCGGTCACCTAGGAGACGGGGGCGGAGCCTGTTAGACACCTGGATCACAGTCACTGACAACTGATGTTCAGACGACGACGGGTCTAAGGAAGTTTACTTTCTAAGGCCCAGTTCCAATTCTAGTTTCCCTCCCTACTCCTAGCCCTAGCCCCTTGAAACGGAGCTACGATTCGTAGAGGTTGAAAGTCAACCAAGCTTTTGCTACAAATCCTGTATTTAAAACCATGTTAACTTAAAGGGATATTCCAGCGTAAGTTTAAGCCATGGTCCAACGCACCGTAACACCGAGTTAGACCCCCCCTGGAGAGATGAAGTCTGCTAACCGCTAGCTTCTCTAGTTGTAGCAACTTCAGCAATGACCGCACCATAACAAACAGCGCAGTCTATTGATCCACTATCCACCGATCAAAAAGCCACTTACAGCCACAAATGATGCTCAGAACAGCACCAAACGTCATCAACAGTACAAACAGGGTTCAGGGTTTCATTTCGATGGGCGCCACTATCAGTTTGAGACCGAGTTTACTGAAGACGAGCTGAAGGAAATGGAGGAGAAAAGTGAAAGAGGGGGAGCTGCGGTGAAACCAGATGTTTGTGCTGAAACCAGATGTCTGTGCAGAAACCAGATGTCTGTGCTGAAACCAGATGTTTGTGCAGAAACCAGATGTTTGTGCTGAAACCAGATGTTTGTGCTGAAACCAGATGTTTGTGCTGAAACCAGATGTTTGTGCAGAAACCAGATGTCTGTGCTGAAACCAGATGTTTGTGCAGAAACCAGATGTTTGTGCTGAAACCAGATGTTTGTGCTGAAACCAGATGTTTGTGCTGCCAGTCGGCCTCGGTGTGTGTTGTCAGTGCCTGGACTCTGTGCTGGACACGGAAAGTTGCTGCATAGCGTACAACTGGAGCAGAGTGGGTGAGTTGTTTTCGTCTCTTTTCAATAGAAACCAGGCTAAGCTAACAGATGTTTGATGCCTCGTATTATGGGATGGGACCCTGTTTGTACTGTTGATGACGTTTGGTGCTGTTCTGAGCATTATTTGTGGCTATAAATTGGTTTTTGATCGGTTGCGCGTGGATCCGTATACTGCGCTGTTTGTTATGGTGCAGTCATTGCTAAAGTTGCTACAACTAGAGAAGCTAGCGGTTAGCAGACTTCATCTCTCGAGGGGGGGTCTAACTCGGTGTTACGGTGCGTTGGACCATGGGTTAAACTTACGCCGGAATATCCCTTTAATGTAATTGTGGTGATTTCTGTCCGTAGGCTCCAGAGCCCCGAGGCAGCGCTGCTCCTCTGTCCAATACACATATGAACCTTCACTTTACATTCACACTAACTAATGCTACTGATACAGCTGTTAGATTTCATCAATGAGAGATAAACCGACCGCACATTGGGATCTAAACAGCTACTTTCTCACATGAAAAAATATTAAAACTTAACAAAGTGACGTAATAACAGCGCTACAGCCAGAAATAAAACAGCTGCCGTTTGCCGCGAGATGCATTCTGGGAAACTTGTCATAGCCCTCGGCTTGAAGTGTGCCTCTGAAAAATCTCAGTTTGAAGGTCCTGATAGCCAGACCACTTCCCCCTAAATAAATGGTGTGTGTGTGTGTGTGTGTGTGTGTGCTGACCAGGGTGTGAGCGTCGTGAACATACGACTCGTATCCTCCCTCCTGCAGCAGCTGAGCTGATCGCACCTGAACAGGAACCAGACACAAGAAACTACAGACACACACACACACACACACACACACACACACACACACACACACACACACACACACACACACACACACACACACACACACACACACACACACACACACACAATGTTGTTACAGGCTCAGGTAAGGACGATGATGATGATGTCACTACCTCACTCTAGAGCGCTGTAAAAGAGAGTAAGGACACCACCATTGACTCCCGTGGTAAGGGTTTAAGGGTTTAAGGGTTTAAGGGTTTAAGGGTTTAAGGGTTTAAGGGTTTAAGGGTTTAAGGGTTTTGCCCCCTAGTGGCAGGATGTGGGTATTGCAACAGCGCCCAGAAAACCCATTCACTCCAATGTATGTGTGTTGCCCACTTGCTGGTAAATTGATGAAAACGGCCGTGTTTTTGTTTTTATGTGTCTTGGTCATATCAGATTATACTTATAATTTGTTTATTACAAAATGTAGATTGAAACATTAATGTAGAAAACTGTTTTTTTTTACTCTCCTATGTGTTAATGTTTATCTGTAAAGGATCCTCAATGATGCTATTAACGTGGGTGATCTATAAATGTCCTTAAATGATTGAAAACACCACACTGCTCATTCACCAACAATGCAGAGATGTCAGTTCTTTTGTAAAACCCATATTCCTCCACCAGGAGGCGCTGCCATTGGACCAATGCTGTCCTTACTCTCTTTTACAGTGCTCTACCTCACGTGTGTGTGGTGGGCGTGGTCACCTGTTGATGACATCAGCAGCTGATCCCAGTCCAGAGGGGGGAGGGGCCGGGGGCCGAGGGGGAGGGAGGAGCTGAGCGTCGGAGAACAACAAACTGTCGGAGAAGAACGGATCTTCCTCCAGGTCCCTGAACGGGAACACAGAAACAGGAAGTGTCCAACATGAGGAAACATGGACAAGGGTCAACTGTCTGAGCTTCTCCGACACTCGGCCAAATTCTCAGAAGTTTTATGACATTTGCTGAGGGAACCTCAGGGAATGTCGTAAAACCTTAAGCTGCGTTCACACCGGACCTTTTATTTTTGTCGCTGTCGCTCGTAAACTAAAGACACCCACTTCCAACTCATCCTTCTCTGGGCAGAGTTTTTTCAAGTTGGGGGACTTTTCAACAGTTCATAGTACCCCTTTCCCCGCTTAACGATCCACGGGTATGGGCACCGCGTTCGGCCAAGGCATCGCTTCCATATTGGCGGTCATAGGCACGCACCTAGCCCGCTCTCTGGGGTCCCCAGACGGGGAGAGAGGCAAAGGGAATGCCCAGCGAAGTTCCTGGGAATGCCCAGCGAAGTTCCTGGTCCTTTTCCCTCGCGGAGGTGGGCGGGGTTTATCATATCATGCCGAAGGTGTTCCCAAAAACTATGCAATACCTCGACCCCGGTAGATGTTGATTGGGTGACTTCTTCCTCGGGAAAAGTAACCCAAGTCTACACCTCTCAACTTGCCAAAGGTCAGTCGGGATCCTTGGGAAACTTTTCCAAAGAGATAAGTAACTGTAAATGAATCATGACCACTGGTCCATTTTCCCCCAAATCTGAGCTGCAGCCACAGCCAGCGAGTGGGGGGATGGGCTCTGGTGACATTCCTTTCAATTAAGGTGGATAACTCGTGGAAGCCTTTAGCTACGGGGCTGAAATTTTACTATGGTACTCGGGGGGCTAGGGCCATCAACTGCGCAACGTTTCAGAGCTGTGGCACCTTCAGAAGGGTCAGAGGTCACTGGTCAGTGTTAAATCTGAGGTTTTTAGGCCTCATTTCCTGGGGAAAAACATCAAGGCTTTAAGCAAGGGGGCTGAAATTCGAGTATGAGCATCAGGAAGAGGGTCGCGATCACTGTGCAAAGTTTCAGACCTCTCGGACCGTCGGAAGGTTTGCAGCTGACAGTCCAGGCTCCTTTCTCGGCCTTCGAAGCCTGGATTTAGAAGCCTTTGGTCTAATAACTCCCACACGCTTTGAGGTGGGAGGCTGAAACTTCGATATTTTCATCGGGGGGCCGAGGCCGTCTGCCGTGCAAAATTTCAGATCCCTCTGACCTTTCAGAGCGGGTCAAAGGTTAGTTGTCAATAACGGGGGACTTAAATGAGAGAAATAACCGTAAATGAATCACGAGCATCAGAGAGAACCGACAGGAAGCAGCAGAGACTCAACCAGGTGAACACAGGTGCAGTCGACTCACTCGCTGTCGTCGTTGGCCTCGGTGTGTCTGTCGTCCGCGCCTGCAGCGGGTGGAGACAGGTAACTCCGCCCCCGCAGGTGACGCAGCACCAGCACGTCCAGAATGTCCCTGTGAGGCTTCTGTAGCAGCTCCTCCACCAGAGACAGAGACGCCATGCTGATCTGAGGATGTGGCATACAGAGCCATCAGTAGTACATTATTATATATATATATATATATATATATATATATATATATATATATATATATATATATTATTATAGTCTGTGTTTTATGGTGAAAAAGGGTGACTTATTGTTTGAAAAATGTAGTTATCTAGCAGTATGCAGTGTCTAACTCCGACCAGCAGAGGGCGCGTTCGCTACACGGTGTGTGTTCAGGAACAAAGGAAGTCTCGCGTGAATACGTTCAGAGAATGAGAACACACACTTGAGTGTGAAGTTTCCGTATGTGTGTGGCGAACTGTGATGATAAAATACATATTTTTGCTCTTTGCAGGTAAGAGGGGAGAGTTAGAATCGTGTAATGAAAGGGTGAATATGTTATGTCGTAGTTTATGAGCCCGGTTCTGTTTTATGTGGGATTGTTATGAGCGTTACTTAGTCAGCAAATGTCACGTACTGAAAACGGCTAGCTAGTAGTTAGCACTGGTTGCCTAGTTACCGCGAGCAACAGGAAAACTATGAGCCGGTCTAAAGAGCCCGGACTTCTGGTGTAGTTCATAGATAAATAAATAAATAGGTTAAAATAGATATACATGATTGATTTGATTAATTTGACAATGTTAGATTAGATTAGATAAAAACTTTATTCATCCCGAAGGAAATTATTTGGCCAGGCCGCTCCAGAGACATGATTAATACTGTGTGTTTGCTAAATAAGTTGATATATTGAATGTACATGATGAAACTGGCCAGGAATAGTGATACAACAGTCACATGATCTATTGTTTTAATGTTGGTACAGATGTTATGATTTTTCTGTGTTAGAATATCGAATACGTTCAGAGAATGAGAACACACACTTGAGTCTGAAGTTTCTATGTGTGTGGCGAACTGTGATGATAAAAGCACATATTTTTGCTCTTTGCAGAACAAAATAAAAGACTTTCAAATTAAATGTGTAGTGGAGGGCAGCTTCACAACAAATTTCCCCTGTGGGACATTAAAGTTTATCCTATTCTATTCTATTCTATTCTATTCTATTCTATTCACTCTGCACCACGCTACAAGGACAGACGAGCACGGTCACGCCACAGGAAGCTCAGGTGGACTCACCTGGTCGGAGATGTGGTCACAGCGCTGCAGCAGCAGGTGAGTCAGGGAGCGTGTCCTCAACAGGAAGTGGACCAGCCGGTCCAGCAGAGAGGACGACTGCACCAGTCTGACCACGGCACACAGCACGGAGGTGGAGGTCAGGACCAGCTGCTCACACCTGGACACCAGAGAGGATACCTGTATCACACCTGGATCACACCTGAATCACACCTGGATACGATGATGATGATGATGATGATGAAGAAGATGAAGATGAAGATAAGGATAGACTTACATGTTCAGCAGCTGAGGCTGAAGAACCTCGACCAACCACACCTGGTGAACACACTGAGCCAACTGCACCGACACCACCTGTTCTCTCAAACACACACACACAGGGGTTACTATGGTAACCATGGGCCGTACCTGGCCACAGTGAGCAGAGTGTGACATCACAGTGTGACATCACGGCGTGTTTACCTGTGGAGACTCTCTCATCAGGTGATCCAGGAAGTCGAACCAGGAGAAGAAGTTGGTCATGTGATCAGCAGCCGGAGACTCAGAGCTGCAGCGAGAGAACTGAGAGCTGCACAGAGAGAGACAGATACTGCAGTAATACTACTAATACTGCTGTAATACTACTAATACTGCAGTAATACTACAGTAATACTACTAATACTGCAGTAAGACTACAGCAATACTCGAGGGCCACAGGCAGCAGCACTCTGCCCCCTGGTGGCAGACACACAACTCAGAGGCTCTGACATCAAACTGAGGCAGTTACCACGGTTACACTGACTAACTGCTGTCCAGTGTGTGTGTGTGTGTGTGTGTGTGTGTGTGTGTGTGTGTGTGTGTGTGTGTGTACCTCCATGGTGTGTGTGGCCAGCTCTGAGTCTCTCCAGCATCCAGACTCTCCAGAGGCAGCAGGGAGTAGAGCTCCGTCAGCCGCCCAGCCAGCAGCTGCCCCAGCTGGGCCTGAAGGGAGAGCAGCTCCCCTGGTCCAGACTGGAGCTCAGACTGGAGCTCCGACTGCAGCCCCGAGAGCAGCAGGAGGCTCTCATAGGCCTTCAGGCTGACGGAGGATCTCTATGGGGAGAGATGATCACTGATAATCAATAACCACTGACACATCCACTGATAATCAATAATCAATAAGCAGTGGCTGGTGAACTGACCTGACTCTTGGTGAGCTGCAGCAGAGCCGTCAGCAGGCTGCTGCTCTCTGATTGGACAGCACCGCGGTCAGAGGAAGCTGATTGGCTGGAGGAGGGAGGAGTCTCTGCTGTGTGGTTGGAGGAGCAGGGCTGTGATTGGCTGGAGGAGCAGGGCTGTGATTGGCTGGAGGAGCAGGGCTGTGATTGGCTGGAGGAGGGAGGGGTCTCTGCAGTGTGGTTGGAGGAGCAGGGCTGTGATTGGTTGGAGGAGCAGGGCTGTGATTGGCTGGAGGAGCAGGGCTGTGATTGGTCAGAGGGAGGAGTCTCTGCAGTGTGGTTGGAGGAGCTGGGCTGTGATTGGCTGGAGGCTGGAGTCCTGGCTGCTGGTTGGTCTACAACCTGATGACACAACAACTGTTTGATCATATCACATGGTAGCTGCTGGTTAACTGCTGGTTAACTGTTGGTTAACTACTGGTTAAATGTTGGTTAACTGCTGGTTAACTACTGGTTAAATGTTGGTTAACTGCTGGTTAACTACTGGTTAAATGTTGGTTAACTACTGGTTAAATGTTGGTTAACTACTGGTTAAATGTTGGTTAACTACTGGTTAAATGTTGGTTAACTACTGGTTAAATGTTGGTTAACTGTTGGTTAACTGCTGGTTAACTACTGGTTAACTGTTGGTTAACTGCTGGTTAACTACTGGTTAAATGTTGGTTAACTGCTGGTTAACTACTGGTTAAATGTTGGTTAACTGCTGGTTAACTACTGGTTAAATGTTGGTTAACTGCTGGTTAACTACTGGTTAAATGTTGGTTAACTGCTGGTTAACTACTGGTTAAATGTTGGTTAACTGCTGGTCAACTACTGGTTAACTGTTGGTTAACTACTGGTTAACTGTTGGTTAACTGCTGGTTAACTACTGGTTAAATGTTGGTTAACTGTTGGTTAACTGCTGGTTAACTGCTGGTTAACTTCTGGTTAACTGTTGGTTAACTGCTGGTTAACTGCTGGTTAACTGTTGGTTAACTGCTGGTTAACTGTTGGTTAACTGTTGGCTAACTGTTGGTTAACTGCTGGTTAACTACTGGTTAACTGCTGGTTAACTGCTGGTTAACTACTGGTTAACTGCTGGTTAACTGCTGGTTAACTGTTGGTTAACTGTTGGTTTAGTTTAGTTTAGTTTATTTAGATCCCCATTAGCTTTTGCCACGCAGCAGCTATTCTTCCTGGGGTCTTTTCATCATAATAAATGACAAATACAAACCATTAACACATAAAATACATTAATACATAAAAAAAAAAAAAAAAAAAAATACATACAGAAAACACATACTCAATACAAGAAAACAAACAAACAAACAAAAAAAAAAACATCCAAGACAAACACTTAACATATGTTACCCGCTCCTACATTGAATCACTACACAACAAGGATACCAGGACCCAGTTTTACAAATAGGCTACTAATGGTCAAAATTGCGATCAAAATAATAATCTCTTAATTTCATTTTAAAACTAACCATGTTTCTTTGTTGTATAACATAATTCGGAAGGGCATTCCACTCCTTCATAGCTCGATATAATACTGTGCCTTGAGAGAGTGCCCTGGGTAAAATAAAATAACCTCCAGCAGCATGTCGAGTTGAATAATTATGTGTGTTTGAACTAAAAGACAATTTTCTATACAAAATGTATGGCATTTTAGTTGTTATTATATTTTTAAGAAAAACCATCAACAAATATGACAATCTGTGCTTAACATCCAGCCAACCAAGACTGGCATGCATTTGACAAATATTCGACCTTATTCCACACATAAGTGCAACACGTGCTGCTTTATTTTGTATAAGTTGCAGTTTTCTGATGTTGGCTAGTGAGGTATTGGACCAAACAACTGTACAATAATCCATATGCGACAAAACCAGTGCTTGAATGACTTGTTTAGTAATTTGTGTTGTTAAATATTTAGAGCATCTCCTAATCATTGAAAGAATGTTTCCAATTTTGGTTATTATCCTCTTTATATGCATGTCCCATGATAATGTACGATCTATGATGATTCCTAATAATTTTACCTCTTTCACATGTTTAATTAATTTGTTATTGATCCTCACATTAAGCTCTGGGTTTGAACGCAGTGAATAGTTTGATCCAATAACCATACTAGTTGTTTTTGACACATTCAAAATTAATCCATTACAGTTAACCCACTCAGAAACCAACTTCATTTCTTCATTTAAATGTCTATTTAATCCATCAATAGTTCTTTCAGCTATGTAAATTGTCGTATCATCGGCATACATTGTCATGCGAGCTGTTTTTAATGCCAAGGGAAAATCATTGGTGAAGATTGAGTACAAAAGAGGTCCAAGGCAACTTCCTTGGGGTACTCCCTGTTTTACTTGTTTTAAATCTGACTCACTTCCATTAAAATAAACCATTTGCCATCTCTCACTCAAATAACTTTTAATAATTAACAAAGCTGATGATGAAAACCCATAATGTTTCAGTTTTGCCAATAATAATTCATGATCTAGAATATCAAACGCTGCCGAAAAGTCCAGGAAGACAGCTCCTATCATTTTCTTCTGCGAGATTTCATTGCACCAGTCATCTAACATTTGTGTCATAGCTGTTGTTGTAGAATATTTTTCCCTGTAAGCATGCTGAAAATCTGTAAATAAATAATTATTAGAAAAATATGACTGAATTTGCTCATACACAATTTTTTCCATGATTTTACTCAAAATTGGCAATAAACTGATAGGTCGACTATTTGACTCAGAAAACTGCAACTTTTTGTTTTTGGGAATTGGTATTATTTTTGCAATTTTCCATCCTTGTAGCCATATATTTTTAGTCAAACATAAATTAATTATATGTGTTACCACTGGGGCCACAATACCAACAATAGGTTTCAATAACCTTCCATCAAGAAAATCAACCCCAGGTGACTTATTCTTACAATTCATTAATAATAACTCAACTTTAGAAACTGTAACAGTCTTGAAATCAAAAATACATTCTTTACCTTTAACTACTAGTTAACTGTTGGTTAACTACTGTTTTACTGTTGGTTAACTGTTGGTTAACTACTAGTTAACTGTTGGTTAACTACTGGTTTACTGCTGGTTAACTGTTGGTTAACTACCAGTTAACTGTTGGTTAACTACTGGTTAACTGCTGGTTAACTGTTGGTTAAATGTTAGTTAACTTCTGGTTAACTACTGGTTAACTGCTGGTTAACTGTTGGTTAATTGTAGGTTAACTACTGGTTAACTGCTGGTTAACTGCTGTATAACAGCTGGTTAACTGCTGGTTGACTGCTGGTTAACAGCTGGTTAACTGCTGGTTAACAGCTGGTTAACTGTTGGTTAACTGCTGGTTAACTGCTGTATAACTGTTGGTTAACTGCTGGTTAACAGCTGGTTAACTGCTGGTTAACTGCTGGTTAACAGCTGGTTAACTGCTGGTTAACAGCTGGTTAACTGTTGGTTAACTGCTGGTTAACAGCTGGTTAACTGTTGGTTAACTGCTGGTTAACTGCTGTATAACAGCTGGTTAACTGCTGTATAACAGCTGGTTAACTGCTGGTTAACTGTTGGTTAACTGTTGGTTAACTGCTGGTTAACTGCTGTATAACAGCTGGTTAACTGCTGGTTAACTGCTGTATAACAGCTGGTTAACTGCTGGTTAACTGTTGGTTAACTGCTGGTTAACTGTTGGTTAACTGCTGGTTAACTGCTGGTTAACTGCTGGTTGACTGTTGGTTAACTGCTGTATAACTGCTGGTTAACTGCTGGTTAATTGCTGGTTAACTGCTGTATAACAGCTGGTTATCTGCTAGTTAACTGCTGGTTAACTGTCGGTTACCTCTAAGACACATCTGAGCACTTGTGGGTCCTGTTTGACTCTGGAGCAGACGACCAATAGGAACTGAGCTTCTTCCTTCTCTGTCTGGGATCCAGGAAGTGCACAGAGACGAATCAGCTTCTGAGAGGGGCGGAGCAGAGGTGATGTCACAGTGACATCATCATTCATGTGTCAGTTCAAGTGAAAATGAGAGTCAGTAGTGGCTGTGTCCGAAATCCCCCCTACTCACTATATAGTAGCTACCAAATAAATGCAGTAGTGACCAGTGTAGCTACCAAATAAATGTAGTAGTGACCGGTGTAGCTACCAAATAAATGCAGTAGTGACCGGTGTAGCTACCAAATAAATGAAGTAGTGACCGGTGTAGCTACCAAATAAATGAAGTAGTGACCGGTGTAGCTACCAAATAAATGAAGTAGTGACCGGCGTAGCTACCAAATAAATGAAGTAGTGACCGGTGTAGCTGCCAAATAAATGAAGTAGTGACCGGTGTAGCTACCAAATAAATGAAGTAGTGACCGGCGTAGCTACCAAATAAATGAAGTAGTGACCGGTGTAGCTACCAAATAAATGCAGTAGTGACCGGTGTAGCTACCAAATAAATGCAGTAGTGACCGGTGTAGCTACCAAATAAATGCAGTAGTGACCGGTGTAGCTACCAAATAAATGCAGTAGTGACCGGTGTAGCTACCAAATAAATGCAGTAGTGACCGGTGTAGCTACCAAATAAATGCAGTAGTGACCGGTGTAGCTACCAAATAAATGCAGTAGCGACCGGTGTAGCTACCAAATAAATGAAGTAGTGACTGGTGTAGCTACCAAATAAATGAAGTAGTGACCGGTGTAGCTACCAAATAAATGCAGTAGTGCAGCAGCCTCAATAAATGTGTCCAGCTGCCAGAGTTGTCCGGTCGCGGCTTCCACAGACTCCCACAACAAACATCAGAGCAAATTTCCTAACAAGTGTTATAAACTGACCACAGACTCTGGATAGCGAGGCTAATTTCTTTTAGCCCATCTATGGTGTTTTACATTAATGTTAGCATTAAGCTAGCAGACTTTATGCTTAGTTGTGACACTGGCTGTGTGTGTTTTGAACGTTGTTTCAAACTATGTGGGTTTGATTGAACATATTTGATGCTTAAATATATATATATCACCGCTTAATATATTGCTTTACTCCTCTTTTTATGTTGGTACCTATACACTGTAGGGCTATGCTACACCTGCCGTTACCATGGTTGTATCCATGGTAACTACACCGGCCGTTACGATCGCAGTCGGAACGTTTTAATTACGCAACGTAATACGTCATTAACTGTGCGGCGGAGTAGTGTCCAAAAGTGTTTTTTTATTTGACCAATGAGTCACTATATTGAATTCATTATATAGTGAGTAGGGAGGAGGGAATGAGGGAGGGATTTAGCACACAACCAGTGAGTGTGTGAGCGTGTGTGTGTGTGTGTGTGTGTGTGTGTGTGTGTGTGTGTGTGTGTGTGTGTGTGTGTGTGTATGTGTGTGTGTGTGTGTGTGTGTGTGTGTGTGTGTGAGCTGGTGTTTACCTGTACAGGTCTGTAGACGTTGACCAGGTGCAGCACCGGTTTCTGCACCTGAGACAGCAGCTTGGAGAAGAACAGCAGCACCTGCTGAGACATCCCCGGGGGGTACTGGAGGGAAGGGGGAAGGGGGGGGGGGGGGGGGGGGGGGGGGGGGGGGGGGGGGGGGGGGGGTAGTTAGTGACGACATCATCCTCCTCCTCCTCTAACCTGTCTGACCTTTGACCTCAGGTCCAGGTGAAGTTACCTGAGCTTTTCCCAGCGTGACCAGAGTCTCCAGCAGTTTGTGCTGCAGCAGATACTCCATACACACTCCTGTGTCCTCCACCTGGATCAATACACATCAATCAACACATCACTGATCAATACACACAGCCTGGATCAATACACAGTATCAATACATCACTGATCAATACACACTGCCTGGATCAATACACAGTATCAATACATCACTGATCAATACACACAGCCTGGATCAATACACACCAATCAACTCATCACTGATCAATACACACAGCCTGGATCAATAGAGAGCCGAAGCGGAAGCAGGAAGTAACGTCGCCATGGGAACTCAACTCTGAAAAAGTCTCCATGCAAATGAACGGGAGTCAAAGTTTTATTTCTAATCTGGTTGAACAGTGTGATGATAAAACTCTCTGAGCTCTACCTGTTTAAAACACCACGGTTCATGAAGAGAAACCAGCAGTTTGTTGTCACGGCAACAGAAGAATGTATTTAGTGTGAAGACGCTCTACGGACTACAGAGAGTTTTATTCTACAATAGTTTTACAACAAACTGCTGGTTTCTCTTCATGAACCGTGGTGTTTTAAACAGGTAGAGCTCAGAGAGTTTTATCATCACACTATTCACTCACATCAGAAATAAAACTTTGACTCCCGTTCACTCACATGGAGACTTTTTCTGAACTGAGTTCCCATGGCGACCGTTACTTTCTTGCTTCCGCTTCAGCTCTTTATACACATCGAGCAGCTGTTACCTGTTGTTTCTCCTCGTACACCAGGATGTCCAACATCTGTCTGAGACGCCAGGGGATCTCTGTCTGTTTGACTGGACGGCTGTCATCTACACACACACACACACACACACACACACACACACACACACACACACACACACACACATGAGAAGGACACTCTCTGACATCACCCCCCCCCCCCCCTGTCCCTCTCCCTCCTCCTCACCTGTCGTCTCAATGTAGTAGTTTGTGATCGATTTCCAGTGATCAATGAAGGAATCCAACAGCTGGACGGTGGGCTCCCTCTGAGAGACAGACAGGTAGAGACAGACAGGTAGAGACACACAGGTGAAGACAGACAGGTAGAGACAGACAGGTAGAGACAGACAGGTAGAGACAGACAGGTAGAGACAGACAGGTAGAGACAGACAGGTAGAGACAGACAGGTAGAGACAGACAGGTAGAGACAGACAGGTAGAGACAGACAAATAAGGACACATCGGTCAGTCAGTAACGTCATGGCGTTATGTGTGTGGCTCCAGGTGGATTGTTTATGAAGTTAACGAGCTCTGGCCTGAGAATCAGAGGTTACCATGGCAACTTGAGGTGGTTACCACGGCGATAGGGCCCCCCCCAGGCTGAGGCAGACAGAAACATGGAGAAAAAGAGCGATTTTCTGCCTCTGCACTGGTCTCGCATTTAGGCTTATTCTGACAGAACGGTAACTCCTATCAGAACAAAACACAGACCGTGAGCGTCACAAGGACTTGCTGAACGATTTGGTGTGATTTTGGTGTTTCTACAGTAAACATTTTGGAAACACTTGCAAGTTTAAAACATCAGTCCGTTCTGCTTCTCTCAGAAAATATTTGTATTGGAGTCAATGAGGAGCAGAGACAGACGTGGCCGCACTCAGAGGCTGATTCTGTAAATTCTGTAAGTCTCTCTGATATTTTGAGCACATGATGGGAAACAGAACAAGTTTGTCTACAAATTTGGAAAAAATCATGTGTGTAGAGTGTAAATTGTGTCCGGGAGGAGCGTGGAACGAGAAAAGTTTCTGACGATTTCAGACAACTTCTCCCACTCTAACCGATGATCTCACGTGCTCTGACACGAACATTCCGTGCAATACACAACCATTATAATCTCATAATTTCTCCAAAAATGATCATGGTCATTGAACAGGGATTGATCAAAAACTATATGACCTATCAAAACGTGGAGTAACACGCCAATACACAAGACTTGTGTCTACTGTTTAAAGTTTAAATGGAGTCTCTAGGTGAAAGTATGCCTGAGCAGTAGACGTTTGTAAAACTCCAATGATTGGTCTTTTTGTTTGGTTTTTGTCCAATGATTGTTCGCAAAGTTTTTAGCAGTTTTTCACAACGTAAATCGCAAAAAATTGTATTCTGTTGAGAAAAGTAATAGCACACCGATCCTGTTTTGATATACTATAATTTGAAGTAGCGAATCGAAAATAGTCCGGAAGATGAAGAAACATAATAATAAGTAGGAAAAAACCCACACAATAAGCTATTTCACAGCTGTAGGGCTAGCAGTGCTCGGTGCAATGGCCCCGTGGCCCTAACTACTGCAGGACAGACTAACAAGACAATCTTAACTTTCATTCATTCCCTACGTCACCACATTCACGCGCATCCCTTGGCTGCACACACAGAGAGGACCGCCCCTTTATGCCGTTCTCTCTCCTCATTGGATAAAGGTTGTAGGATACAAGGAAAGTTTTCTCCTGGGCTCAGAGCAGAGCAGAGTGACTGACAGACCCGTGTTTCAGACCAAACACTCTATGTAAGTGATTGCTGTCGGAAGATAGAACTATTTAAGACTTAGATTAACACAAATATTCACCTTACTTCTGCTTTAAAGCTGAAATAAGGTTGGATTTGAGTGGAACTGTCCTTTAATGACGCTGCAGCTGCTGGTCACCGGAAGGGGCGGAGTCAGGAGAGAGCCACGTCACACGGAGACCGGAGCGACTTGTTCCTAAACAACTTTTTCTATCTCTATGCTGCTACTCACGGAGCTAACATGCTAACAGAAGCTACCATGCTACATGCTACATGCTAACCCACCGTCTCCAGCGCGTGCAGCAGCAGGCTCGTGAGCTTGTTGAACGTCTCCATCCGGCCTCGCGCCACCGGCCTCGCGCCACCGGCTCAGACCCGCAGAGGAATCGAACAGTGATCAGTGATCAGCTGATCGGTTCACTGGGACATGTTGACAACTAGTTCACTCTCAGCTGACCCACTGTCAACAGACACACACTTCCGGGGAGCGGCTTTTCAGAGTAAAACACAGCCCGGGGGGAGGGAGGGAGGGAGGGGGTTTTCAAAATAAGAGTTTCTTTTTTCTTTTCTTTTTTAAAATAAGAGTTTCTATTTTTTTTCCAACTTTATTTAAAGTTGTAGCAACAACAACATTTCAGTCTTTCCAGCTCACATTTCGTTACAACAGTAAGTAAAAGTCACAATTTTATGACAAAAGTTAAATAAAAGAGAAGAAAACAATCAAGTTAGCAATAAAGGAAAATAGATTTGGTGACAGACCTCGTAGCCTATTAAGAGACTTAAAATAATAATCAACTTAAATCAAAAACAACTTAAATGATGGTGAAGAATTCTGAAATTTGCATATGGATATGAAACTTCCCCAATAAAATATAAAGGTTTACTATAGTACATAGTTTCTTTTCTTTGAAGTCAAAATAAGAGTTTCTATCTAACAAACAGGGAGCTGAGTAGCATTTTATTTTTTCACTGTTTATATTGTTAAATGTTTTGGTTGAATGCACAAAACTTTATTGAAAAGAAAACTGGACATTCAGTAGCCTACAACTGCATGAAAAGGACATTTATACTTATTTTGAAAACAACCAAATGGAAAATGATTACATTTTTTTTCATACAACTAGTTTTATCTTTAGGTAAATTTCATATCCACAAAAAGAAATGGACCGACACAGAAAACCAAATTTTACACTTTTTTTGAAGGAACTTTATCAATACAACACAGACATCAAACGCCAAAGGCTTTAAAAACAAACTTTATTTAGATTTTTTTTACATGGATGCATTTTTTTATACATGATACTTCTATACTCTTTGTATATTTATACCGTACTTTTATATTTTTTTCTTCCCCTGGCTCAACAGTTTTGTTATGTATATAATTGTTAAGAAAGTTTTTTTTTAAAAGACCCAAGCAGCTGGAGCAGATTAGATTAGAAAACTTTATTGATCCCCAAGGGGAAACTGCTTTGCCACACTATAAAAACACAAACATCCAGTAAACAAACAATACATGTATTTCCATACCATTGCACAAAACGTATCAACATGATTGGATACTTCATACTGTGACAGCCAGCCTGTCCACGCCCTCGTAGCCGCCCCTCGCTGCGCGCTGTCCGGCGCTGATTTGCCGCTGCGCCTCGGTGTCATGGTGCCCAAAACAAATGTATCCGCCTCACCTGGCGTTCGGGTCCCCAGAGTGTGTCGCAGCAGCGTCGGAGCTCTCATGCTCATGCTCGTGCTAATTGCTACAGTGAGCCGCATCGTCCTCGTCCGTAGCTAAAGCGTCCTGCTCAGTGGCGTGCACAGACCTTTTGAAGGGCAGGGGCGAAAAGGAAAAAAAAGGGCACATAATAGCGCGTCCTCGCCACTGAAGAGGGCACATTAGCACGCGTTTTGGCTCCTAGAGGGCACTTTCAGGGCTGCCAAGTTTCAGAAAATGACAAAAGTGAGACTGTAGTGACATGGTGTGTTTGGCCCGCGACCACAGGTTGGCGGCGAAAAAAAGTGGGTCTTTTTTAACGTCGATTTGGCCTGTTTTATAATATCAATACCTTAAGACGCCGATTTGGCCTGTTTTAACACATGTTTTGGCTCCTAGAGGACACTTATGCTGCCTTCAGGTCCTCTGGTACAGATGGTATTTTCCACTTGTGACCTGGTATTTACCAGTGCGTTGTGTTCATGTGCTTTTGTTGTTGTACAGAGAAAATAAAGATGGTGGACACACAGATTCAGACTTGTTACTTGGGTAAAACCATAGATATATGACACGTGCGGCATCTACGTGTATATAGTAGCTATATCTATGGGGTAAAACAATCTTGGATTCTCTAGTTCATCTCTTACAGCAAGAAGATGAATCATCAAAACTCAAACGGTAAATATTAATATTCATGGAGATTTAGCACTGGCTATTTGGCTAGCTTTTTAAAAGCGTTGTTTTTACTCTACATGCACGCATACATAAAGTGAACAGCTGCTAACTGTTTTCTAAAGGCTTGCCTTGCTTACCATTAACCAATCTTGCGATGCTCGCCGCCATGTTGAAAAGGTCAAAGGTTATTCTCATCTCGGCAGCTCGGGCATCAAAAAATTCTACGAGTTGCCCAGTCGAAATAAATACCACATGAGAGGGTGTTCATGTGCACTTTTCAAGTCGTCTTTTGGTATTTACCATAATTACCATAGCACATGAAGGCACCATTAAGCGTGCATTTTTGGCTCCCATGAGGACACTTTAGCACGCGTTTTTCAACAATTGGGCCCCCCCCCCCCGGTCCCCCCCCCTGTGCACACCACTGGTCCTGCTCGTTTCACGCAGCCTCTCGCTCCTCTGTGAACCGGACCCTGAACGCACTCCTCTCCTCTCCTCTCCTCTCCTCTCCTCTCCTCTCCTTCCGTGTCCACGCTGTCCCCTGGATTTCCCTCCTGGCTCGATCTCCTCCAGGAGATCCACAGACGACTGACTGACTGACTGACTGTCGCTCCCAGGTACCGAGTTGTGGTTTTTTTCCCTCCTCCGTAACAAGGTTTTTTTCGTTCCTACTGTGTTTTTTGTTTCCCCGGAAACGGTGGGTTTTTTTCCCTCTCACGAAGAGTTTTTTTTCACCTTCAAAATAAAGTGCAGAGTTGAACTGAACTTTAGCTTATTGCTGTCTGCTACTGTGGTTTATGTTGTGTGAATACAGCTGTTTTGGGTTACATTTTGTGTTGCATTGAGTGCTTGTTGTTATTGATTTACTGGTTTTTCTGGGTTTAGGGAATATATATTTATATACATTTATATATTTATATAAATATATTTCCTTTGTGTGGTTTTTTGTGTATGATATTAACAGTGGGTAAAACGACAAAACAAAAACTGACTAAAAAAAAACATATCTTACGTACCAGGAGAGATGGTTGGCACCCCAAACCCCCCCAAACTCCCCAAACCCCCCCCCCCCCCCCCCCCCCCCCCCACTAAAACTCCTACTGAAACCGTCACAATACGGCTGCTCAGAGCAAGTCATTTAAATTCATATTAATATAGGCAAGGATAAAAACAACAACAACAACAGACAACAGCTATTTGTGGTTAAAACATGTGACTGCTGCAGGAAGAAAGGAGCTGGAGCAGCTGGAGCAGCAGCACGTGACCAGACACGTCACATGATATTATATAAATAAATAAATAAATAATGAGACTGTGATGAAACAGCAGCTTGGGCGTAACACACACACACACACAGACACATAGTGCAGCTGCTGAGGTCGGGTGTGGCCTCAGCAGCAGGAAGTGAAGGGGGAGGACAGGTAGAGTTACCTGCAGCAGCCCCTCCTCTCCCCTCCCCCACACCAACACACACACCAACACACCAACACACACACAGCTGCAGCTCCAGACTCTCAGCTGAAGCTCAGACCAGAGTCTCAGAGTCTCAGAGTCTCAGTCTCAGTCTCAGTCCTCTTCTGTTCCAGCAGCTTCAGCTTCTTCAGCTTCTAAACCAACGCTCACGGTGAGTTTCATCTGTTCATCCTCAGTCTGGGTTTCACCAGGTCCAGGACCAGGACCAGGACCAGGACCTGGTCTAGTCCAGGTCAGGTCCAGGTTTAGTTCAGGACCTGGTCTAGTCCAGGACCTGGTCCTGGACCAGGTCCTGGACCAGGACCAGGACCAGGACCTGGTCTAGTCCAGGTCAGGTCCAGGTTTAGTTCAGGACCTGGTCCAGTCCAGACTGGGTCAGGGGTGTTGGGGTCTGTGTTCGTCCTCAGTTTCTCTCTGTTTCTGATGAGACGTTTACTGAACGTGGGCTTTTTCACCGTCGATGACGCTGCTGCTGGTTCGACTTAAAACGGTTTAATCCTGAACCAGCCTCACCCTGTCTCACCCTGTCTCACCCTGTCTCACCCTGTCTCTACCTGTCTGTCTCTACCTGTCTGTCTCTACTTGTCTCTACCTGTCTGTCTATACCTGTCTCTCTGTCTCTACCTGTCTGTCTCAATGCAATGGGCTTTATGCAGCTCCACTACTTCCTGAATTAAACCAGCTCCTTTATTTCCTGTTTTACATAATTGGACCAACTGATGACTCCAGGTGAGTCTGAGTGTGTCTGTTGTTGTGAGGTCAGACTCACCTGGATTCATCAGTTGGTCCAATTATGTAAAACAGGAAATAAAGGAGCTGGTTTAATTCAGGAAGTAGTGGAGCTGCATAAAGCCCATTCAATTCAATATAGCTTTATTGGCATGAACAGAGATTTGTTTTTGCCAAAGCATTTTACACAATACTTGCACCACAACTGTCTGTCTCTACCTGTCTGTCTGTGAGGGAGGGGCAGGAGCTACTTCCTGTTCCTCTCTGAGTCTCAGACCTGGTCTGGATAGATCTGGTCTGATCCGGTCTCTAAGAGTCTTCAGGTGAACTCACTTCTTACCTGGACACGTCTCCATGGTAACAGATGCTGAACGTCTCACCTGGTCAGGAGCAGCTTATGTTCCAAGCTCCGCCTCCTGACCAATCAGCTGTCAGGCAGAATGACATCACCGTTGTTAGGTGTGTGAGTGTTGTTCAGACAGGAAGAGACACAAACCTGTCAGCTGATCGTGTGACTGTCGAATCGATTACTGTATGTAAACGATTAGTTTAAAATGTTAAATGTTTCTCAAACCACCAGACGACATCGTCCTCAAATGTCTCGTTTTGTCCACAAACCAAAGAGAGACTCAGTTTATCATCGTAAAGGAACAAAGAAACCAGAAATATTCACATTTAAAGGGATAGTATCATTTTTATCAAGTGTGGTTGTATGATCTCCAAATAGCAATAGCAACGCCAGCCCATAATAGCCCTGCCCAGAGATTTACAACATACAGTGTTAGGCGCTAACCCTGGGCGGAGGGATACGTGAGTTGGTTAGGTCCAAATAAAAACTGTGTTTTTCCTGCACTTTGAAGGGCTGGAAAAAATTATATTATAGTGAACAATGGAACTGTGTATTTTTTTTCATGTAAAACCTCTTTTTGGCCGTGAAAATAGGCCGTTTCTTTGCGTCTGTTCACAACACTGTATGTTGTAAATTTCTGGGCAGGGCTATTATGGGCTGGCGTTGCTAACGAGAGGAGTGCAGAGAGTCTTCTACTGCAATTAAAGTACTTAGGGGCTATTTGGAGATCATACAACCCTACTTTAAAAAAATGATACTATCCCTTTAAGAAGCTGGAATCAGAGAATTTAGACTTTTTTTTCCTTTTTTCCCCTCCAGGTGACATCATGGTGTTCCACCCGGAGTTTGCGGCGGCCGGCCAGGGGGCGGGGCTTCAGGTGTGGCGGGTGGAGAGCATGGAACTGGTTCCTGTTCCTGTCAGTCAGTACGGAGGGTTTTACAGCGGCGACGCCTACCTGGTCCTACACAGCACCGAGACCAGAGGAGGAAGACTGCAGTACGACCTGCACTACTGGATAGGTAATATAGGCCTACTACTACTACTACTACTACTAGTTAGGGCCACGGGCCATCGCACCGGACACTGCTGTAGGGACGAAATTGCGTCCCTGCACACAATTTCGTCCCGCTACTAGTCGAATTATAGGCTATATCAAAACGTGCGGTTCGATCGGGATCGGTGTGCTATTTCTTTTCTCAACAGTTTACGAATTGTGCGCAAAATTTTGGATTGAAGTCAATGGGACGGGCGGAAAAAAAAGAGCGAAAAAGACCAATCATTGGAGTTTAACAAACGTCTACTGCTCAGGCATACTTTCACCTAGAGACTCCATTTAAACTTTAAACAGTAGACACAAGTCTTGTGTATTGTCGTATTACTCCACGTTTTGATAGGTCATATAGTTTTTGATCAATCCCTGATCAATGACCATGATCATTTTTGGAGAAATTATGAGAATATAATGGGTGTGTATTGCACGGAATGTTCGTGTCAGAGTGCGTGACATCATCGGTTAGAGTGGGAGAGATGCCAGAAAAACTACAGATTTTTTCTCTTTCCAAACTCCAAACGGCCACAATTTACACTCTACACACATAATTTTTTCTAAAATTTGTAGACAAACTTGTTCTGTTTCTCATCATCTGCTCAAAATATCAGAGAGACTTACAGAATTTGAACTCTGAGCCTCTAAGTGCGGCCACGTCTGTCTCTGCTCCTCATTAGGTGCGTTTCCATCAGCTGTTTAGATGCATCGAGATGTATCGCATCGGAAAATGATGATGGAAACGCCGTGATTCGCATTAAAATCCCCTGATTCGCACAAACTGAAATACGCTCGCTATGGCCGGGTTTTGGTTGATTCGAATGGGATGGAAACAGCTGTATGCGAATCAAGTGTGACGTAGCGCACTTTCACCCCATCTGCTCCCGTGTTACAGTTCACTCACAAGACAACATCAGGGTTTCCGCTGTCACACAACAATTAATTAATTGTGGCGCATCGCCACTGCAAAAAAAAGCCCCCACACACCTTCATATGTGATTACTGCACAGTTCTTCATAGTTCCTCCTCAGTAAAAACCAAACTTATCAATCAGCGCGTCCAGCGTTCATTAATAAAGTCTGGGGCGGCGCAACTCTCTCTCTCTCTCTCTCCCACACACACACACACGGGTCGCGTTATGACGGTAATAAACATGAGCTAAATCGCGCTATGTGTTCAAATCAGACCGTCAGTCCGTCCGTCCGGCCGGGGGCGGGGGTGCAAAGTCCATAGATGGAAACACACACGATTCGAATTTCTTTTAATGCGCATTTCCCAGTAATTCGAATCACTTTGGATGGAAACATGGCTATTGAGTCCAATACAAATATTTTCTGAGAGAAGCAGAACGGCCTGATGTTTTAAAACTGCCAGCGTTGCCAAAATATTTACTGTAGAAACACCAAATCGTACCACATTTTTCAGTAAGTCCTTAGAGCAACATTGATCTGTGTTTTGTTCTGATAGGAGTTACCGTTTTGTCATGCTAAGCCTAAATGTGAGACCGGTGCAGAGGCAGAAAATGGCTCTTTTTCTCCACGTTTCTGTCTGTCTCAGCCTGGGGGGCCCCTATCGCCGTGGTAACCACCTCAAGTTGCCGTGTGAAAAATCACATGTGAAGTTCATTTTTCTGTAAGGGTAGTAGGCTACTGCATGTACTACTACTACTACACTGACTATACTGACTAGACTCAGCTCTGGTTCTGCTCTCTGATTGGCCCGTTGCTCTGGTTCTGCTCTCTGATTGGCTCGTTGCTCTGGTTCTGCTCTCTGATTGGCTCGTTGCTCTGGTTCTGCTCTCTGATTGGCTCGTTGCTCTGGTTCTGCTCTCTGATTGGCTCGTTGCTCTGGTTCTGCTCTCTGATTGGCTCGTTGCTCTGATTCGCTGCTCTCTGATTGGCCCGTTGCTCTCTGGTTCTGCTCTCTGATTGGCCCGTGTGTCTCTAGGTTCCGACTGCTCTCAGGACGAGCGCGGAGCGGCGGCCATCTTTGCGGTCCAGATGGACGAGTTCCTGCAGGGGGCGCCGGTCCAGTACCGCGAGGTCCAGGGCCACGAGTCCAGTACCTTCACCGGATACTTCAAGACCGGCCTCAAGTACATGGTACTACCACTGTCCCACTGGTCTGGTTCCCATAGCAACCACACAGGAGCTGTCTTTGACACTTTACTGACTAGATGCTGCAGCTCTACTGAGTGGAATACGTCAACGCGGCGGCCATCTTGGTGAGGGGGAAGCCGTGTCTACTTCCTGCATCAGAGGTCTATCAACCATTAACATCACCACAACTCACTGAATATTAAACCAGTTCTCAAGCTGTTTGGTTTATTATAAATGTCAGGCATATATTTATGATACAACAAAAAAACATTTTTTGAAAAATTTTTATAACTGTTTTTTTAATGTATTAAACATACACTTCCATACTCAGACACACACCCACATGCATAAATACAGTGAAATGTGTTGTACAGGGTCTGACTGGTCTGACTGCTGGTCACACGTTTATATGTCTATGGTTTTTTATTTTTTTATTTAACCTTTATTTAACCAGGAATAATCCCACTGAGATTCAGAATCTCTTTTGCAACGGAGCAGCACAGAACATCCACATCAAGTACACACTTGGACAACATCAACAAAACAAACATGAAACATAAAAACAGCCCCGTATCAAGATGGCCGCCGTGTTGACGTCCGCTGAGAAGCAGAAGCAGCATCCAGTCAGTATATATATCTATGTTCGGCACTGATGGTGACATCACTTCCTGTTTGTCCTCAGAAAGGGGGCGTGGCCTCGGGGTTCAACCACGTGGTGACCAATGACGTGGATGTTCAGAGGCTGCTGCAGGTCAAAGGTCGCCGCGTCGTCAGGGCAACGGAGGTTCCCGTCGCCTGGGAGAGTTTCAACCACGGCGACAGCTTCATCCTGGACCTGGGAGAGGTGAGACGGGTGGAGAGGGGTGAGACGGGTGGAGGGGGGTGAGACAGGTGGAGAGGGGTGAGACGGGTGGAGAGAGGTGAGACAGGTGGAGAGGGGTGAGACGGGTGGAGAGGGGTGAGACGGGTGGAGAGAGGTGAGACGGGTGGAGAGAGGTGAGACGGGTGGAGAGAGGTGAGACAGGTGGAGAGAAGTGAGACGGGTGGAGAGAGGTGAGACAGGGAGGTGAGACGGGTGGAGAGAGGTGAGACAGGGTGGAGAGAGGTGAGACAGGGAGGTGAGACGGGTGGAGAGAGGTGAGACAGGGAGGTGAGACGGGTGGAGAGAGGTGAGACAGGGAGGTGAGAGGTGAGACAGGTGGAGAGAGGTGAGACAGGGTGGAGAGAGGTGAGACGGGTGGAGAGAGGTGAGACAGGGAGGTGAGACGGGTGGAGAGAGGTGAGACAGGGTGGAGAGAGGTGAGACAGGGAGGTGAGACGGGTGGAGAGAGGTGAGACAGGGTGGAGAGAGGTGAGACAGGGAGGTGAGACGGGTGGAGAGAGGTGAGACAGGGTGGAGAGAGGTGAGACAGGTGGAGAGAGGTGAGACAGGGTGGAGAGAGGTGAGACGGGTGGAGAGAGGTGAGACAGGATCTGAACCTGTCTCTCTCTTCTCCTACAGGAACTCATCCAGTGGTCTGGTTCCCATAGCAACCGCTTTGAGAAGCTGAAAGCCACCGTGGTGAGTTGTTACATCTACACACAGGCCGTGTAGTAAATCTCCCCCTAACTAACTCTACAGTGTGTTCAACATGTTGTAGTGTTGTTTGAATTCTCCGCCATTAATTTCATACACTATGTAGTGGACGACAAAACACCCACAATGCACCGCACCGCAAAACTGAGTGAACAGGCGATGTACACTACTTTCTACTCCCGTATCCCACAATGCAATGCGGTCGTGTTTTGCCAGAGAAGACGAGCAGCAAGCTAATTAGCATGTTAGCTAGGATTTCTTTAGGTTATTTAGCAGTAAACTCTTCGCTCCGTTTGCCTGAGCAGCAGGAGTTGGGCAGCAGCATCCCAACAACAACAGGCAGCATTAAATCAATCTGATAAAGAAACTGTAGTAGAATATGGAGGAAATACCAGCTAACGAGCTAAGCTAATAGCCACAGCTAACGAGCTAAGCTAACCTCTTACCACTCCTATAAATTCTGTAATATTCGCCTATCCAAGGCGTACCCAAAGTAAATTGAATGCTGTTCTTGAACTGTTTGGAGAATATGGATGGGCTTGGTCTCTTTTGAAAGGTATCACTCTGAAGTTTTTCCCCAAACTGAAATAATCACTATAAGTGCTACTATCATAGAGATATCTAAGTGGGAGCACACTGAATTAGAATGTTTTTATTCTCGCCTGAATTTTTTTGTTGCAATCAGATGCCTGAAGATGAGTGTGGCTGAGAATTTTAGCTGGAAAACACAATGGGACTACAGCATGAAGCCTTACCTGGCCCCAGTTCAAATTTGATTACAATCCTGCTAAAAATGAGTATTTTACACATGTTTTTCTAAGTGTATATCTAGGCGTTTTCCTAAAGTTGCCATTGAGAAACAATACATGCGCCAAAGTGCAGCTTTTGCAAAGTTACGCATGAAGATGGCAGTGCTGCCTTTTCCCAGGGACCGTGAATGCAGCACATCGTTCGTTTCGTAATCTCATTGGCTATTCAATGCTACAGTTTCCATCGGGATCGGTTCCTATTGGCTGAAGCCATTCAGCGCTGTCGGAGGGGATGTTCCTCATGAGACACAGCCACTCATTCGCTATTGCAGGCGGCAGCCGGGGACAGGGAGCTTGTGATTGGTCGAGTGAGCTGTCAATCGAAAGGTCAGAGGGCAGCGCCATTTTGTAAAGTGAAATAAACATTGTTTTCATGTAAACGCCGGACTTATGAGGAGAAATTAACGGATTTACTGGATATACAATGCGTAATTTCATAAAATGCAGCAGCGGGATGAGGTTATCTACCGGTACAACCGTGTGTTTTGGACTAAATACTTTACTGGATTGGATTTACTGGACTTTTCTGAATGTAACGACACCAAGTTTGTGGGGAAACCCTGTGATCCTGAGCCTGCCCTGACACAAATCGTGAGTTATATCGGCTTTTTACGAACTTTGTTAGCATGTTTATAGTCTGATTCGAGTGTTGCTGTGATGATTATATTTAGGAATGGTCGGCATATCTTTAATCACAAGAGTTTTAGCTTTCCAACGATATGTGGCATGACTATTTCAAGTGACTGGTGACATCCTCTATGACACCTCCCTGATTAAAACCCCCCCGGGGGCCCGCCGGCGGGCCGTCGGTGTGACAAGGGGCTAATAGCCACAGAGCAACAGTAGTCGACCAAACCAAACTTCTGATATTTCAACAGTTTATTGTAGAGAAACACAACCACACAGAATCACATCCTCTAATGTTCCTGCAAGTGTCCGGTTTTTATTATTTTATTTTTATGTGTCCGGTTTGTTTCATACGTCCATGGTTTGTTTACATGATTCTCGGTGCGTCTGCTATGTTAGCAGCAGTAGGCTAACACGCTAACACGCTAACAGCTGTAGCATCAGCTGACACAACCACGTCCAGAAAATTACCGTCTAGTGTCTGAATTCTCCTCCCGTTGTTCACTACATCGTCTACATGATGTAGTGGAGAGGGAGTGAGTGGATGATTTACAACATAGCCTCTGACGCTGCTGCCCATTGGAACGGACCGTCGCCGCCGCCGCCATCTACGTTTTGTTTTACCTCGTACTGTCGTTG